>NC_069791.1:1565625-1872750 GCF_027406575.1 Nycticebus coucang | reverse complement strand
GCTAAATTTCTTCTGGATGGGAGCCTCTGTGGAAAGCTGGCTTCAGTCAGCCATCTTGTCTCCGCCCCCCTGAATAATCTTTTATAAAGACCTTTTATAAAAGAAAATCTTTTTATTACAAAAAATTTTGTGAGCAAAAAGTAAGAGCATCGCCACCAATCGTGCCCCTCTGTCCTTGACCTTGGTCTCAATCCACATGCCCTCAGGAGCTGGCCGCTTCCTCTGAGTAAGTATGATAATGATGTGTCTGGGCCACGTCTTCCTGGGTTTGTTGTTAGGGGAAAATGGCTCACGGTGTGTTGCGTCTCCAGCAGAGTGTGCCCTGCTGAAGTCTTGGGCTTCCTCTCTCACCCTGTGTCCCCCTGTGTCCCCCTGTCCGAGGTTCTGACCAGCCTCACCGCTGTGTCACTGTTCTGGAGCTCTGATTCCGTGGTAAACACATTACTTCTTTTAATCCATAGAGCCTATCACAAAAGGTTTTCTTCATTTCTTTGCTGTAACCGAGACTTGTCTCCCTCTTGAGCTCCTCTCCAGACGGCAGTGACCTCCCTCTCCTTCTCCAGGGCCTCCTGTCTCCTTCCCCACGTGAGAGCTCTGGGCAGGGCCACTTCCTGCCTGTCATCCTTGCCTTGCTTATTAGCTTTCCTGAGGATTTCCATCGTCCATGCTGTGCTGTCCCCAGGTGTGACTGCGGTGACCACGAAGACAGTCCGACCTGCAGGCGAGTTTCTTCAGACTCATGTCCTGCCCCTGCCTTTTCCTCCCAGGATTTCACGTCCGGTAACATTTGGTTTTCTTCCCCATCCATCCTAGACTCTGAGGTGACCATTTCATCACTTTTGCCAGGGCTCCTGGATTTGTTCATGTTGAATGCCCTGGAAAAAAACCCAGCCATCTGCTTCCAATTGTAGCCCCTTCCCCCAGCTGCGGCCCTGCTGGAGGGAGGAGGGTAGTCTCAGGGAACTGCCCCTGGAGATTTGTGACTGTGAATTTCAAGTTGCCTCTTGGCTCTCTTCTCAGTCCTTCTGTGTCTGTCATTTTTCTCAAATCTCCTTTTCTTTTTGAGCAGGAGTCTTACCCCCTATTTCACAGAGAAATTGAGATATGAAGCCCGAGCTTTTCTGTCCCGAAACTACAAACATCCAAATACACACGGCCTCCCTTTTTGTACGCTGGGAAGAAGAGACGGCCTCTCCCTATTCCAGACGATCCTGTGGCCTGTCCTACAGGCTGTGGCTTCTCCTTGTTTGCTCTGGGCTCCTGGAGTTTGAAGCTCTTGGATTCTGCTTTCTTTCTCTTCACAGCTTGAAGAACTAAAGTTATCCTGCCTTTAAAAAAGAAATCAAGCTAACACCAAACACAGCCCCTTCCACTTTGTTCTTTTTGGGCACGCCTATCTCTTCTTCCCGCTGGTATTAAGGTTTTCAGTATGTTGTGCTGTTTCTACTTTTCTGCTTCCTCTTATTCGTCAGAGCACCCTAGTGAAAAGGACAAAGGAGAGCCGAGTAAGCACCGAAGGCCAGGAAGCATTTTCAAAAGTTCAACCTCACTATCAATCACAGAAATGCAAACTACATCAAATATAAAAATATTTACCAAAAAACTTAAGGCTTCAAGAGTATGGGAAGATGTTTATTTTCAAATATTACTAGTGGGAATAGAAATTGATGCAATCTTTCCAAACAGGCATTTGGTAATTGCTTGACCCAATAATTTCACTTTGAGAGACGTCATAAGAAAAATATTGAGAGAAAAACATGAAATGATGTTCATGAAATATTACTTATCCTAGCAAAAAAAAAATAGAGAAACAGCCTAAAGTTTCAATAATAGAGGCAGGTTTTCATGTTCTATCTACATGGAAAAAAAACCAAAAGGAAATATAGCAAAATGTTCTCAGTAGCTATTTCAGTGTGTTAAGATTACAGATGATTTTATTATCTTTCCCATAGTTTCCTATAATTTTCTAGTTTAATTTACAAGAACATGTATTGTGTTTATAAACAAAGATAAAGTTATAGATTTTAATTCCTGGTACCCCGGCCCCTACCACCTGTGTCTCTGGCAAAAGAACAGTAGGAATTTTTGTAAAAAGGTGTTTATATGTCCACAAGCTTTCAGCATGTTCAGTTGTTTCTGGGCTCTTTTTAAATTTTTTTAGAGGAGCATGGGTGTACACCATGAAAAGGAGAGAGAGGGTGATTTGCACAGGTTCCCTGTCAAGTGTTTGAGCCATGATAGGAACGTGTTGATCTATACAGAATGTGAAAGGCGGGGAGGGGACCTCATAAGAATGACCTGTGGAATGAAGCATCAGAGGAGAAAGAGAACCAGCTGGAGTCGAGGAGCCAAGTCATCTCACGCTAAGAGGGGTGGGTTCACATCGACATACGGTAGGTTGTCTCATAATAATTTTACTGAATATTAACAGTACCAGTCAAATATCCTTTAGTAGGTGTTGAGTGTCCCAGGAATCCACAGAGAAGGGGAGCAGGGTGACTTGAGCCTGGGCCTTCCCGAGTGATGGGCTGTGCAGGGCCTGAGCGTTTCCAGCCACGGCAGTCTTGTCTCCTGCACCTGCTCAATTTAAGCACAAACCTAGTTCCAGTTGTCAGGTCAAGTTTATTTAGAGTGCTTTAGAGTTTATTTAGAGTATCCCAGCCAAACATGAGAATTACTAGAGGAACTTTAAAAACTGCAGGTGCCAGTGCCCATCCTGGACCCGGCCACTCTCAGTCAGCAGTGGGGCCCTGGCTTCACATCGTTTCAGAAGCTCCCAGAGTCAGAAGTAACTGCACAGGCTGGGGATACTGGTGTCTGCTTTAATAACCTTCTCTGCGTCCAGCACAGTGCTGGACTAGTAACAGGAGTTCAGTGAACATTTGCTGAAATGAAAGGAACCTCCGTTGGTTCCCGTGTCCCTCGACCCCTGTTGCCCGGTCACTGTTATCAGGAGCTGTGATCCCGTCATGTCACACTCATTTCTGAGACCTGAGTGTTGCCTGGAGCCTCAGCCAGTGTGAGCCGGCCAGGCACTGACTGCTTCAGCACCACCTCTAGGCCCCGACAGTGCAGCGTTTTTCCCTTTCCAGCTTCCTCCTGTAGGCCTGTTGCTCTAGAGTTAGTTGCAGTTTGTCAATGCACAGAAAGACCCTGTCGCTGAGGGAGGCTCATCAGTTAGAGTCGTGTTATTCACTTCTTCCCAATTACAGCTTCCACGGGAACTGAGAATTACCAAAAATGTCTTTGTATTTCTAATAGTCTTTATTTTATATAATTCACTGCCCCATCGTGCATGAAAGTTTGTCAGTGTTACTATGAGTTTGTGAATTATTACTTTCTATGAAAATATCCCTTTTTATCCTAGTCGGTGTGTTGGGCTCGTTCCTTTTTGTCTGATAGGGTTTGCCTCCTACCTGCTCCTTTTGTGTTTATCTGTTTACCTGGTATATCTTGGTTATTCCCGCATATTTAACTTTCCTTTTATCATTTTAATTTACCTGTGCCTTTTCTAAACAATGTAGCTGAGTTTTGCTTTTGACTTTTTACCCAGTATGAGCATCTTTATTTTTAAACGGAACAATTTCAAACCTTTCACTTTTATGGTGTTAAGAGTGACATTTTAAAAAATAACTACCTGGTCTATGGTTTCTGTTTGCTGGCCTTGTTTTGTACAAAGGTATGTATTTTTCTTCTTATAAAAGATGTACATACATACCTGTATATACATACAATACAGGTTTTTTTTTTTAATTGTTTGGGATTCATTAGAGTACAAAGAGATTACACTGATTGCGTTTGTTAGGTAAAGATCCTCTTGTAATTGTGTTCCTGCCATAGACTTCTTGTTATTTTAAAATGCAGAAATCACAACTTAATAAAAATCTCCTGTGACCCTATCATGCAGTCTCCTTGTTAACATATATGTAGGTGTGTACTTTCAGAATCTTTATTTATTTATTTTTTTGAGACGGAGTCTCACTGTGTCACCCTCAGTAGAGTACCGTGGCATCACAGCTCACAGCAACCTCAAACTCTTGAGTTTAAGCAATTCTTTTGCCTCAGCCTCCCAAATAGCCATCCTCATGCCACAACACCTGGCGTTTTTTTTGTTGCAGTTGTCATTGCTGTTTAGCAGGCCCGGGCTGGGTTCAAACTCGTCTGCCTGGGTGTATGTGGCCGGTGCCCTAACCACTGTGTTATGGGTGCCGAGCCCAGAATCTTTATTTTTTAAATAAAAATGAATTTATCATGAATACACTGTTTTGTAATCTGCTTTATCCACTGACTAAGAAGATGCTGTGAACATTTTACATGCCACTAAATGTTTACCTATAATGTTTTCTTACAGTTTTTAAGTACAACATGGTGACTATAGTGAACAACATTGTTTTGTATTCTTGAAAATTTTAAGAGAGTAGATTTTAAGTGTTTTAACCCCAAAGAAATGATAAGCATGTTGGGTGACGCGTATGTTACATTGCTTTATTTAGGCATTCCACATTGTACATATATTTCAAAACATCATGTTCACACCAAAAATATGTCCAATGAAAAATTTTTTTTTCTTTTTTGTAGAGACAGAGTCTCACTTTACTGCCCTCAGTAGAGTGCCGTGGCGTCACACGGCTCACAGCAACCTCCAGCTCTTGGGCTTATGTGATTCTCCTGCCTCAGCCTCCCGAGCAGCTGGGACTACAGGCGCCCGCCACAATGCTCGGCTAGTTTTTTGTTGCAGTTTGGCCGGGGCTGGGTTTGAACCCGCCACCCTCGGCATATGGGGCCGGCGCCCTACTCACTGAGCCACAGGCACCACCCCCAATTAAAAATTTTAATTGAAGTAGTTTGTTGCCATTAACCCGACTTCCAAAATATGTTAAAAGTTCTTCAGAGGGAAGAAAAATTATGTAGATTAGGAACTCTAATCTACATAAAGGAGCAGGAGGAGGAATAAATGAAAGTGAAATAAAACTGTTTACTTTTCTTATTCTTAGTTGCTCTAATGAATAGCAGTATGTTCAAAATAGTGATAGCAACTTTGTCTTCCAGGATGAATAAGTGAAATAGTGACAGTGGTGGTAGAAGGGATGGGAGGAATATTTGGGAACACTTGTTGTAAGGCACTTTATTACCCACAAAGTAGTAGCTGTTAACTGATAGTGGACTTGGATTGGTTATAAATGTATATTATAAACTCCAGGACAATCTAAAAAATGTTAACAGGAGGTTGGGCACAGTGGCTCCCACCTGTAATCCTAGCACTCTGGCAGGCCGAGGCAGGTGAATTGCCTGAGCTCATGAGTTTGAGACCAGCCTGAGCCAGAGAGAGACCCCGTCTCTAAAATAGCTGGACATTGTGGTAGGTGCCTGTAGTCCCAGCTACTCAGGAGGCTGAGGCAAGAGGATCCCTTAAGCCCAAGAGTTTGAGGTTTTGGTGAGCTATGACGCCATGGCACTCTACCCAGGGTGACAGCTTGAGACTCTGTCTCTAAAAAAAAAAAAAAAGAAAGAAATGTTAATGGGAGCTGGGTACAGTGACGTGGCTTTAGTTCCAGTTATTCAGAAAGCTGAGGCAAGAGGGTTGCTTGAACACAGGAGCCCAAGGCTGTGGTGCCTGTTGCCATGAAGAGCCTCGGTACTCCAGCTTTGGCGACATAGCAAGAACTGTTCTCTAAAAAAGCAAAGTCAACAGAAGTAATAAACTTTGTCAAATAATATGGTAAGAGTGGAGTGACAATGGAACATACTAAATACTCAGAACCAGGACAGGCAGAAAAAGAATGGAAGACACAAAAGAAATTAAAAAATGGCAATGGATAGAATGTGATGACAGGTATGGCAGACTTTAATCCAAGTATATCAATAATTACTTTAAATTTCAATGGTCTAAATATGCTACTTAAAAGCAGAGACTGGCCAGGAAAAATGGCTCATGCCTGTAATCCCAGCACTTTGGGAGGCCGACGTGGGAGGCTGTTTGAGGCCGGGAATTTGAGACCAGCCTGAGCAACACAAGATCCCATCTGTTGCCAGGGCAATAGAGCAGGATTCTGTCTCAAAAAATGAGAAAAAAGGCCGAGGCTGTCCAGATAGATCATAAAACGAGACCTAAGGATACTTGTCTACAGGACTGATACAGATTACAATTAAGATAATGTTCTCTGCCACCAGTGAAAACAAGGCCGGGTGGCCAGACAGCAGACGCCGGGCATTAAGATCAGGGGAAGACGGGGGTCACACAATAACAGGGCCAGCTCTCCAGGAGGACGTGGCATCCTCAATGCTGTGCGCCTGCAAGAGAGCCTCAAGATATGGGAGGCAGAGAGTGATGCAACTGCGTGGAGAAACCTACTTCCCAGCCTCTAACAATTGTGAGAAACACAGCTCTGTTCTTGATGCATTATCCAGTTGAAGATCATCCAACAGGTGGGATGAGACACTATTGTAATTGGAACAGCACAGGACTGGCACAAAAACAGGCACATGGACCAATGGAACAGAAATAAATCCACACATTTATGTCAGTTTATTTTCATTAAAGGGTGTCAAGAACAAATGATGGGGGAAGGGCAGTCTCTTCAGGAAAGTTAAAAAAAATTTTTTTTTTGAGACTGAGTCTGGCTCTGTTGCCCAGGTTAGAGCGCTGTGGGATCATCACAGCTCACAGCAACCTCAAATTCCTGGCTCAAGGAATCCTCCTGCCTCAGACTCCAAGTAGCTAGGAATATAGACACACGCCCACACACCCACCTAGTGTTCTTACTTTTTGCAGAGACGAGGTCTCTCTGTGTTGCTCAGATGGGTCTCAAATTCACAGGTGAAAGCATTAAAATGCCTCCCAAAATGCTATAATTACAGGGGCAGCCACCCAGTCTGGCCAAACCTCAATTTTGTTTTCTTTTTATCTGAGAGAGCCTTTGTTTCTTTTTCGCTTTTTTCTTCCTAATTTAAAAATTTGCAGGGTGTAGAATTCTCTGTTGATAGTTTTTTTTCTTCCAACACTTTAAAATTTTCACTTCACTTCTTCATTGTCTGGTTTCTAAGCAAAAGTCTGGCAGACTTTTTATCCTTGTAGTTCTGCAGATAAAGTGTTTTTAAATCCATTTATATTCAAGGTAATGATAAGTAAGGACTTAGCACTGCCATTTAAAAAGATATTTTCTGGTTGTTTTGTAGATCCTTTTTTAATTCCTGTCTTTTATGATTAGATGATTTTTTTCTAGTGGTATTTTGATTTCCTGCTCTTTATCTTCTGTGTATCTACTATAGGTTTTTGCTTTTTGGTTACCCACAAGGCTTATGTAAAACATCTTATAATAGACTGTTTTTAACTTGATAGCAACTTAACTTTCAGCATAAAAAATTCTACACTTTAGCTTCACCTCTCCTCATATTTTATTTTTTTGCTTTTATAGCTTATATCTTTTTATTTTTTATGTCCCTCAAAAAATTTTCATAGCTTTTGTTTTTATTAGTTTTATTTGAACCTTCATAGTAAAGACGTAAGTGATTTACACACCACCATTATAATATTAAAGTATTCTGAATTTGACCATTTACTTACTTTTATCAGTGAGTTTTATACTTTAATACCATGGACTGCTGACCGGTACTGGCTCATGGCCTGTTTATTGGGCCACATAGCAGGTGAGCATCTGGTAAGCAAGAGCAGCTCCATCTGTGTTCCAGCCCTCCACAGAGCCTCATGCTGCCGTCACAGCCTGAGCTCTGCCTCCCGGATGAGCAGTGGCCTTCGATTCTCACAGGAGCATGAACCCCACTGTAAACTGCCCACGGGAGGGCTCAGGGCTGCGACTCCTTACGAGAATCTGATGCTTGAAGATCTGAGGTGAAGCTGAGGCAGGGATGCTGGTGCTAGGGAGCGGCTGCCAAAACAGATAATCATCAGTACGGAAGTCTGACTTATAGAGACCATAATATATCAGTCGCTTGCAGACTCAATATCAAAACCCTATTGGAGTGGCAAGTGACAGGTAGGCTGCATCCAGTGGCGGGCTTTATAGTGGCAAGTAAATTGATGTACATCTGTGGGCAGGTTTTAAGTCAGAATCCAATGCTTACTTTAGTCTGCGTGTGACCTGCCTGTATCTTATTTACCACCTCTGCCCATGCCTCTTTCCTACAGTGCACACTTGTCTCGGTCAGTTTTGGCAAGCCCACAAGCTAACTCTAGAACACATGAGTAAAAAACAAATGCTGCTGGAGAGCTTCTTTGAAAAGATGGAAAAATACCCAGTGATGAGACAGCATACTGCCAACAAAACAAAAGCTGCATTTAATGGAAAATACCAACAGTCCCTCTTAAATTACAGGTTCATTGCAACAAGCAAGCAAGGTTCATTCTCCAAGCTTGCTTTGCATAATATGTGGTGACCAGCTATACAAAGGAGCCATCTAACATTCAAAACTGCTTCACCCTGTGGAGTCTAAGCAACCTGCATTAAAAGATAACACAAAGAACAGAAGCAATTATTGAATGTCACCACATATCAAATGCTTCCCCTGAGAGCGTCATTCTTTGTGGCTAACGTGTTGCCAAAGCTAGGAAGCCCTTTATTGTTGGTGAAGTGTCGATCTCACCTGTGCTAAGGACATTTGTGGTGAACTTTTAGGAGAGGATGCAGGTTAGAAGGTGGCATGTGTTCCTCTTTTGGCTAGGATCATAACTAGAATTTATGAAATAGTAGGGGACACTGAGGCACAATTGTTAGAGAAGAGTAATGGTGCCCAGTCTGGGTTGATGAGTCTGCTTGTGTCGACAACAAGGCAACGATGCTTATCTTTGTGTGATGTATCTTCAAGAGGATGAGGATATGTTGTGTGCACTTTTGTTGCCAGTCAACACCACGGCTGTGGAACTATTCAAGTCTTCGAATGATGATGTATCAGGAAAACTGAACTGGTTGTTTTGTGTTAGTAAAAGCATGGACAGAGAAGCCGTTACGGTTGGACAGTGTTCTGGCTTTACTGCCCGAGTCAAGGTGGTTACTTCTGAATGTGGGTCTATGCAGTATCACCCACAGAGAAATGCTGGCTTAGCTGAAAAGTGTCACCTGCAATACATGTTTTTCAGGATGTGATTAAAATTACTGATCACATTAAAGTACATCTTAACTCACATCTATTCACACAGCTCTGTGAGGAGACGGATGGAGAGCACACACATCTTCCATACACAAGAGTGAGAGGGCTTCTAAAGGTAGATCACTGGCCAGATTTGAGTTATGAGAGCTGCTCCAGAGAGTTCTTCTAGATAAACAGTCACCACGGGCAGCACATTTCAGTGACACAATGGGTGGCAAAACTTGCTTACTTAAGTGACATATTCAACCTGGTCAGTAAACTCAATCTGTCACTTCAGGGAGAATGACAACTATCGTCAAATCGGTAGATAAAGTGGCTGCATTCAAAGCCAAACTGGAATTATGGGGGTGACAAGTAAATATTGGGATATTTGAGATACTTCAAACATTAGCAGAGATTTTGAAAAAGACTAGGAAAAAGCTGGCCTGTTTCTTCCAGCTGGTGCATGATCACCGATCTCAGCTCTCAAAAGAGTTGGAGCATTACTTCCCACTTACAAAAGACCCTCTGGACTTGGAAGGAATGGATCCACAGCCCATTTGTGAAGAAACTAGATAAACTGGCATTGTCCATGCTGGAAGAGGATCAACTGCTTGAAATCACAAATGACAGTGGCCTTAAAAGTATGTTTGAGGCTGGGCATGGTGGGTCATGCCTGTAATCCTAGGACTTTGGGAGGCAGAGGCAGGTGGTTTGCCTGAGCTCAGGAGTTCAAGATCAACCTGAGCAAGAGTGAGACCCTGTCTCTAAAAATAGCAAGGCATTGTGGCAGGCACCTGTAGCCCAGCCACTTGGGAGGCTGAGGCAAAAGGATCACTTGAGCCTAAGAGTTTGAGGTTGTTGTGAGCTATGATGTTGTGGCATTCTACTGAGGGCAACAAAGTGAGACTCTGTCTCAAAAAAAAAAAGTATGTTGAGACAACCTCAAATCTTCATATGATATGGATTAAATTAAAGTCAAGGTGAAATATTATGAGATTGCCACAAAAACATGGAAAGGCCTGCTTCTATTTTCGACATCCTATCTTTGTGAAGCAGGGTTTTCTGCACTGACAGCAGCCAAAATGAGATGTAGAGTTTACTGGACAGGAGCAGCACACTTTGTATGTCACTGTCTCCCTTCACCCCCATAGGGGACCCTCTAGTTGCAGGAAAATAAGCTTAGAGCTCCACCGATTCTGCATTGTGGGGAGTGGCATAGTTATTTCATTATATATTACAGTGCAATAATAATAGAAATAAAGTACACAATAAATGTAATGGGCTTAAATCATCTTGGAATCATCCTCCCCGTTACCCAGTCCATGGAAAAATTGTCTTCCATGAAACTAGTCCCTTGTGCCACAGGGTTGGGGACTGCTGCTTTAATATGTTGCCATGTTACTATTTAGTCCCTACTTTTTTCCATTTAAAAACTTCCTTTAGCATTTCATATAAAACCAATCTGGTAGTGATGAACTCACTCAGCTTTTGTTTGGGAAAGTCTTTTTCTCTCCATTATTTTTGAAGGAAAGCCTTGCTGGGTAAAGTATTCTCGGTTGGCATCTCCCCCTGCCCCCCCTCCTTGCACTTTTATCATCCCACTCTCTCCTGGTCTGTAAGATTTATGTTGAGAAATACACTGCTAGCCTTATTGGAACTCTCTTGTATGTGATTGCCTCTTTTCTCTTGCTGCTTTTAGAAGTCTCTCTTTGCCTTTTTATATTTGAAAGTTTGATTATAACATTTTTTTGTGTGTGGTCTTGTTTGGATTGCATCTGATTGTTTGAACTTCCTGTACCTGGATATTTGTCTTTCTTCATATTTGTAATGCTTTTCTGCGATTATTTCTTTAAATAAGCTTTCTAGCCCTCTCTTTATTTTCCTTTTCAAAATCTTATGAGTTGAATATTTATATTTTTGAAGTTTTCTCATAAATTTCTTAAACTTCTTTTTTCCTTTTTATTATTTTTTCTCTCCTGACTATATATTTTCAAATAACTTATTTTTGAGCTAACATATTCTTTCTTATGGTGAATCAGTTCTACTGTTAACATTGTCTTGAATTTTTTATTTAATTCATTATATTTTTCAGCTCCAGAAGTTTTAATTTTTTTTGATAATTTAAACTTTGTTAAATTTTTTACTTTGGTCATTATTTGCTTTCTTGATATTATTGAATTGTTTCTCTCTATATATTTTTTAATTTGTTTATTTTTATTGTTAAGTCATAGCTGTGTACATTAGTGCAATCAAGGGGTACAATGTGCGGGTTTCATATACAATCTGAAATATTCTCATCAAACTGTTCAACATAGCCTTCATGGCATTTTCTTAGTTACTGTATGTAGGCATTTGCATTTAGTAAGTTTCACCTGTACCCATTCTAAGATGCACCGTAGATGTGGCCACACCCATTACCCTCCTTCCACCAAAACCTCCCCCCTCCCTTCCCCTTCCTGGCCCTTTCCCCATAGTCTTGTGCTATAGTTGGGTTATAGCCTTCATGTGAAAGCTATAATTTAGCTTCATAGTAGGGCTGAGTACATTGGATACTTTTTCTTCCATTCCTGAGATACTTTGCTAAGAAGAATATATTCCAGCTCCATCCATGTAAACATGAAAGAGGTAAAGTCTCCATCTTTCTTTAAGGCTGCATGGTATTCCATGGTATACATGTACCACAATTTGCTAGTCCATTTGTGGGTCGATGGGCACTTGGGCTTCTTCTATGACTTAGCAATTATGAATTGGGCTGCAATAAACATTCTGGTACAGATGTCTTTGGTTATATTGTGAGTTTTGGTCTTCTGGGTATAAACCTAGTAAAGGAATTATAGGATCGAATGGCAGGTCTATTTTTAGGTCTCTAAGTATTCTCCAAACATCCTTCCAGAAGGAACATATTAGTGTGCATTCCCACCAGCAGTGTAGAAGTGTGCCCTTTTCTCCACATCCACGCCAACATCTCTGGTTTTGGGATTTTGTTATGTGGGCTACTCTCACTGGGGTTAAGTGATATCTCAAAGTAGTTTGGATTTGCATTTCTCTGATGATTAAGGATGATGAGCTTTTCTTCATGTGCTTGTAGATTGTGCGTCTGTCTTCTTTAAAGAAGTTTCTCTTCAAGTCCTTAACCCACCCTGGGATGGGATCACGTGTTCTTTTCTTGCTAATATGTTTGAGTTCTCTGTGGATTCTGGTTATTAGACATTTATCGGAGGTATAACCTGCAAATATTTTCTCCCATTCTGAGGGCTGTCTGCTTGCTTTACTTACTATGTTCTTGGATGTGCAGAAGCTTTTTAGTTTGATCAGGTCCCAGTAGTGTATTTTTGATACTGCTTCAATTGCCTGTGGAGTCCTCCTCATAAAATATTCACCCAGGCTGATTCCTTCAAGAGTTTTCCCTGCACTTTCTTCAAGTATTTTTATAGTTTCATGTCTTAAGTTTAAATCTTTTATCCAGTGAGAGTCTATCTAAGTTAATGGTGAAAGGTGTAGGTCCAGTTTCAATCTTCTACAGGTTGCCAGCCAGTTTACCCAACACCATTTGTTAAATAGGGAATCTTTTCCCCACTGAATGTTTTTAATTGGCTTGTCAAAGATCAAATAACGGTAAGTAGCTGGATCCCACTTGGTCGTGGTGTATAATTTTTTTGATGTGTTGTTGGATTCTGTTTGTTAGGATCTTATTGAGTATTTTAGCATCAATATTCATTAGTGATATTGGTCTATAATTTTCTTTTCTTGTTGGGTCTTTCCCTGGTTTGGGGATCAAGGTGATGTTTGCTTCGTAGAATGTTTTGGGTAATATTCCTTCTTTTTCTATATTTTGGTAGAGGTTTAGTAGTTAGATACTAGTTCTTCTTTAAAGGTTTGGTAGAATTCTGACGTAAAGCCATCTGGTCCTGGGATTTTCTTTTTAGAGAGATTTTGTATAGTTGATGCTATTTCAGAACTTGATATAGGCCTGTTCAACATTTCCACTTCGTTCTGGCTAAGTCTTGGTAGGTGGCATCCTTCCAGGTATTGATCAATTTCTTTCAGATTTTCATATTTCTGAGAGTAGAGTTACTTGTAGTATTTGTTAAGGATTTTTTTAATTTCTGAAGGGTCTGTTGTTATTTCATCGTTACCATTTGTGATTGATGAAATTAGAGATTTTACTCTTTTTTTCCTGGTTGGGTTGGCCAAAGGTTTATCTATTTTATTGATCTTTTCAAAAAACCAACTTTTGGATTTATTGATCTGTTGTAGAATTCTTTTGTTTTCAATTTCATTTAATTCTGCTCTGATTTTGGTTATTTCTTTTCTTCTGCTGGGTTTGTGGTTGGAGTGTTCTTCCTTCTCCAGTTGCTTGAGATGTCTCATTAAGTTATTAACTTTCTTTCCTTTTTCTTGAGGAAGGCTTGCAGTGGTATAAATTTCCCTCTTAGGACTGCCTTTGCAGTATCCCAGAGGTTCTGGTAATTCATGTCTTGATTGTTGTTTTATTCCAAAAATTTGGTGATTTCCTTCTTAATCTTGTCTATAACCCATCTATCCTTCAGCATAAGGTTGTTTAACGTCCCTGTTTTTGTATGGGTATGTAGGTTCCTGTTGTTATTGAGTTCAACTTTTATTCCATGATGGTCTGAGAAGATGCAAGGAATAATTTCTATTTTTTTAAATTTGCTGAGGTTATATTTGTGGCCTAGGATGTGGTCGATTTTGGAGTATGTTCCATGGGCTGATGAGAAGAATGTGTATTCAGTTTTGTTGGGATGAAATGTTCTGTAGATGTCTGTTAAGTCCAGATGTTGAATGGTTGAGTTTAAATCTAACATTTCTTTGGTTAGCTTTTTTTGGAGGATCTATCCAGCACTGCTAAAGGGGTGTTAAAATCTCCAATGACTATGGAAGTGGAGGAAATCAAGTTGCTCATGTCTGTTAGAGTTTCTCTTATAAATTGAGGTGCATTCTGGTTGGGTGCATAAATATTAATAATTGAAATCTCATCATATTGAGTATTGCCTTTAACAAATATGAAGTGTCCATCCTTATCCTTAATTATTTTGGTTGGTTTAAAGCCTATTGCATCTGCAAACAGGATTGCAACGCCTGCTTTTTTCTGCTTTCCATTTGCCTGGAATATAGATGACCATCCCTTCACCTTGTGTCTATATTTGTCTTTTAATGTAAGATGCGATTCCTGGATGCAGCAGATATCTGGCTTGAGTTTTTGTATTCAGTCAGCCAACCTGTGCCTCTTTAGAGGACAGTTTAAACCATTCACATTAATTGAGAATATTGATAAGCCTTTTGAGAGTCCAGTGGACATTTTTAATCCTTTTGCGACTGTGGAAGTTGAAATTTGATCAAAATTTTTTGGGTGAGTTTACTTTTGTGGTGGAGGATTACGCTGTTCTTTATGGAGGATAGGTCTGAGAATATCCTGGAGAGCTGGTTTAGTTATGGCATATTTCTTCAACGTGTAAATGTCATTGAAGTATTTAATTTCTCCATCATAAATGAAACTCATTTTAGCTGGGTACAGGATCCTGGGTTGAAAGTTATTTTGTTTTAGGAGATTAAAAGTCAATGTCCATCCTCTTCTAGCTTGAAAGGTTTCAGCAGAGAGATCTGCAGTTATTCTAATATTCTTCCCCTTGTTGGTAATGGTTTTCTTTCGTCTGGCAGCTTTCAGAATTTTCTTCTTCATATTAACTTTAGTGAAATTGATTATGATGTGTCTGGGGGATGTCTTACTCAGGTTGAGTCGTGCTGGAGTTCTGAAACTGTCTGCTATCTGAATTTCAGGATCTCTTGGCATCTCTGGAATGTTCTCCTTCATAATCTCATGGAGAAGAGACTCTGTGCTTTGTGAAGCCACTTCGTCGCTTTCGGGGATCCCTATAAGACGAATATTGGTTTTCTTCGAATTATCCCAGAGCTCTCTGAGAGAGTGATCTGTTTTTGCCCTCCATTTCTCATCCTCTTTGAGAGTTTGAGAGCGTTCGAAAGCTTTGTCTTCAATGTCAGAAATCCTTTCTTCTGCTTGCTCCATTCTGTTACTAATGGATTCTACTGTGTTTCTCAAATCTTTGAGGGATGCAACTTCTTGTCTCAATGTGTCAAAATCTTTGGTCATTTGGTCTTTGAATTTGTTGAATTCTTGAGATATCTTTTGGGTTACTGCTTGGAGTTCTAGTTCAATCTTATTTGCTATCCAGATTCTGAATTCGATTTCTGACATCTCAGCTATTTGTTTGCGCATGGGATCTTGTGCTGTGTCTGCCCCATTGATCCTTGGGGGAGTTGATCTACTCTGATTATTCATATTGCCAGAGTTTTTCCGTTGTTTTCGCCTCATGATTGTTTTTCACTGTTGCCTCTGGCCATCCTCAGAATTGGGGAGGTATCTCTCCAAGATTAGATCCCAGCAGGATCACTCTATTGTTGCTTGATCTTTGTAGGGAGTGACCCTGTGTAGTTCCTCTGGGGCTGCTCCAGCTAGGGAGTTCTGGTTGTGGAAGCAGCTCCGGCGTGTGACACACCTGGATCCAGCAATAGGGCAGGAGGTGGTGCACACGATTCTGGGAGTGCCTGGCGCCCACTGACTTTGGCATAGAGAGCCCAAGGCTCCAGCAGTCTCTGGCCAGGAGAAGGGCTCTCCGTAGAGGCAGGGAGGTCTCCAGAGGGCACGCAGCTACCAGTATTCCTGGCCAAATGAGCGGGCCAGTATGGAGGCTGGGAGGACACAGGAGGGAGGATGCAGGGTTGCATGGCTCCCGCAGTTCCTGGTCAGGGCATGCAGAGGCCCAGTTGGTGCGGGGTCGCGGCACAGATCTTATGGAGGTCCGGGCAGCGCAAAGCCCAGGAATTTGAGGTTGCTATGAGCTGTGACACCACGGCACTCTACCCAGGGCCAAAACTGTCTCACTCTGCCCCTAATGGTTATGGCTGTAAGGCAGCTCAGTCCCGCCTTTAGGCTGCTCAGTTGCTAGGTTACTAGGTCCCGCCCGATCCTTGCTCTGGGACCCTGAGGGCGGAGCTTGCTGGGGCAGTTCTCTCACACAATGGCTCCCTGCAGCCCAGCTCAGTGGCTCTGTCTGGGGCCCCAGACAATGCCCAATGTTCTCCACACTCCTGCTCAAGCTCTTCCCCAAGGCAATTCAACTGAGTGCCAAGTCCAAAAACACTGAAACAGTTCACAGGTAAGGCCTTTCTGGTTTGCAGTCTCACTGCTGCTTGTACTTACAGTTGCCAGCGTGATTAGGTCGATTGAACACACGCAACCACTTGCCAGTTTCTCACTGTTTTTATCCTCCTCTTGGGGTCCAGAAGTCCCTTGATGACTCCCTTTATCCTCAAGGGGATGATTATAGGCAGATCCCACCGGCCAGAGGTGTCTGGAGTCTTATCTCCCCAGACTCACCGTGCCCAGATGCAGGGAAGCTGTTACTTGGCCGCCATCTTTAATCCCATCTCTATATTTTTTGAAATTTGCCAAGTTTCCTTCGAACAATTACTTTGAATTCTTTGTTAGGCAGTTTACATATCTCCATTTCTTTTGGGTCATCTAGTGGGAAATAATTGTGTTCTTTTGGTAGTATTATGTTTCCTTGGTTTTTGTTGTTTCTTGGTACATTATGTTGATGTTTGTACATTTGGTGGAACTGTTATCCCTTTCAGACTCTATGGGCTAGTTTTCCTGTGGAAAGACCCTCCTTTATGGGGGCTTTGATGATACTTGTTGAGTGGAGGGTGCAGCAGTTCTGGCACCAATAAGGGTGCAGGTATGTGGCATCTATGCAGCTCTTTCTATTGAGATTGGTTTTGATGAAGATTGCAGGATACTCAGGAGCTGATGCCGTGGATGTCTGCGATAGCAGCAAAGGCTCAGGGTGTTTGATGGGTAAATGACAGTGGCTACTAAAGTCCTCATGATTTCGTTTTCTTCCACTGAGGCAGTTGTAGCTGAGGGGATCCCTCTTGACACTGAGTTTGGCTTGCAGGTCTGCTTGCAGTTTGTGGTGGCTCTGATGTCAGATGAGTGGTGCCCATGGCGAAGCCGTGGAGCTTAGGCCTGAAGCACAGGAGGGCTGTAGCTCTGGAATTTGCAGTGGCACTGCTGCCTGGAGTGCAGCACCCCCACTGCCACATTGGTTGTAGAGTATGGTATAGGTAGCTGGGGAACCAGAAACTCAGATATGCAGTGTTACACGGGCTTTGGGTTTGGGGCAGGGCCTAACTTCTTGCATTGGCTGAACCAGTGCCTGGAGCACAGCTGTGCGCAGCAAGAGCTTGGCTGCAGCATCTGGAGTGCCCACTGACTGGCTGCCATGGCGGTTTTAGTGCCTGAGATGTGTTGGGCGCAGTGGAGCCAGACAGCCCAGGTCTGGAATGCAGACACTCACAAGGTGGCTGTTGCCCCAGGTTGTAGCCCATGTAGTGCTGGGGAAAGTGGCTCTTTCCCTGAAGCAGGTCAACTGCAGCCTCTGTGTGGGTTGGGGAGACGTGTGTAGCCATGTTTCCCAGTCCAGGGTTCTCTGATGGAGATGCTTATTTGTTAACCCAATGGCAAAAGATCTTGGTGTCCTCTGTAAAGCAGGCTGCTGGGGACCATGGGTGGTTTCCACCAAGTGGCTGACACAGATGGCTTCTGCCTTTCTTCTCCGTTTCTGGCCATCCCCTGGCATTTTAGGTGTGCTGACTTTGCTGTGATCCTTTCTGTGTGAATCCTCTCTAATTTTTTTTTTTTTATCCACTGTATTGTTGGGATCTCGGAGATGGCTGGGATATTGTGTTTGTGGATAGCTATCTATGTCTGTTCTTTCGTAAGGGATGAAGGCTGGTCTCTCCTATTCTGCCATTGTAGTGATGTTCCTGCTCCTCCTTCACCCTTTTAAGCACTAATTCAACACCAGCGATAATGGGTGGGTGCTGAGTATATGTGGTGTGGTGTAGTCTCAGGCCCTTTCCTAATTATATGAGTTTTTTAAAGATGACAGAGAAGGATGAGATTTTTGGTACTAGCACATCTGATCATGTAATCCCTCTGCTTCCCACTGACCATAGGATGAAACCTCATGCCCTCTGCCTGCCATGGAAGATGTACACAGCCTGGACCCCTCTGTCCAAGCTCAGTTCCTCTTCTCCCCACCCACACCCTTAGAAATCTATATTTCAGGAACCCTGAGCTGATTCCTCAGAGTATACTGTGCTGTTCTGGTGGTTTCTCTGCCTTTACATATGGAATCCCCTCCCTTGGAATATACCTTCCCCCCCTTGTAAGATAGGCATGGGGCTTCTTTCTACTAGAATAACATGCTCCTTATAAAGCAATTATCATACAGTGTTATGATTATTTGCCAGTCTCTGTTCTCTTTCTAAGGTTTTCGAGGGTGAGATGTAGTTTCATGTTGTTTCATCTTTATCTTCTAGTAGAGGTGTAAGCACATCCATTTAGCAACTCTTTACTGCTCTAGGGTCAGGAGATACAGTGGTAACCAGAGAGGCAGGTCTCCTGCGCTCGAGCGGTTACTAAGAGAGGGAGGAAACCTCTTGCTGCCGTCACCATAGGGGGTGTGGTGGGTGGACGGAGACAACTAATTTATATAAGGATTTGGGGGAAAGCCTCACCGAAGAGGTGGTATTTGAGTTAAGATGCAAAGTATTAGAATACAACCATACACTGAGTAGGGGGGATGGATATTCAAAGCAGAAGAGAAAGCAAGTACTTGATGTGTTGGAAAAAGGGAAAGCAGGTCGAGGTGGTGACCTTCAGCGGGAAGACGGCTGAGGCATGTTTGCAGAGTAGGCAGGCACCACTCCACTAGGCTTCTGTCCACTTCAAATGCTTCTTGAATCGTGCACGTCAAACTTGGAGTCTAATTGTGTGTGTGTTTTCTCCATCTTTAAACATGCCCAAGGCTCCATTTCCGACTGTGTTCCCACTGGGCCTGAAACCTCTGCAGTGACAGGGAGGGTGTTAGGTGTTGTCTGTCTCTCTTCAGTTTTGCTAGGGGAAGCTCCTTGTTTTCAGCATTTGGCCTCTAACAACGTCCCTAACATCATGAATTCAGGATGGAGTGAGTGGTGCTACAGAGGCCAGGGTAGGCACAGCTCTGCAGGCCTCTGTGTAACGCCCAGGATGGAACTCCCTTCCCCTTCTCTGAGCTGTGTCTTCACATGATCTGGGGAGCTAAAAAAAAAAAAAAATTCCCTCCATTTCTAGTAATCGGTTCAGGCCTTAAACTAGCAGAAAGTTAGTGCAGAATCCAATGCAGAGACCACACAAGTTCTGGATATTTTTTCAGAGATGGCAATTGAGTTGCCTTTCTTCCCACCTTCTTTTCTTTCTTTCTTCCTTTCTCCTTCCCTCCCCCTTCCCTCCTTTGCTCCCTTTCTCATTCCTTCTTTCTTCCCTCCTCTCCTTTCTTTCTTCTTGTCTTCCTTTCTGAGGACTGAAGCTTCTAACTGCTGATGTGAAGAATCTAAACGGCTTCGGGGTAACAGCGAAGTGGATGACATTCTTCTTCCAGCTGCTGCTGTTCACAACACTTCTGACAGTTAAAATATAGCACACATTCTCTTGTCCTTTTAGTGTAAACATTTACTGTTTTAAGTGAACTATAGAATGAAATGAAAATAGAAGGATGCAGACTGATATTTCAGAGGTGAAGCCAAGCACTAGACTAAATTAAATAAAAGCAATTTGTGATCTTGCACTTTACGACATGTTTGTCCCTGGGAGGGATTAAACAGGGCTTTCTTTCTTGGTCTGTTTTTGCAACCCATTACTGGAAGGGACTTTCACGTCAAATAGGCAGAATTTTGAATTAGAATTGGAGAGAGATGGCAAGAATTTTAAGGTCAGGGCCAATTCCTTGGTTTGAGTTTCTCCAGTACCGTAAGCCTTGTCTAAAAATGAAGAAACCAGTGCCACCTCTAGTTTTTGTTGTTTGTTAATTTCCTAGAAAAGCCTGATCGTCATCTTTCTGTCCGTGTACACGTCCGTCTCAAGCCTTTATTTTCGACTCTTACAGCTTCTTTCAAATTATGCTACGTTTGAAGACTAAGAACCTGCAGAATGACCCACATTTGAATCCTAGACCTACACCTGGGCTGACCTGTTTCATTTTTTTTTTTAAATGGACGTGAAATTTTACATAAAATTCTAGAAGTTAAAAATATGACATTATGTGAATTCCACAGAATTTTATATAGATGAGTCTGGTGTCCTTAAAGTTAGTTTTACACTGAGAGGAAAACTTACAGCTGAATACAGGTTCAAGTTTGTTCAATTTCACGTTTTGCTTAGAATTTTCCTGCATAATACATAAATTCATCAAACGCCTTTCCTGGTGACAGTACTTCATTAGATTAGTGAGTATTCAGGACATTTTCATCTTAAGAGTCCTAAAATTCTTTTATTCCCTGCAGAATTCCCTGTGTCTTAATGGAATTTCACGTCTTTGTCGCTTTAGCTGGCCTTCTTGAAGCAGTTACTCCTAAATGACTCTATGCTTGAGCCCTGCATGTAAGACCTGGGGAGCCGGGTCACAGGTTGACTCCTGTTTTTCAAGAAAATTGAAAGAATTAATCCCTCTCACTGCCTTAGTCCTAGTCATTTTATACAGAAATTTTCTTAAACTTTTTTATCCCCTTCCTGTCATGATGGAGATGTTTTCACTTGCGGCCTATGTGGCTCTCCGTGGTAATCTCTTTGTGTCTGCTCAGCCCTGTTTCTGTCTGTTTCTGTGACTACACCCCAGTGAGTTGCTGTGAGGGTGTTGCTTGCCTGTCCCATCAGGTTTTCATCAGTCAGTGTAAAGGAAAAGGAGATAGAGTTACAAATATATCAGACCATTTAGCTATTGATGAGAAAGGCCCCCTTTGGACATCCTATTCCCTGGTCCTCCTTTTTTCTTAGTTCTTTTTGAAGAAAGTGAAAGTCAGGTTATAGTAAAAAGCTGCCAGAATCCTGTGTGTTCCTATTTGAAAGATGATTATTTTTGCCACTCAAGTTTTAGAAAACTCCTACTGATTATTATAATCCACACTTCATTTGCGTGAAGTCCTCGGTCTGCACGCGCGTGTGTGTGTGCGCGTGCGTGCGTGGGTGTGTGTGTGTGTGTGTGTGTGATGCCTGGCTGTGTTCTGGCCGGATGCGGCAGCTGAGCACCCCCAGAGGACGTGAGGGCAGGGTCTGGAGAGGCTGCTTGCTAAGATCCACCAAAGATAGATTAAAAAGCATACAAGGCTACTGGGACGTTGCTACTAACAATGTACTCGGATGCCGATTACTAGGAAACCTTTTAGTTGACTTCAGTACATTTGATGTCTTTAAGAACAAATCCGAATTTCTACCTCAGAAGCCTGGGTACTTACATCACATTTGTTACGTGGCTTTAGCACAGAACTTTTAAAAATTTTAAATCAATAAAAGCAGAGACTCCTGGATATAAGTCAGTGCAGAATATACGTCCACGCTAGTGCTTTGGCCGGTTCATTAGCATATTATTTATTTTGAGAGTAGAAAAACCCAATGCAATAAGTCCTTGCTGTTCACATAGATCCAGAAAATGAAAGTCTTTGGAATGCAGTGCACATGGTTCCGGCATCATCTACGTCCATGTGCTATTTGCAACAAGCTGAAATGTTAAACCCTTGAGAAAAGAACCAGATTCTGGCACAGGACAGTTTTGTGGTAAGGAAAATTGAATGAATTCCAAAATAGGAAAAGGAGGGAAAAAAAGCTTGATGGTTCCACAGTGAAATAAGAGTATTGAAATGGGGATTTAGAGATGTACATGTTAACACAAGCTGACATTGAGAGCAGATAATTTCCTCCTTTGTTTATCCTCATCTATATTTTCCAATCCTAACTCAGGTAAAGGAATTGACTTACATTTTTAGCAGGTGAAGATAGGGACAGAGATGCCTGGCGTTGCAACCTGCTCCCGGCCCTGCCCCTTCTCCCTGCCTTCCCCTCCTGTGGCCTCTCTGTAGTCGTTGTTTTCCCTCACAGAGCAGTTGGAGCAGGACTGTACCAGCCAGTGACACAGGGACAGGGTCACACCTCTCAGCTTGATTGTGGTGCCGTGTTGCTCCTGATGCTGTCAGACCGTCAAAGTGAGTAATTTCAGACAGGGGAAGAGGTTTTTCCCCAGACAAACATTGCTCCCTTCACCCTTTCTTATATGAACTTGGGATAAAGGGATTTGTGAATGTGAGAGTGACTCATTAAAAATATATTCTGAGCCCATTAGGATAGTTATTATTTATTTATTTATTTATTTTTGATACAGCGTCTCCTTTTGTTGCCCTCAGTAGAGTGCTGTGGCGTCACAGCTCACAGCAACTTCAAACTCTTAGGCTCAAGCGATTCTCTTGCCTCAGCCTTCCACATAGCTGGGACTACAGGTGCCCGCCATAATGCCTGGCTGTTTTAGAGATGGGATCTCACTCTTGCTCAGGCTGGTCTCGAACGCGTGAGTTCAGGTAAATGTGTGCTGATTCCCTCATCTTATACATGGTTTTTAATACGGTTTTGTTAAATATAATTAATGCAAGTGAACTTTACACTTGAGATATTAAAGGTACTCCCTTGTAAAAATAAGAACACTATAAATGTCTTCTAGTCCACTAGAGACAAAGTCTAATGGATTTCTAAATTAAGAAAACACTTTATTTAGGGAAATCACAATGGCATGTAAGAAAATACAAGGACAGAAGTTGAGAGGAATTATGCGTTTTTATATAAATTTAAATGGGATAAACTTTCTCTTAGAGAGAGAGCGATATTAGGCTTAAGGAATCCAACTTCCTAAAAGGGCTTCTTTACCTGAAAGAGATACCGAAAGTAAAATGACACTAAAAAGTAAAAAGTACGGAGAACACGTTGCTGGGACGGGGCTCTTCACAAATTAACGTCTTACACTTCTCAGTACCACAAACTGGGTTACTTTCAGACATGTTATAAGTTAGTATGAGTTTATTTTGGTACAAAAAGTTTGAAGTCCATGCGTAGCTTTTCATAATATGCATTTTTAATGAACTTTTAAAAGACCCTGCATAGATGCCAGTGTCCACAACAATTTACAAACATGGTATTTCAACTCAGTTAAGAATTTGTTGGCTCGGTACTCATAGCTCAGTGAGTAGGGTGCCGGCCACAGACACCAAGGCTGGTGGGTTCAAATCCAGCCTGGGCCTGCTAACCTACAATGACAACTGCAACAACAACAACAACAACAAAAATAGCCAGGTGTTGTGGCGGGTGCCTGTAGTCCCAGCTATTTGAGAGGCTGAGGCAAGAGAATTGCGTGAGCCCAAGAGTTTGACGTTGCTGTGAGCACTGATAGCACGGCACTCTACTGAGGGTGACATAGTGAGACTCTGCCTCAAAAAAAAAAAAAAGGAATTTGTTGATGGCCCAAATGCTGTTTCATTTGAAAGAAAAACAAGAAAGGAAATATTATACCATATACTTAAATGAATTTCAGATAAATTAAGATCCAAATGCAAAACAAAAAACAAAACCCTTGCATGAAAAATCAGGATGCCACGTGCATAGTCCAGGCACAGAGTTCTTTTCAACCATGGCTTACAGCCTAAATATAGTTGGCATACTTGAATGAAAAATCATAAAGTCAAATGCAAAAACAACAGACATGGAAGAAAAATTATAATACAGAGGCCAAAATGAATGTCTGCAATATGCAAAGAACTTCCAGTTAAGAATTGAACGGCAGGTACAGCAGATACCCAGCAGAGCAAGGGCCAAGAGCACGAAGCTGGCGGACATTAAGAGCTCTCTACCCTGCAGGCAGTCCATGAAATACAAATTCTGCTTAAACATACTTCTAGCAATAATTACTGGAAAATTTTTAAAGCATCAACTCTTACTATTGATGAGGGAATACAGAAAAGAGTATTTAACTCTATTCGTTTTGGAAAGCCAACTAAAAATATGTATTTAATGCAAAAATGCATTTGCCCTTTGATCTACTCCCAAGACCCTGTCCCATGGGACGGTGGTCCCCAGCCTTTCTGGCCCCAGGGACCAGTTTCATGGAAGACGATTTTTCCGTAGACTTCTCCATCTCAGAGCTCAGAAGTAAGATTCTCATAAGGAGCTGTAGCCTGGATGCCTCACACGCGCAGTTTTCAGAAGGGTTTGTGTTCCTCTGAGAATCTAACGCCGCCTTGTTCTGACAGGAGGCGGAGCTCAGGCGGTGAGGTCAGTGATGGGGAGCAGGTGTAAAACGAGGTCATTATGAAAGTTTTGAGATACACAAAAGTCAAGAAATGTAAAATCCATGCGAAGGGAAACAAATGAAGCCTCCCATGAACACTGATAAGCCGGGAGAGTTGAAACTTGCACGGGAGAATCAGGAAGGACGCTCACTGTCAACTGTGTTTCTTGGAAGTGAAATAATGGACCACAGCTCAGTCTGTGTCAAAAGTTTCAAAGTGACTGCTGTACAGATGAAGTTGTGGTCACCCCCCTGCTGCTCACCTCCTGTGACGGGGCCCAGGTCCCAGTAGGCCACAGACCACTGCCAGTCCACAGCTCAGGGCTTGGGGACCTCAGCCTCAGGACCAACAGTTTCAGGGGTGAAAGTGTGCAAGGATTTGTCAGGATGTGCAGGGATGTCACTGCGTCTGTATCAGAGAGAAAACCCGGCTGGAGCAGTTCTTCCTGTCGTCAGGGAGAGGGCCGCACAGTGGAGCCTTAGACAACTACTAGAACGTTTACTTTTTGTGTATGTAGATAGTTATGATTTTGTATGGCTGTAAAAATGTGTAGAATCTTTATCAGGTTGACATAGGTTTCCTATGAGATGGGGAAAGGGGCCAAAGAATAAAGGTTGTAACTAGCGCATGACATGTCCACATTTATGGATTTACATATGGTTAATGTGCGTAGAGGACAGGAGCGAAGGAAGAAAGCCTGCAAAGAGATGGTGATGGCGGGATACCCCAGAGGCCAGAGACCAAGGGCAATAGCAGGAACAGAGAGCAAAGTCCAGATTAATTGAGAGGTAAAAATTGTTTGTGTGTAGGAGACATTACAAATAAAGATGCATGAAAGAAAAACTGGCAAAGATCAAAGAGCTGTTGTACTGATCTTGGCTTACACCTGAAGTCAAAGTGGACACACTTTACAAATCTATATAGCACCAGATCTTGATAAAACTTCCCCAAGGGAATTTTCCAATATGAGAATTGTAATTGAAATTGATTTTTACCTAGCCCTTCAGACTGTGACATTGGCCACTGTTCTTCACTACATGGCTGAAACCTTTACCATATTTTTGTCACTAGAAGGAAGCCAAACACCCAGACGCCGCTGTGATCATGCTGCGCTGCCTCACATTCATGGACGCCGACCAGAGAGCCCAGAATCTCATGCTGCCCAAACTAGAAACATCAGAGAAATGTCATAGGTGCCCAGAGATTGTCATCCATGGCGTGGATTACTCCGGTATAGTGGCACACGAAACAATAAATACTTGAGAGGGGACCTTTATAAAAATATCTGAAATATATGCATTGATTTATAATACCATTTTCACAATTTCTTGTTTTTTTTTTTTTAAGTCAGAGTCTCACTTTGTCCCCCTTGGTAGAGTGCTGTGGCGTCACAGCTCACAGCAACCTCAAACTCTTGCCTCGGCCTCCCAGGTAGCTGCGACTATAGGCGCCTGCCACAACACCCAGCTATTTTTAGAGACCAGGTCTTGCTCTGGCTCAGGCTGGTCTCAAACCTGTGAGCTCAGGGCAGTCCACTCTCCGCAGCCTCCCAGAATGCTGGGATTACAGGTATGAGCCACCACATCCGGCCCCATTTTCACAGTCTCTGCTAATATTTTCCTTCAGCCCCAGGTCCGCTCACTTATTTAACAAGTTATTTATTCAGCATCTGCTCAGTACTAAGTGGCTGCTGTCACTCATACACCGTTTAGCAGAGAAGGATGGACAAACTACTGTCAGGAGTGTGCTTGCTCAGACCAAGGTCCAGGGCCACGTGGCTGTGTGTGCAGTGCCACAGCAATTCTGCCCGATTCATCCGTTTCAAGTGTAGCTCTTCTGTGACACACTCAGCCGGACAGTGGGCAGCATCAAGGCCACTGCAACTTCCATTTCATTGCAAGGGCCACCCCTACCCACCAGCACACAGTTCCAAGTCCTGACACAGGACTCAGCCCCGTGGACTTAGTTTCGGCTCCTGAGGGAAAGAGCCGTGGGGAATGCAGGCTCCAGCTAGACGACCCGTGTCGGGATGAGCACCGGTACCAAGCTGAGCTGCTGAGAGAGGATCAGACAGACGCAGCTTTGCACCCACAGTCTACCACACAAAAGAAAGAATGGATGCAAAAAGCTGCACAAAGGGAGGACACGTTCCAGAGAGGGAGGAGTGGCAGAGCCGCAGGTCTGCCTTTTATAAGCTCTCCAGTTTGTCCTGCCCTTCTCCTGGTGGGATTGGTTGTCATTTGCCTTTGGAGTGATTGACAGGCTGGTGTTAACATGAGACACTATGAGTGGGTTACATAGAAGTTTTTCCTTCTACATGTGGGTCTTCCCCAGAATCCTTCAGGAAACTCCACCCTGCCATGCTCATTAGAGCTCCAGGTCAGTTCAAAGTCACGAGCCACTTTTTGCTGTGTACCTTCCCACTAGCACAGTTCCAAGCTACAGTTTGGTTCCCAGCTGCAGTTCAGTGCCTGCTCTCTGGCCTTAGCCGCTTCCTTGCCACCCGTTTAGCCTCTGTCATATGTAATGGTGTGAGGAACGTCCAGTGGGTGGCCTTCATCCAGCTCCCCTGGAACGCAGGCAGGAGTTTGGGGCTTAGAGAAGGTTGTTATCAGATGCCCAAATCTTCAATAAAAATAAGTGACCAAGAGATTCTATCACTAATTCTGTTACAAAGGCTTGCATCTGTATTATTAAATCAAAGCAAGTATTATCTTTAAACTCCAGATTTCCAGGGTAACAAATGTATATAGAAAATTCATTCAACCAAAATTTACTCTAGCAGTTTGGAGTATGTCAGGAACAAAACAGCTATGTCTTCCCTCATGGAGATTACGTTATAGTCAGGGAAATAAAAGCAGGAGATAAAAAACCTAATAAACAGTGACAATGTATTAAAAATTGATAAATCCATGAAAAAGTAGCGGTGTAATGGAGGGCTGGGTGTTGGAAGGAAGACAGGGTAGTGATCAGAACACGTGTTAGTTTATGTAGATTGCTTGATAATTTTTTGATATAATCTATTCAAAAATTTAATATATTAGTGAATGTGCACCTTTTGATAAGTTGGTTCAATATTGTCATGTGTCTGCTATAAAGGCAAAGAATCTTTGTCATGCAAACAACTCTGAGTAATTATTTTATCCCAAAATATTTGTTTTTAATAGCTATTCTGAGCAATCTGTTCTATTTCAAAATATTTTTTCAAAAAGGGTTTTCAAATTGTAGTAGTTGATCTAGGTTCTGACATATCATAGAAAGGTGATGTAGGCTTGGCACCTGCAGCTCAGTGGTTAGGGTGCAGGCGGGTTTGAACCTGTCCTGGGCCTGCTAAATAACAATAACACAACAAAATAGCAAGGTGTTGTGGCAGGCGCCTGTAGTCCCAGCTACGCAGGAGGCTGAGGCAAGAGAATCACTTGAGACCAAGAGTTTGAGGTTGCTGTGAGCTGTGACGCTACAACACTCTACTGAGGGCAACAAAGTAAGACTCTGTCTCAAAAAAAAAAAAAAAAAAAGTGATGTCGACCAGTGAAGGATCACAGGTTTAAGAAAACAAGGAAATGTTTTATTTCAGATTGTAGCACTTAAAAGTATATGACAAAAGAGGGTGGTGCCTATGGCTCAAGTAGTAGGGCGCTGGCCCCATATACTGGGGGTGGCGGGTTCAAGCCCAGCCCTGGCCAAAACTGCAAAAAAAAAAGTTTATGACAAAATAAAGATATAAATCTTTTCCAGAAGTTTAGAAATATTTCAGTTAGAGAAGAATGTCTAAAGAATATTTAGATAAGTGAAAGAATTTTGAGATATAACTGCGTCTTAAAAGTAATCTTACATTTTCATCATTACATTACTTACTTTTAGAAGAGGAATTATCCTAAATTTTTTTTGCAGTTTTTGACGGGGGCTGGGTTTGAACCCACCACCTCTGGCATATGGGACCTGTGCCCTATTCCTTTGAGCCACAGGCACGGCCCTATCCTAAAATTTTTGATAGGTACCCAACCAAAAATATAAGTAATCGTTTGAATTACAATCCCACATAATGCTTTATGGTCAGTAGACTTAACTCAGGGCTACAATTTAGTCTGAATAGCTTGCTACTGAGAATAGAATCTATATTTCTTTGTTTTCCCCATCCTATATTTCTCCTGGTATTCTAAAGGTCAGTTAAACACAATAAATAATCGTTGCTTAGCAAGCAACCCAAATCACCATCTTCCTGTTGCTAATAAATCCTTAGTGAGCTTCAAACTCCTCGTGCAGCTTCCTAATGGATGCCTGACTGGACTGAAGAGCTTTTGGAAGCAAAATAAAATAGTCATCTAAAGTTGAATGTTTTGGGATGAAGGGTACTAGGTCAACGCTAAATTTAAAACCATTTTGAGAGACATTTTTTAATGGCACCTAGAAATTATGGCTAAAGGTCAGACTGTTACTCGCGATGCTGGTCAGAGCCTTTGATGCTAAAGGTCTGCAGCTGACTTCTGTGTACGTATATCTTTTAAAACATTGGCTGTGATTTAAAGTTGTGAGAGAGCGTGTTCAGGCCAGGGAGAAGAAAGTCTTCCTGTCCAGGTTTTTGGTTGAAATGGTTTGAGTTTAGTAATTTTATTGAACCTGAAAAAATATTATTAACAGCTGCCTCCAGAAAGGAATATAGGGAAGCTTGCCCCTGTCAACTTCTGCTTAGGAGTTTCTGAGATATTTTGAGATTAGAAGAAAACTGTGGATGAAATCTATCCTAATTAAAGACCTCGTGTGTTTGGAGCCATTTAACATTGCTGTGCGGGGCTGAAAGGACTTAGTGAAGCCTGGAGAGGCACCGCCATGTGGCTGATGATCTCCAGAGAGAACAGGCCAGATGACCACACCGCCCATAGGACCCTCAGGGTTCTCACTGGTCTTAGCATGCTGTCCTCAAATAGACTTAAAAGCCTGAAATGATTATGGGTGATAAGGCTACATGGTTCGTGCATCTGAGATTATTAATAATCATTCTTGAAGAAATGAACTATTTTTGCTAGGTAGAAAAAAGAAACACATTAAATTTCAAAATTGTAAAAAATTGTAGAAAATTTTTGCCTATTTTTTTTTTTTTTTTTTAGAGACAGAGTTTTAACTTTGTCACCCTCGGTAGAGTGTCGTGGCGTCACAGCTCACGGCAACCTCCAACTCCTGGGCTTGGGTGATTCTCTTACCTCAGCCTCCCGAGTAGCTGGGCCCACAGGCGCCTACCATCTTTGCCTATTTTTAAAGAAAATTTCTTTAGCTGGCCTGGTGATAGTCCAGACTAAGTGATTATCTTTTTTTCTTTTCCTTAAAACAAACTCTTTTCTCATGAACCTATAGGCTGGAGTCCAAGATCGAGCTGAGCGATGTGGTTCCTGTTAGGGGCTCTCCTGGCTTGCAGTAGAGCTGGCATCGTTTTTTTCCCAAATTTTTTTAAATTGTAAAATATGCATAATATGAACTTTACTATCTTAACCACTTTTAAGTGTACAGTGGAGTGGTGTGAAATACGTTCAGACTGTTGTACAACCGTCATGACCATCCAGCTTCATGCCTTGTGTTGTAAAACTGAGGCTCTGCCCGTTAGACAGTAATGCTGCCCCCGGCAGCCCCTTGGTGTCTCGGTGATGTTGACTTCTCTAAGTGGGAAGTTATTGTCCTTTTTTTTAACATTTTTTCTTTATATGATTAGCTGAAGTTTTTAAGGAACAATAATATTTAACATTGATACTTACAGTATTCAGGAAGTTATTGTCTTTTAATTAAGTCTAGTGTTATTAAACAATTCAAAAGGAAGTGTTTTCTTCCTATAAATAAGAAATATCTCCATGAGCGTGGCGTTGAGGATGTAGTGAAGGAAGCAGTCAAGTACTGATGCTTAGGAAGCAAACGTTAGCCAGAAATCAGCCCATAATAAGTAACGCAAACCACGGTGTGTGACTTGAATACAAAGTACCAGGTGCTCTGAACACACTTGACGTGTGAACCTGACCTGGAATTAATGCTCCAGATTCATTTGTTCAGCCACATTTATTGAGCACCTATTTTGTGTGAAAAAGTAAAACCGATCACCGTCCTCATTCATTTAGAGTGTTGCACCCACGAGTCTCGGTCTGGGGTGGACAGCATATCAGAGACAACAGCAGTCAACTTAAAAGTAAACTAAAAACGAGCGAGATTCTTTCAGTCTTTCTTTGAATACAGCTTTTATTCAATAGCTTCAGAAGTAGTTGAGTAATGCTTAATATTTTCTAACATATCTAAATATTTTTATATCATTTTATTGCAAAAAATCTATTAGGAAAGTAATATTGTAACATTGTAAACACTTTATAAAACCCAGTAATGTGGGGTGAGAGGTAGGGACACCCAGATTCCAAACATCTTCACATGAATTTCATTCTGTTCTCCTGGTAGCCATCCACCCGTTTCACCTCCTGTCCCCACCAGGCTTTGTGAAGGAGCAGTCTGTGCCCACTGTCCCCGCTTCTCCCCTGCCTGCCTACCTCTAGTGGTTGGATTCAGCAGACCCTTCTCGAGCTCTCTGCAGAACACGTCACAGCTGTCCGCCCTTCAACCCTCTCTCTGTCCTGGTCCCCTTGTCCTCTTTTATTGCCCTCTCCTGACTCTTGCTCCTTTGCTCGACTTTGAAATGCCTGTCTCGTTCCCTGTCCTGCTGCCTTCGCCTCCTGCACATGCTCGCGGTTGCCACGGTCCTTCACGTGGGTGAAATCTGCCTCTGCGTCTGCGTCTTCAGCTTAGGTCTCACTTCTGAGCTCACATAGCCCTCTGCCTCCTAGATAGTTCTATGAGAAATGATTTTACTATTTTCCCTGTAAGTCACATGAGTTGGGCACCTGTAACGACTCTATCCTGTCCTTCCCCACTGCACCACATGCACCACCGTCCCTAAAGCCGTGACTTGTGCCCCTTCGTCATTCTGGGATCCGCCCGCCCCGCAGTCCCTGCTGCATGATCATCTAGAGCTCCTGACTACGGCCTTCTGCTCCTGACTACGGCCTTCCATCAGGTGGATCTGTTTCCGTGCTCCCCCTTATCCCTATGCCCTCCAGCCTGCTTCCAGACCATCTTCCCAAAACAAATCTCATCAGGCTCCAACGTTGCTCAAAATCTTCAGGTGGCCCCAGACATCATGTCATCCACAGTGCCCCTGGCAGCTGGGCCACCCCCATTTGGAAATACTGGGTTAAGTGACAACTGGAGGACAAAGCAAGGTAACTGGTACCCAGAACAAGATTAATCCTTGAATACTACATTGCATTTAAGTTTTATTAGCATTTCTTATTGTCATGACTTTTTATTTATTTATTTATTTATTTTTATTATTTGGGATTCATTGAGGGTACAAAGAATTAGATTACACTGATTGCCTTTGTTAGGTCAATTCCCTCTTATAACTGTGTCCTGCCCCCAAGAGGCATGTCACACACTGTGATCTCTCCCGGCCCCCTCCCCTCTTCCCACTGCCTTATTCCCCTAAGCACCCCCAACCTTGTATTAGCTCATCTGCTGCCTTCATCTTAGAATTGAGTACACTGGATTCTTGCTTCTCCATTCTTGGGATGTTTTACTAAGAAGAATGTGTTCCACTTCCATCTAGGTAATACAAAAGATGTAAAGGCTTCATCTTTTTTAATGGCTGAATGGTATTCCATGGTATACATACACCACAGCTTGTTGACCCATTCCTGGGTTGGTAGGCATTTAAGCTGTTTCCATAGTTCGGTGATTGTAAATTGAGCTGCAGTAAATAGTCTGGTGCAAATGTACTTATGACAAAATGTTTTGTTTTTTTTTTTTCTTCTGGGTAGATGCCTAGTAATGGGATTGCAGAATCAAATGGGAGGTTTAATTTGAGTTCTTTGAGGATTCTCTGTACTTCCTTCCAAAAAGGTTGTATTAGTTTGCAGTCCAACCAGCAGTGTAAAAGTGTTCCCTTCTCTCCACATCCACGCCAGCATCTGCAGCTTTGAGACTTTATGATGTGGGCCATTCTCACTGGGATTAGGTGATATCTCAGGGTGGTTCTGATTTGCATTTCTCTGATGATTAGGGACACTGAGCATTTTTCATATGTTGGTTAGCCATTCGTCTGTCTTCTTTAGAGAAGATTCTATTTATGTCTCTTGCCCATATATGATATATGGGATTGTTGGCTCTTTTTTTGTTGATTAGTCGTGAATTTTTAGAGTCTGTAGATTTACGCTAATTTCATATACTAAACTCCGTGCTTTTTAGATAAGTACTTAGCTATTATTTATATGTCAGGGACCACGTAATAATGCTGAATGAATCATGGAGAATGTTTGCCACAAACAGTGATCTCTTCCTGTCAGAGTGACTCAGACTATCTGGGCTCTCAGGACTCTTGTTTTTTGAAGCAATTAATTCATGGCATCAGCATATTGGGGGATGCTTGTCATTATATTTGCAAGGGCAGTAGTTCCGAAATACAGCATGTTCCCAAACGGTATCAAACTCAAACATAAATATGACAAGTAGTCTAAGAAATCTTTCCCACTGGCCCAGTCAGCAAGAAGACGACTGTGACCTACTGATTTGTTCTGACTCAGATACCCACGCAGGTATCCTCAAAGCAGGTGTCATTATCCTGCAGTCAGCCCACAATCAGAGTTTGCCACAGAGTTAAATCTGAGCCAGTTAGAGCTATTTAACTTTACCCTGATTTTGGTATTTTTATCAGTAAGGTTAAAATAAAAATAACGTAAGTATGGTTAGTAGAAAAATGATGCCTAAAATCTGTTGCTTCTTCAAATAAAATAGCAAATAAGGAGATTAAAGCCTGCATTTTATTGAAAAGAAATCTCAGCTCCTCATCCACAATGACAGATTGAGCAGACATGTTTCCTCTCTCTCCCAAGAGACCTTTTTAAAGAAGAAGAACCCCGTTGCTAAGAGAACTGGAGTGGGAGGCGAGTCTTAAGCAGAAAAGGAAGTTTAAACAGTTTTTCCAAGGGCAAAAAAAATGTGAGGAAATGCATTAATGGGTGTGGCTGATTGAAGAAAGCTGCAACCCAAAATGTGTCTGAGAGTCGTTGCAAAGAAACTGATAGAAGCTTCATACACACAGAGCTCAGAATTAGCAAAATGGGGGACTGACAGCGAGGCACTTAATTGCAGGGGTAACCAACAGCTGGCCAGTTACACACCATCCTTACCTTCGTGTTTAGAGGGACAGCACATTGGTTACTCATAGCACACATAGGAAACTGTTCTCTTAAGATGCTGAAAAGCCTGACTGGGAGAACTGGGGCTGCGACTGAGGCATGGATACCCCAGAGGGAGCCAGCCCACCGTCGGGTGCTCAGGGCACCCAGGACGAGCCTTTATCCCTCAGCAACAAAGGGCGCCTCCTTCCTCCAGTTCCCAGGCAGTCTTTCTTTTTTATAACAGCTTTTGTTTTCAGCGTTAACTCTAAGGAAACACTTGAACTGGGCCTGATGCCGTGTAGCAGGGGAAGCCTGCACCAGACACGTGGGTAACTGGCCAGGCCTCTATTTTTAAATAGGAGCTGTTGGTCAGCATCACCATAGACCAGCGATTTCCAGCCAGTGTGCCATGGCACACGAGTGGGCTCTGAGAGAATCTTAGAGGTGTATGTGTGAAAATTTTTAAAGATCATTAATTAAGTTATTTTTGAAAGAAGTTCAAGACACAGTAAGTATATTCTTCTTATTACTGTTTTTTTTTTGTTTTTTTTTTTGATCAACGTAATTTAAGTGTGCCACGGAAGTTTAACTGTAAGTTCAAGTGTGCTGTGAAATAAAAAAGGTTACCATGGGCCAGGTGCAGTGGCTCACACTGATAATCCCAGCCCTCTGGGAGGCTGAGGTGGGAGGATTGCTTGAGCTCAGGAGTTTAAGACCAGCCTGAGCAAGAGTGAGACCCCGTCTCTACTAAAAATAGAAAAACTGGCTAGGTGTTGTGGCAGATGCCTGTAGTCCCAGCTACTCAGGAGGCTGAGGCAGGAGGATTGCCTGAGCCCAAGAGATTGAGGTTGCTGTGAGCTAGACTGATGCCAGGGCACTCTACCCAGGGCGACAGAGTGAGACTGTGTCTCAAACAAAGAAAAACAATCTCTGCCATGGACGTATGAAGGAAGGAAATTAAGAGCTTAAAAGAAATATCAAGATGAGGAGAACCAATTGCCACAGACAGAGCAGAGATGTTTTAGAGAATCGTAGTAAAACTAAAACATCCTTCTAATTCCTATTTTCAGAGATATTTAGAAATGTATTTCATTTATAAAATAAGATTATGCTGTTACAAAACAAGAGACCAAAAACAATGTGAATAAAACAAGTTGCCAAAATAAACTTACCATGTAATACCTTTATATAAAATTTTAAATATTTAAAACATTATGTTTTCTGGATGTAGAAATATGTAGAAGATGGATCAAAATAAGTGTGGAAATGGTACATAAACAGTTATTTGGGGGGCACTAGAAGTTATAAGGGAGAAAGTGAGAGTCAGGTCTGCGTATACTGATAACATTTTACTTGTTAGAGAAAGAGAGAGAAAGAGAAATCTGAAGTAAATACCGAAAACAATGTTACTATCTGTTAAACCCAGGTAGTTAATATCTGTTATGTCGTTCTGTATCCATATGTGGAATATTGGCACGTGTTGGTAATTAAAAGTTCAGAAATTAAAATTTTGAAACACAGAAAAGGTTATATAATTGTGCAATAATGATCCAAACAAAAAATAAAAGGAAATGTGTCCCACCTTTTAACAAATGGTGCAGTGTAAACAGGAAAATCAGCGTGACTGTGGCAGCCTGAGCTCTGACACCTGGACCCTGGGGAAGGACTCACAGTCCCAGTTATCCTCAGTGGGCAGCAAGTGTGCAGCGTAACACAAGTGCTGTTTGCCTGTTTGCAGCCCTCAAAATCTGCAGAAAAGCAGGGAGACCGAGACACAGCTGGCCTTAGAGTGGGGGAGGGCTGGGCAGAGGGCAAGGGTGCCCAGCTGTCCACAGAGGCCAAGAGTCCAGGGATGGTGTCTTAAGGACAAGATGTTCATGCCTTCTTTGTTTATTTATAAGTTTTTGGAACAGCCTGTATGTATACGGCACTATTTTAGTTGGTTGCAAATATAGTGGTGAATCAAACAAACGTATAGTTCCAGAGTCAGACATTACTAAATGAGTTTTTTTGTTTTTGTTTTTGTTTTAAAGAGACAGGGTCTCACTAGGTTGCTCAGGCTGGAGTGCAGTGGCTTTTCACAAGTGCAACCCTACTACTGATCAAAGCCCAGGAGTTTTGACCTGTTCTGTTTCCAACCTGGGCCGGTTCACCTCTCCTTAGGCAACCTGGTGGCCCCCTGCTTCATATTGATGCCGAACTTAGTGAGGACACCCAATTGGCATAGTGCACTACAGCCCAGATCTCCTGAACTCAAGCGATCCTCCTGTCTCAGCCTCCCGAGTAGCTGGGACTACAGGTGCACACCACCGCACGGAATTAAAAATAAGTATCAAATTGGAAAGAGAAATGGAGGAAGATTAGTGTAGATATGGGTGCTAAATCTCCATCGTTCATAAGAAATCAATTCATAGTGTCTAAACAGCACTATCCAGGGGTAGCTATGTTACATTGCTGTGGGAACCCAGTACATGCTGTCTGATGGAGTAGCCATTAGCTACTAGAACTTGGACGGTGGCTAGTGTGATTGAGGAACTGAATTTAAATGGTGACACATGGCTGGTAACTACTATAGAATTTAATAGAAAACGTATTAAACATGGTTGCCTGTGGGGGGTGGGGGGAATCTCTCATCAACAGCCGTCTCGCACCATTAGAATTTCTACTACACACATACACGTATTCAGTCGATTACTACCTAAACTTTTAGAAGACTATATTGCAACCAAAAGGGCCTTTGAAGGGGAATAGAGAATCATCCTTTTTCAAATGAGATAAAAGTTGTACTTGAAGTGTCAATTCAAGTGAATAATTTGGCAGGAAGTAGGGCTCTAAACTTGGAATGCGTTATGTTAACAGTTCTTTCTGGAGTGTCTCATTTATCTTGAGGTAGCTGGTAAGATGAGGTTAATAGGTCCCAGCAGCAGAAAAATCCACAGCTTCAAATTTCGCAATATGGCCCTAGAATTAGAGAGCTTTGAGAACTGGTCCGCTCACAAAAAATGGGTCTCCGCTTGTCTCTCCAAAACCGAGCTGGGACAGACCCAATCCTTAGTAACCATCATCCAACTAGCCTCCGTTGTGCTTCCTCAATGCTCGAAAATGACAGAATATTTGTAATTGCCTTTTAATACACTAAATTCTTGTTCATGAGTAGTTTCTACCATGTTCTACTGATGGGTTATGTAGCTAATTTGCTGAGGTTTCTAATGTTTATGTGGAGATAAGGGGGGATTAGGGGAGTTGAAGCCGTATCACAATCCTCATTAAATTAAGAACAGGGGAATGAGGGCCACGTTGTCTACAGATAGAATGGGTTTCAACTTTTTTAATAATCTGTTGCTATTTTTAACAACTGGTTTCACTGATTTTTGAAAAGGAAGAGGACGAGGTTGGGATAGAGGGATGAGAAAGTTTTTCTCAGGAGGCAGTTGGAATGAAATATTTAAGTTTTGTCCACAGAACCCTGCTTGTGACAGCCGTGTCACCATTCAGTGACTGGTTCACATGCACTCAGGGCGGCTTCATTAAGCTGCACTATGGGTTGGGGGGGGTAATACTCATTTTATTGCAACGTAAAAAATACATTCTCATGCGAAGGGTAACAAGCACCAGGGGCCTACTGCTAACCTGAACCGCTTGCTCTTGCACTCGTGCTGTGAATGAGGAGCAGACCCTGGATTTGCTGCATTCTGGGTGAGAAGCATCAGGTTGTATGTGCAGGTTCTGTGGCCTAATGGTTGAGTGAAGTTGGAGTGAAACCGCCACCTTCTAGCACGCCCACTTTGGCTCCAGTAGCTGTGTTTACTCACCATCTGGGGACAGGGATTCATGGAGGGGTGAACCTATTTATTAAAAATAAGATATTCTTGGGTAGCGCCTGTGACTCAAAGGAGTAGGGTGCAGGCCTCATATACCGGAGGTGGTGGGTTCAAACCCAGCTCCGGCCAAAAACTGCAAAAAAAAAAAAAAAAAAATTCTTATTGTGGCAGGCTACTGGGAGTCCCAGCTACTGGGAGGCTGAGGCCAGAGAATCGCTTAAGCCCAAGAGTTGGAGGTTGCTGTGAGCTGTGACTCCACAGCACTCTAGCGAGGGTGACATAGTGAGACTCTGTCTTAAAAAAAAAGATATTCTTGATAATAATAGGCTCATATCTAAAAAGTACAGTTGATAGTCCTTGAAGTGAAATGGTAATAGGCCCAAAGCAATCTCATCAAATAGAAACAAAGGCACAAGTTGGGGGTGGGGGGGTCCAGCTCTGTTTATACAGGTTTCCACGTGACTTTTCTTTTAAAAAGTGCACAGAATGCATCCAAAACAAATAATGTTTTCTTAGACGAGAGGACCAAAGGAAAATCCTGGAGAAAGGAGGATGGATGATCTTTCTTTAATGTCGAGACTGACATAAACACAGTCCCCTCCCCCACTCTTTCTGCTCAAGATCATTTCCTCAACAAGATGCAGATTGCTTCAGCCTTCGCCCGCCACCCTTTGAAGCACTTTCCTTATTATTAGGAATGGGGGCAGGGTCTCCTTTGAGGATTTTACAGCGGTGAAGAGTTCCTCCTTTAAATACTTTCACATGAGGAGGGAATTCTGCTCTCAAAGCACTGTCACTGCTGTGGTATCTCTGCCGTGAGACAGTTTATTCTTGGGTGAAGGCTGTCTTAGTTTGATTGTCATTAGGGCTTCACCTTCTTGATGGATTCTCTTCCTAGAGAGTCTCACTTTTTCGGAGACCTGGTGAAGTGGCTCCAAACCCTCGGAGAGGCCGGCCACGGTGCCCCTGGAGACATCCCCAGAGCACAACCGGGGTCTTTCTTGTCCATAGTCACTACTTGAGATTCGGGCTGACATGCTGCATGTTCCATTTGCAAACTGCGTTTCTTCTGCAGTACGAAGGGACACTGAATATTAGGGAGTTTTGAAATGTCTTCCCTGATTTTTCTTTTCTCTTTTTTTTTTTTTTTTGAGACAGAGCCTCAAGCTGTCACCCTCGGTAGAGTGCTGTGGCATCACAGCTCACAGCAACCTCCAACTCCTGGGCTCAAGCGATTCTCCTGCCTCCGCCTCCCAAGTAGCTGGGACTACAGGCGCCCACCACAACGCCCAGCTATTTTTTGGTTGCAGCCGTCATTGCTGTTTGGCGGCCCGGGCTGGATTAGAACCCGCCAGCTCAGGTGTATGTGGCTGGCGCCGTAGCCACTTGAGCCACAGGCGCAGAGCCTTATTTTCATTTTTTTAAGTGTCCCTCTTGACGTTTAAGTGATGCCGTGGAAAACAGCCAAGTATCCGGGTGTCAGCTGTGCCCGATAGACATCGAGCTGCTCTGAGGCCTCCGCTCCACCCCACCCCACCTCACCCTCTTCTGCTCTTACATATGTTCCCTGGAAGGTTCTGTAAATAAGGCATTTGAGTAGACAAAATATGTAGGGATAGGGGTTAACAGCTCATTGGAAAGCACTTCTGCTCTTTTAAAATTTTTAGTGGACAAGGTTGACAATTATCACAAAGAATTAGGATTAAGAAACCCCAAATATAATTGCCAGTTTTCTCAGTGTCATTTTCTTTTTTTTTCTTTTTTTCCTCTTGTTTTTTTTTATTGTTAAATCATAGCTGTGTACATTGTAATCGCCTGTACCCATTCTAAGATGCACCGTAGGTGTGGCCCCACCCATTACCCTCCCTCCACCATAACCTCCCCCCTCCCTTCCCCTTCCTTGGCCCTTTCCCCATAGTCTTGTGCTATAGTTGGGTTATAGCCTTCATGTGAAAGCTATAATTTAGCTTCATAGTAGGGCTGAGTACATTGGATACTTTTTCTTCCATTCCTGAGATACTTTGCTAAGAAGAATATATTCCAGCTCCATCCATGTAAACATGAAAGAGGTAAAGTCTCCATCTTTCTTTAAGGCTGCATAGTATTCCATGGTATACATGTACCACAGTTTGCTAGTCCATTTGTGGGTCGATGGGCACTTGGGCTTCTTCTATGACTTAGCAATTATGAATTGGGCTGCAATAAACATTCTGGTACAGATGTCTTTGTTATACTGTGACTTTTGGTCTTCTGGGTATAAACCTACTAAAGGAATTATAGGATCGAATGGCAGGTCTATTTTCTAGGTCTCTAAGTGTTCTCCAAACATCCTTGCAGAAGGAACGCATTATTGTGCATTCCCACCAGCAGTGTAGAAGTGTGCCCTTTCCTCCACATCAACGCCAACATCTCTGGTTTTGGGATTTTGTTATGTGGGCTACTGTTACTGGGGTTAGGTGATATCTCAGAGTAGTTTTGATTTGCATTTCTCTGATGATTAAGGATGATGAGCTTTTTTTCATGTGTCTGTAGATCGTGCATCTGTCTTCTTCAGAGAAGTTTCTCTTCAAGTCACTTTCCCACCCTGAGATGGGATCACGTGTTCTTTTCTTGTTAATATGTTTGAGTTCTCTGTGGATTCTGGTTATTAGACCTTTATCGGAGGTATAATCTGCAAATATTTTCTCCCATTCTGAGGGCTGTCTGCTTGCTTTACTTACTATGTTCTTGGCTGTGCAGAAGCTTTTTAGTTTGATCAGGTCCCAGTAGTGTATTTTTGATACTGCTTCAATTGCCTGTGGAGTCCTCCTCATAAAATATTCACCCAGGCTGATTCCTTCAAGAGTTTTCCCTGCACTTTCTTCAAGTATTTTTATAGTTTCGGTCTTAAGTTTAAATCTTTTGTCCAGTGAGAGTCTATCTTAGTTAATGGTGAAAGGTGTAGGTCCAGTTTCAATCTTCTACAGGTTGCCAGCCAGTTTACCCAGCACCATTTGTTAAATAGGGAATCTTTTCCCCACTGAATGTTTTTAATTGGCTTGTCAAAGATCAGATAACGGTAAGTAGCTGGATCCATCTCTTGATTCTCTATTCTGTTCCAGACATCTACTTCTCTGCTTTTGTGCCAGTACCATGCCGTTTTGATCACTATCGATTTATAGTACAGTCTCAGGTCTGGTAGCGTGATTCCTCCTGCTTTGTTTTTATTGCTCAGTAATGTTTTGGCTATTTGAGTTTTTTTCTTATTCCATATAAAACGAAGTATTATTTTTTCAAGATCTTTAAAGTATGACAATGGAGCTTTAATAGGAATTGCATTAAAATTATATATTGCTTTGGGTAGTATGGACATTTTAACAATGTTGATTCTTCCCAGCCATGAGCATGGTATGTTTTTCCATCTGTTAACATCTTTGGCTATTTCTTTTCTTAGAGTTTCATAGTTCTCTTTGTAGAGATCTTTCATGTCCTTTGTTAGGTATACTCCCAAATATTTCATCTTCTTTGGCACTACTGTGAAAGGAATAGAGTCCATGACTGTTTGTTCAGCTTGGTTATTGTTGGTATATATAAAGGCTACAGATTCATGGGTGTTGATTTTGTAGCCTGAGACATTGCTGTATTCCTTGATCACTTCTAAAAGTTTTGTAGTAGAATCCCTAGTGTTTTCCAGATATACGATCATATTTTCTGCGAAGAGTGAAAGTTTGATCTCTTCTGATCCTATGTGGATACCCTTGATCGCCTTTTCTTCCCTAATTGCAATGGCTAAAACTTCCGTTACAATGTTAAAGAGCAATGGACACAATGGGCAACCTTGCCTGGTTCCTGATCTAAGTGGAAATTATTTCAATTTAGCTTCATTCAATACGATATTGGCTGTGGGTTTGCTATAGATGGCCTCTATTAGTTTAAGAAATGTCCCTTCTATACCAATTTTCTTAAGTGCTCTGATCATGAAGGGATGCTGGATATTATCAAAAGCTTTTTCTGCATCAATTGAAAGAATCATATGGTCTCTATTTTTAAGTTTGTTTATGTGTTGAATTACATTTATAGATTTACGTATATTGAACCAGCCTTGAGACCCTGGGATAAATCTGACTTGGTCATGGTGTATAATTTTTTTGATATGTTGTTGGATTCTGTTTGTCAGGATCTTATTGAGTATTTTAGCATCTATATTCATTAGAGATATTGGTCTATAATTTTCTTTTCTTGTTGGGTCTTTCCCCGGTTTGGGGATCAAGGTGATGTTTGCTTCATAGAATGTGTTGGGTAATATTCCTTCTTTTTCTATATTTTGTAAGAGGTTTAGTAGTATAAGTACTAGTTCTTCTTTAAAGGTTTGGTAGAATTCTGAAGTAAAGCCATCTGGTCCTGGGCTTTCCTTTTTAGGGAGACTTTGTATAGTTAATGCTATTTCAGAACTTGATATATGCCTGTTCAACATTTCCACTTCGTTCTGGCTAAGTCTTGGTAGGTGGCGTGCTTCCAGGTATTGGTTGATTTCTTTCAGATTTTCATATTTGTGAGACTGGAGTTTCTTGTAGTATTCATTAAGGATTTTTTTAATTTCTGAGGGGTCTGTTGTTATTTCATCATTACCATTTCTGATTGATGAAATTAGAGATTTTACTCTTTTTTTCCTGGTTGGGTTGGCCAAAGGTTTATCTATTTTATTGATCTTTTCAAAAAAACAGCTTTTGGATTTATTGATCTGTTGTATAATTCTTTCGTTTTCAATTTCATTTAATTCTGCTCTGATTTTGGTTGTTTCTTTTCTTCTGCTGTGTTTGGGGTTGAAGTGTTTTTCTTTCTCCAGTTGCTTGAGATGTCCCATTAAGTTATTGACTTCCTCTCTTTCCGTTTTCTAGAGGAAGGCTTGCAGTGCTATAAATTTCCCTCTTAGGACTGCCTTTGCAGTATCCCAGAGGTTCTGGTAATTCGTGTCTTGATTGTTGTTTTGTTCCAAAAATATGGTGATTTCCTTCTTAATCTCGTCTATAACCCATGTATCCTTCAGCATAAGGATGTTTAGCTTCCATGTTTTTGTATGGGTATGCAGGTTCCTATTGTTATTGAGTTCAACTTTTATTCCATGATGGCCTGAGAAGATCAAGGAAAAATTTCTATTTTTTTAAATTTGCTGAGGTTATATTTGTGGCCTAGGATGTGGTCGATTTTGGAGTATGTTCTATGGGCTGATGAGAAGAATGTGTATTCAGGTTTTTTGGGATGAAATGTTCTGTAGATGTCTGTTACGTCCAGATGTTGAATGGTTGAGTTTAAATCTAAAATTTCTTTGCTTAACTTCTTTTTGGAGGATCTATCCAGCACTGCTAAAGGGGTGTTAAAATCTCCAACTACTATGGAAGTGGAGGAAATCGAGTTGCTCATGTTTGTTAGAGTTTCTCTTATGAATTGAGGTGCGTTGTGGTTGGGTGCATAAATATTAATAATTGAGATCTCATCATATTGAGTATTACCTTTAACAAATATGAAGTGTCCATCCTTATCCTTAATTATTTTGGTTGGTTTAAAGCCTATTGCGTCTGCAAACAGGATTGCAATGCCTGCTTTTTTCTGCTTTCCATTTGCCTGGAATATAGATGACCATCCCTTCACCTTGAGTCTGTATCTGTCTTTTAATGTAAGATGCGATTCTTGTATGCAGCAGATATCTGGCTTGAGTTTTTGTATCCAGTCCACCAACCTGTGCCTCTTTAGAGGACAATTTAAACCATTCACATTAATTGAGAGTATTGATAAGCCTTTCGAGAGTCCAGTGGACATTGTTAATCCTTTTGTGACTGTGGAAGTTGGAATTTGATCAAAAATTTTTTGGGTGGGTTTACTTTTGTGGCGGAGAATATGCTGGTCTTTATGGAGGATAGGTCTAAGAATGTCCTGGAGAGCTGGTTTAGTTGTGGCAAATTCTTCAACATGTGAATGTCGTTGACGGATTTAATTTCTCCGTCATAAATAAAGCTCAGTTTAGCTGGGTACAGGATCCTGGGTTGAAAGTTATTTTGTTTTAGGAGATTAAAAGTTGATGACCATCCTCTTCTAGCTTGAAAGGTTTCAGCAGAGAGATCTGCTGTTATTCTGATATTCTTCCCCTTGTAGGCAATGGTTTTCTTTCGTCTAGCCACTTTCCGAATTTTCTCCTTCATATTAACTTTAGTGAAATTGATTATGATGTGTCTGGGGGATGTCTTATTGGGGTTGAGTCGTGCTGGAGTTCTGAAACTGTCTGCTATCTGAATTTTGGAATCTCTTGGCATGTCTGGAAAGTTCTCCTTCATAATCTTGTGGAGAAGAGACTCTGTGCCTTGTGAAGCCACTTCGTCACTTTCAGGGATCCCTATAAGACGAATATTAGTTTTCTTCAAATTATCCGAGAGCTCTCTGAGACAGTGGTCTGTTTTTGCTCTCCATTTCTCTTCTTCTTTGAGGGTTTGGGAGCGTTTGAAAGCTTTGTCTTCAATGTCAGAAATCCTTTCTTCTGCTTGCTCCATTCTGTTACTGAGGGATTCTACTATGTTTCTCAGATCTTTGAGGGATGCAACTTCTTGTCTCAATGTGTCGAAATCTTTGGTCATTTGGTCTTTGAATCCGTTGAATTCTTGAGATAACTTTTGGAATTCTAATTCGATCTTATTTGCTATCCAGATCCTGAATTCAATTTCTGACATCTCAGCTATTTGTTTGTGCATGGGGTCTTGTGCTGTTTCTGCCCCATTGATCCTTGGGGGATTTGATCTACTCTGATTATTCATATTGCCAGAGTTTTTCTGTTGATTTTGCCTCATGATTGTTTTTCACTGTTGCCTCTGGCCATCCTCAGAGTTGGGGAGGTGTCTCTCCAAGATTAGACCCCAGCAGGATCACTCTATTGTTGCTGGATCTTTGTAGGGAGTGACCCTGTGTAGTTCCTCTGGGGCTTCTCTAGGTAGGGAGTTCTGGTTGTGGAAGCAGCTCCAGTTTGTGACACACCCGGATCCAGCAACAGGGCTGGGGGTGGTGCGCACAGTTCTGGGAGTGCCAGGCGCCCAGTGACTTTGGCACAGAGAGCCCAAGGCCCCAGCGGTCTCTGGCCAGGAGAAGAGCTCTGCGCAGAGGCAGGGAGGGCTCCAAAGGGCACGCAGCTACTAGAGTCCCTGTCCAGATGAACGGGCTAGTGTGGAAGCTGGGAGGACGCAGGGTTGCGTGGCTCCCGCAGTTCCTGGTCAGGGAATGTGGACTCCCAGTGGGTGCGGGTTGGGGTCGCTGCACAGCTCTTATGGAGATCTGGGCAGCGCCAAGCCCAGGAGTTTGAGGTTGCTATGAGCTATGACATCACGGCACTCTACCCAGGGCACCAGCCCAAGGCTCCAGTGTGCCAAAACCGTCTCACTCTGCCCCTAAGGATTAAGGCTGTAAGGCAGCTCAGTCCCCACCTTTAGGCTGCTCAGTCAGTAGGTTACTTTGACCCGCCCAATCCTTGCTCTGAGCCCCTGAGGGCGGAGCTTGCTGGGACAGTTCTTTCACAATGGCGTCCTGCACCCAGCTCAGTGGCTCAGTCTGGGGCCCCAGACAATGCCCAGAGTTCTCCACACTCCTGCTCAAGCTCTCCCCAAGGCAGCTCAACTGAGTGCCAAGTCCAAGAAAACCGAAACAGTTCACAGGTAAGGCCTTTCTGGTTTGCAGTCTCACTGCTACTTGTACTTACGGTTGCCGGCATGATTAGGTCGATCAAACACACGCAACCACTTGCCAGTTTTCCACTGTTTTTGTCCTCCTCTTGGGGTCCAGAAGTCCCTTGCTGGCTCCCTGTGTATCCTCAGAGGGATGATTATAGGCAGATCCCACCGGCCAGAGATGCCTGGAGTCTTGTCTCCCCAGACTCACTGTTCCCAGTTGCAGGGAAGCTGTTACTCGGCCGCCATCTTTTTTGTCTCAGTGTCATTTTCTAAGGGTAAATTTCTATACCTTGTGGCTGTTTTAAGTAAATGAATAAAAAATTATGTCTCAAACTAAGTTACATCATTTTTATCAACATGCTTGGACTTTCCTTTTGAGCAGCTTGGTCATTGCCAGGTGCAAGAATCCGTGTTGTTTATGTCACATGAATTCCCTACTTCCTCCCAGAGGCCTCAAGTGCAGTTTTGAAACTGTTAGCCAATCAAGATGGGACTGTCAACTTATCTCTTAAAACCTGTGATCTCCCTTCTGTAAAGTGTTCATATGAAAGCTCTTTTAGCCTCTCACTGAGAAGGAAAGTGGAACATAAACCAAAGTCAGAATACCCAGATTCTAACCGAGCTCTGCTGCTCCCAGCCCGTGCACCCTTGGCAAGCAACCTGTCCTCTTGCAGGTTGAGCTCTAGATGAACCTTGCAGAATGAGCTCTAAATGAACTTCACGTTTCTGCACCTACATCAGTGTTTTCTGACCTTTTTTTCCCTCATAGCACACTTTGAACCTGTAGTTTATCTTTGGTGGCACACTTAAGTTATATTGATCCAAAAAAAGAGTAATAAAAAGAATGTAGTTGGCTTTGAATGTCTTTTGAAAATAATTAAAGGTCTTTAAAATTGTTCACACCCCTAAGATCCTCATACTGGTTGAGAATCACTGACAAGAGAGGCTTAAAGGCAGTGACTGAGCCACGTCAGATGCAGCGGGAAGAAACTAGCTCTGGTATTTCCTCATCTAGTCTGTGGGAAAGGCAGTGATTATGTTCTTCCTCTTTCTTGTGGGACTCTGTGATGTTCTGTAATTTTTCAGCCCACTTGCTTGGTTGAGGTTAACTAGAAGTCAGTTTAATAAACATTTGAGTTGTGCCTCTGTGCTGTGGACACCACAGTGGGCAGTGAGAAGACTCGGATCACCGAGGTTTTAGACTTTCAAGGTGTCTGGCACCTCGTAAGGGAGGAAGTAAGGAAATAAATTATAGGGCGGCGCCTGTGGCTCAAGGAGTGGGGCACCGGTCCCATATGCCAGAGGTGGTGGGTTCAAACCCAGCCCCGGCCAAAAAAAAAAAAAAACCACAGAAAAAAAGGAAATAAATTATAAATCCACGTGTCACTTAGAACAAGGTAAGTGAATATGAAATGCAGCAAAGCATGGAGAGGAAATACGTGTGTGTCTGTTTCTCTATACCTAGTTTGAATTCTGTAAATAGGAAAATGTGTGTGTGCTGGGGTAAGGTAGCTTTACGGTAAATTTAAAATAACAAAACTACTAGATCTCTTTATTGGTTTCCTGTTGAATCAAGTGTGTCCCCCCGTAATATTAGCTGCCTCAAACTGCAACCGGAAGAGCACACCATGGGAGATCAAAAAGGAAAATACAGAATGTTTTATTTCCTCTTATAGATAAATGACTTTATTTCCCAGGGTCCTCAAATATCACCATCAAACTGGCTTTGGTAGCAGTTGGTGCTTGTGTTGTTGAACAAGGAAGAGCATGGCAAGCAATTGCTGTAAACCAAATATTTAGCCTAGAATATAGTCAAGTTCTCTTCAGCGTTTAGAACTAGCCTGAGATGAGTTTTCTTAAAAATGCTACTCAGCATGGTGATTTTCTGTGAGATGTCACAGTTTGGACAGTTATAGTTTTCCTGGTGATTTGAGCTCAAATCAAGGACCTAGAAAGGGTTTGAACTCTGGGTGTTAAACCTCGTGCTGATGATGAAAGCCATAGTCTTGTGTGGTGGAGGATGGGGAGCTTGGGGGAGTGTCTTACAAAAACTTGGCCTGAGCTAGTTTGTTTTGTTTGAAGCTGGAAATGGTATTGTTGAAGTCTGCATTCTGTTTTCATTGGGTAGGTGTGTTAACACCAAGCACCATGTACTTAAAGGGCTGCCTCCTTTCCATAGGAATGAAGTTGGCTTGTGAAAAATGAAAAACCAGATTACACTGGCAATTCAGCAACATCGCCCCTCTCGCCTCATTTTGAGGGTGCAGGCCTCAGTTCAGTAACTCCAGACATGTTTTTAAGAAATGTAAAAACCTGCCCATAAGTACTGAACATAAAACCAAACTGTGCACCCAAAACATTTGTACAATATTATGGCCCACTTAACACTTGAGTTTCTGAAGGCATAAGTATATTTTAAAAATCATTAGAATAAATGAAAATTGGAACAAGATGCTATTTGAGAGAAGGGGCTATGTAGGGATGCCTGAGGAGTGGTGCTGTGCGATTTCTCCTGCGACGCTGGAGCCTCCTGACCACAGAGCTGGATGTGGGCACTGCAGGCGTCCATCCCAGGGTGTTAGATTAGGGTGGAAACAACAGGAAGTTTGGGTGTTTTCACTTATAAACACCCAAACTAAGTCCTGAAAAGGCCTGCTTTCTAAAGCAGACACAGAGCAGCTGAGAAGTCACAGCCAGACCAGTTGACCAGGTAGCAGACAGGTCCCGGTGGAAGATTCACAGTGGTCAGGCCGTGCCCAGTGACCCTGAAGACAAGAGAAAAACACTGAGGGGAGCCTTCTGCACTCGGGTCCCCCTAGAAAACCATTGGGTGGGTCTAAGAATATCTCACGAGACACCGAACCCCAACGCAAGTGTGCTCTGAATGTGAGGAAAGGGCTGGTCTTACAGATAATCGTGCTCTTGCAAAATGCGTTGTTCTTCAGCTTTTGACTTCTTTTCAGGTTGAAAAGTTGAGCATAAACTAAGGATTTTCATTATTTGCTTAGTGCTTCTCTAAAATCACGTTCTAACCCCATGTCTCTGCTCTGCCCCAGGTTGGCCTTCTTTCTACGACGTGGTGAGTTCGGAGGCCATCGTGTGCACGGATGACTTCTCCCATGGCATGCACCGGGTGGAGACCAGCTGCTCCCAGGTCAGTCAGCCGCTGTGCTGCACGAGCTCTCAGGATGCCTGGCCATGCTGAAGGCAGCAACTAGGGCACAGTGGCCGCAGGACGGGCAGACAAGGGGCCAAACACATGTGCGCATATTTTAAGAAAGGAATCATAATGCTCAGACTATACTGACAACAAAAGATGAATACAAGTCACTTTGACTCCTGCAGTTATAAAAGGTGCTCACAGTGGCTGCCATCAGCACCCACATTCTCCACGTACCCCACATCCCTTGAGGCTCCCTCCACGCCTTCCTTGCTGTCCTCCCACACTGCTCAGGGGTTTCAGAAACCACTTCAAAGTGGGCTGGTGCTCTCGGAGCCACAGCGGCACTTCTACCATTCTCTGTGACCGTCCTGCCTGTCGCAGGGTGACGTCAGCACTCACTTGATGAACCCCTTCTTTGGAGAAACGTCACACTACACATTGTTGGCATGTTCAGTTCAGCTTTGAAAGGTAATACATAGATAGCATCTCTTGACATGTGCATATACTTTTTGCCACACCCTGTATATAAAATCCAAAAGATACTTATCTTCGGTGTTTATCAAGCCTAGTGAAATGTCAGTTTCTGGGTTTCACACCATGAAACAAAATCAGTGGTAGGAGAAAGTCACCTACAGGTGACTTGGTGTAGTGGGGAGTGGGCTACTCTTGGAGTATACAGAGATTTCATCATGGACCTTCTGTAACCTGCTGTTTGATGATCCTCTTCCTGTGGTTCTTCGCACCCCGTTCGGTCTTAGTGCCTCCCCGGGCAGTGACGGTCAGTCAGTGGAGGCCCTATAGACGGCTTTTCTTGGGGTGCGTGTGGAGGATGGTTGGAGAGGGGGTGCAGGCGGTGAGTCCATGGTTGGCTGCGTGAGGGTACACTGGGAACGTGAGACAAGCTCCTTCCATGCCTGCTTCTCCCAAGGTATAGATCTGTCCTCATTTCCAAGGACTCTCTGATAAGTTCTGTGAGCTCTGCCCTAATCAAATTAATGCTATCTCTAAGGGAGAAAACCAGCCTGTGTTGAGGAGGTAGAACTCCTCATAGCCACAATCAGCACCTATGCCGTGGAGGCAGTCCTGTGTACTAATCTTCTTTAAATGAATGAAGTGTGGAGTGTTGAGGCCTCGAAGCTCATTGACCCTGCACGGCATGAGGACCCTGTGGTCCTGTCTGCTGCATGTGTCAGAGGAAAGGGTGGGTTGGTGGCCGGGGCAGCTGAGTGAGGCGCTGTGGCCTCCTGCCACATTCTCATAATTCATTGTTGGAGTAAGTTTCCTCCTTTCTTGGTGCCACCACAGAGATAACTTCAGTGGTAATCAAGGAAAGGCCATAGTGAAGATGACCATGGGGATAAAAAGGAAATGGCACCTAGGAACAATTCCAGAAGTAAGCAACATTCTAAAAGAGGCGGTCTACACCAAGTGCAGCTCCCAGCCCCGTGCAGGCCCCGGGTGACAACTGCTGCCGTTCTCGGGTCCTTTCTAGCAGTTGTGTGAAGAACCCACACGGACCCGCGTCCTTTTGGCTTCTTTTTATACAGCCTTCAGTTCTCATATTTAGAAAGTGCCTAGTCCTTTCTTAAATAAAAGTCTTAAATTCAAAGAGAAGAGGGAGAGGAATTTGTTCCACTAAGGCACACATAAAAATACCTGCTTTGCACAGTAAGTCCCATGTGGGAGGTGATGGGGTCTGGGGCTGAAGAGCAGCATGTTTGCCAGTTTTCCTCACGGTGTGTGTGTGGGGGGGATGGAATGGGGGGTGGGGGGATGGAATGGGGGGTCTGGGGGGATGTAATGGGGGTGGTGTGGGGGATGGAATGGGGGGTCTGGGGGGATGTAATGGGGGTGGTGTGGGGGATGGAATGGGGGGTCTGGGGGGATGTAATGGGGGTGGTGTGGGGGATGGAATGGGGGGTCTGGGGGGATGTAATGGGGGTGGTGTGGGGGATGGAATGGGGGGTCTGGGGGGATGTAATGGGGGTGGTGTGGGGGATGGAATGGGGGGTGTGGGGTGGCGGGTGGCGTGGGTGGCGGGGGCATCTATGCCCGCGAACTCACTGAGTTCACAGGCACTGGGGGTCTTTCCTTTCTGTGTCTCGTATTCCATGTTTATTTTCCTTTTGTTCTACAACTCTTTTCAGTTCTTTCCCTTTGCTTTTCTCATGCATCTTTTTTACCTTGACTTGAAAAACATGCCACATTTGGTGGTTCCCCTCCTGGAGCAGCTCTGGTTTTACCTCCTGGGTCCTCATCCTCAGTGCTGCTTCGCACCGGCAGTTTCTCTTCTTTTACCTTGTTGTTTTTCAGTACATGTAGTTTCTTTTCCTCACAACTTCTCCTACCTTTTTAGGGATTTCCCCCCCTTTCTGATGGTGAGATGGTATGGGAAACTTCGCTGGTTTGCTCTTCCTCTTTCCAAAATTCTTACTGTATTCTGAACTCACATGCCTTACATTTTTTCTGGACTGAATTGCATCGATGTGGTTTGTGTTATGAAGAATCCACGCGATGCTTTTAATCTGTCATAGACATTCTCAGTTGGATATATCACGCAGGGTTCATCTTTCCTTGTGGTAAACATGAAGGCTCTTTTACTGCCAACTTATACAAATAAACGGAGCTTCCGCCAGTGACACCACTGGTCTCAACCTGCTTGCTGGACAGTATGGCTATATTTTATTGGTCTGTTGGTCCCTAATTCTTGCTTTAGTGCTTAAGATCCTTTTATGTTTTTTTTAAATTATAGTGGGGATAGCACAAGGCATGTAGAGAATTAGGCCTGAAATTTGGGTTGTAATTGTAGACACATTGGGAGCAGTAACCTACCACCTCTTCACAGCACATTGACTATAGTTTCTCCGTATGCCCAGCAACTTCTTTACTTTTTAGTAAAATTTCATTGAGTGAGTTGAGATTGGTTCAGCAATATCACCTCTTTTCCTGGAAGTTTTGCACTCAGGTCCTTCTACAAGAATTGTGTTAAAAACCCAGCATGCTGCCTGATCTTTGAGTTAACAGTACACAGAAAGTTGGGAGAGAGGAGTGCTCACTTCACTGTGATTGCTGCTGACCAAGGAAGTAGATTATTCTGTTGCATTCTGATTTTTGTTGCAGTTGTATTTGTTTTCTTTTGCTATCCTACTCCCTGAATTGAAGAGCGACACTCCAGTTATCTCTTCCAACGAGGATCTTTATCTTAATTCTGCCTGCTCTGGTGGCACCTGTATCTTCCGCCAGGATGCAGCCATTTCCTGATCATTTTTGGTTACAAATAATTTTCCTTAATTTTATTTAATTCCTATTTTCAGCTAGTGATAAAATACGCCGCTTCCATTCCAGTTTCACTGACTACTGTGAATAATTGTTTGATAGTTTCTCCCTAATCCTCCAACCCCCACCTTTTAAGCAGTGCTTGGTCAAGAGTTTACATTCAGTGCAAAGAGGTAAGATTTGTATAGTTTCGCTGCAGTGCAGCAAAGTAAGTTCCTCCTGGAAATGCTTGGGGATTTCTTCCTTCTTCAGATCAAAATTATACATCTGGAGCAAATGGGAGACTAATAAATCACTTAACTTTTTGTACTGAGCTTTAAGGAAGCCACCGATCCTTGAGTTTCCCCAGGTTGTGTTCAGTCTGTGACGGGGTGGTAGTCTGTGGTAGAATGCCTTGTTTTAAATCATTGATTTGTTCTAAGTCAGGCAAATCAATAGAAAGGCAAATGTGCACCAATACAAAGTATTTTCCAAAAGTTAAGTAGTTTTTGGTAAAATCCCAAACCTTATTAATCTTCTGCAGATGACCACTCATATGTTGCTGCTGATTAAAGATACCCAGGTGTTACCGTAGGATTTCAGATGCAGAGCTCATCTCCCCTTTTTCTTGATCAATTAGTAAAATCACAGTGCTGAACTGGTGACTTCACAATCATTTCCTTGGCAAAAGATGAATATCACAAATGCAGAGGGAAAAAGCCCTCACGGATGCACAAGTGTCTCCAATAACAGTGGGAGAGAACAGAATACTCCTGGCACAGTAGATTGCTTTCCCTCTGAAAACTCTTTCCCATGCCCAAGTATAAAAGCCCTGCTTTGAAAGTGCTTCAGGTCCCAGATTAAACAGAAGAGAAAGTGGCAATAATCAAGGCCAGACGCCCCAGAGACAGCTGGGAGACGCCCTTCGAGGACAGTGCTAGTGTCCTGCTTGTGTTTCTTAGGCACGTGATCAAGAATTACAGTCAGATTTTAAGGAATTGCATCAAATTTGATGCTCACTTGCTTCTCTTAAGTGGCCCTTCCCCTTGGTTCTCTGCAGGCCCCTTTAGTTGCCAATTTTTCTGAGTGGCAGGCTCAGCTGATGCAGGATTCCTGTGGAAATTAAAATTTTTTCTTTTGAACAGTTATCTGATTATTTTTAGAATGAGGGCTAGACTATTCAGATATAAGTCATATTTACCTGTAAAATAAAGAAATACACAACCATTAAAAGCAACTTTCAAAATGTACACGGAAGATTCTAGGCTAAAATAAATCATTAACAGCAGGTTTTGGAGATTTCTTCACCAAGCAGCCAGTTTGTTCCAGTTACAACCAGGTGTGCTGAGAGAGCCCAGGAGCCAGGTGGCCAGGCGGGGGCCGAGCGGCGGGTGGCTACAGAAACAACTCATGACAGCTTCCATTCATCATCCTCTGGGCCAGGGCTAGGAGCGGGGAGAATGGGCTCCATGTGCATCCCACAGGGAGGAGCCTTCAGGGCTGTGGACTTCTAAAAGAAACTGGGTCATAGTCTTTTCCGGAAGGCAAGGTCCATCTGGGAGTGGTGCGCCCAGTGCCATGTGATCAAGCTTCCCTCACACATGGCCTCACAGCTCTGCAGCCCACGGAGTGCTCATGTGTACGGTGCCACAGATACAAACAGTACCCTCTAGGATCTGAAAAAATTATTCTCCTTCCTCAGTAACGTAAGCTGGTGTGACTCTTCCAGAACACCTTGTGGCAAGCATAACAGAGGCACATGCACAGAGTGTCCCTAACTTCGTCCCCAACTCATACATTTGTTTGCAAATGATTTTTTTTTTTTTTTTGCAGTTTTTGGCCGGGGCTGGGTTTGAACCTGCCGCCTCCCACATATGGGGCTGGCGCCCTACCCCTTTGAGCCACAGGCGACGCCCTGTTTGCAAATGATTTTTCTTGCCATTTCCTAACTATACAATTTCTCCTCCTCACCTCTCTTTTTCTTTTGCCTTGGATTTGGGATACCACATCTAGAGTTAGTGTTTTTCCTTTTTTTTTTAACCAGCAGACTAGATCCAGATTAGCAGATGAAACTAGATTGAAAAGCAACTCAGTTCAGCAGATGCTGTAATCTGGATTTTTAAAATATGATTTGGGAAATGAAGACGATATATCTTACTCTTGAATGGTTTCAAGCATATCCTTGCTATGCTTTCTTTTTGGAATAATATAAGTAGTAATGTTTTCTAAGTACACTGAGATGATTAATAAAGGCAATCATTACATAGCTGTGTTCCTTAAACACACACATCCTTCTAAGGCTTTCATGTATGTGAACATGTCACCTCTTGGATGCCAGGTGATCACAGAGCTACGTGGGGGTTGTACGGCTGCGCCCTGGTCACCAAGAGCACGAGGCCCTGGTGGCTGATACCTATTTTGGCCACAGAAATGGGTGTTTTCCTGTGTCCCCTGGGCAAGCATATACCATTTCCTATACATCTTAGCTACTGGTGCCTGAAAATTCGACCTCAGTTGTTTGTGGAAAGGAGAAACAGTCTGACCTGCCAGCCTTGACATCACCTTAAACCTGCACAGAATGTGGTAAAATAATACAAGGTTTGTTTTTTAGGCCTGTTTCATATTTTCCAGGAAACAGATCAAATCAGTTTACGGCTCACTTTCAGCTCTTTAACCAGCTGACACGGTGTGTGGCAGAGACATGCGGTGCACGTCAGCCACAGTGCCATGGAGGTAGCGTTTGTACCGCCCTCTCGCTAATAACCCCTGAGACCTAAGTTACACGTGCACCAGGGAAACTAAGATTCTAGCTCTTTCCAGTGTAATGAGCGCCCGCGTCTCCATTTGGAGCCCCCATCCCTGCTGCTGTCCCTGTGGTTCACCCTCCCTGTCCCTGCAGGCTGTCAGTGTTTGCTCCCGGGAGCAGCTCGGTGAGATTTACTAATCATCTGTGTGTGTGTGTGCATGCCTTTTCTAAATCTTGACTCTTTCTTGAAAGGCTCTTCCTAGAATTCACTTCCTCCAGGCCCTTACTCCGGAGTCGCCCGGGGCAGGCCTGTCCTGTCGGCCCTGTCTACGGTGTCGACCCAACCCTGCCACCTGGTCATCCCTTCCTCCCCATTCCTACACACTGTGTTTTGTACTTTGCTTATTTCTTGTTTGTCTCTCCCACCAGAATGTAAACCCTGGAGGTCAGGATGGTGCCTGCACCTCTAGAGTGCAGGACAGTGCCTGGCATGTAGCAGGCACTCCAGAATACCTGTTAAACAAACAGACAGGACCCCAGGCTTTGGTTTCTTTGGTACATGATGAATGGTGTCTTTGTACTCTGCTGAGAAAGGCTGGGAGATATGTCACCATGGCCTTGCCGTCACTTTCTGGACCACAGTGGTCAGTGTCAGGCTCACTCAGAACTTCCTGGAGACTTGCTCTGGGCTCAATTTCGCTTAACTCTGTCCTGACTAACCATCCCACTTTCTGCCTCTATCTGAATCCTAGGCCTTCTTCCAAGTTCTCAGTAGTGAGTAGCACCGATTTTGGTTGCACGGCTCACTCCTTCCCCACATTTTTCAGTTCATTTGGGTAAAGAAGCCGCCACCACACTCCAGCGATTGGAAGCCAGGGAAACACGGGTGTGGCTGGCCATGTTTCCCCACTACACTCGCAGCCCTGGAGACCCTGACGTAATGTATTGAGCCTTGCCGTTGCCTTGCTGGGTTCTGAGAACACCCAGGCTGGTCTGATGTTAAGTTTTACTGTCCATGAAAGCAAACCTCACCTCCGTCATGGCCAGTTAAATAGTGTCTTTTGCAGTGGACTGCTGCATATCTCAAACCCACCCATCCAAAGCCAAAAGCCATGCTGGGGAGACATTTCATTCTGCCAGTTTCCCACCAGGGGAGACCCAGGGTCAGCTAGATTCATAAAATTACTGCAGTCATTTTTCAACTGGCTGAGAGACTTCACAGATCAAAAAACACAGCGGTTCCTAAATGATTTCTGATATGCATAATTCTAGTGCTTTTTATTCTCAGCCTGTGGTGCAAAGCCTGCCAGACCCACATTTGCAGCTGTCGACAGGCAGATTGGGAACTGTCCCATGGCTGGCCGTCCACCAACACTGCGCCCACGGGCGCCCCAAGCCTGCCCTGCCCACGCCCCTCACCCTGCATTCTTCTCTTACAGTGTGGAGCTCACCTCGGGCACATCTTCGACGACGGGCCTCGTCCAACCGGCAAAAGATACTGCATCAATTCGGCATCCCTGTCTTTCACGCCCGCAAATGGCCACCGAGGTGCCGAGGGAGGCAGTGGGGGCGGCAGCCCAGCTGCCCAGGTGGACAGAGCAGAGCTGTAGAGTGACGGGGTGATGCAGCCAGAGCACGCTTAACGTGCAGCTTAGTAAAGAGATCAGAGCTGTTTATCTCTGCACTTAGTAAAGAGATGAGAGTTGTTTATCTCTATAGATGTATTTTTTCAGGAACTATAAGGGCATCTTGTGCTATGCATATTCTTCTTCTGCTTAAACAAAGGCCTTGGCCCTCGTTCTGCTGTTGACTAGATCAGGAACTATTCACAGCTTCAGCGAGAGAGCCGGCGTGGGGAGACTCTTCCCAGGCCACTTGCACAGCCTGGCATTATTCTCTTTGCACACACAGTGCTTTTGCATCCCCACCTTGACTGAGAGGCAGTGGGTTCTGGGACGTCAAATGGGATTTCAGAGATCTCCTAGGCAGCGTGGAGGCCGGGTCTGGGAAGTGCAGGGTGCAGGGTGCAGGTATGGCCGGATGCGTGGCCTTGGGCCTGGGACAGACCCACCTCGGCCGAGCATGGGCTTGTCTCGCAAGGCCTCTCCGCTTGTGGAAAGTTTGAGCTCACTAAAAGGGTGTGAAGGTCTAAAGCCTTTCCTTATGTTAAATTGTTGCCAGATCTGAGGGGAACGCTGAGTGTTGTGGCAGAGAAGTAAACATTACCTCACCTGCAGCCCTTTACTTTACTTTCCATTGAGAACATTGGGATGTAAGACAAGCGTAAGACCTTGAGCTCCGTTTTGTCCAGAGTTCACCTGCTGGGAAGTCCCCTCTCCACACCTATGGCCACTGCAGCCGGGAGGCCCTGGGCCAGACCCACTGTGTAAAGTAAAACATCGGGGAGCCCAGGCTTCATCGGGGCTGCAGGGATGAGAGCAGGCAGGCCAAGGGTGAAGCCTGGCCCAGGACAGTCCTGCTGGGTGGAAGAGCTGGTGGAACGCTGTGAGCAGCAGACAGAGCCTTGGTCGCGACTGCTGGGAGATGTGGGGGTTAAAAGGGAAACAGCCAGAAGCCCCAGCTCTGCACTCACCCTTGTCTGCGGTGTGACCGGGGGCAGCCGCCCAGCTTCTTCGTGCCTATCTCTTCACATACAACTGGGACTTGGGATCTTTGGAAAATGTACCAACATTCTCAGGGTGAAGTTGCTATGTCACTGTACAATCAAGGTCAGTTTGGGGAAATCAAACTGGTCTGGCTCCGCAACTGCCGCAGGGGCCGGAGCCCAGGGCTGGAGATGGGAAGGAGCGGGAGGCTGGCTGAGCTATGTGGACAGTCAACCAGAGCGGGAAGTGTTGGTGGCACCGGGGCGGCTGTTTGGGAGGCCCTGCTCAGTGGCTTCACCTCGTTTGTTACGGCGGGGTGGGTGCCACCGTGCCGGGCAGGTCCTCTCAGGGGCTGCGGTGACAGAGGTGCAACAGTCACGGCTGGTGTCAGGGGTGTGTGACCTGTGTGCTCTGTGTCCGAAGCTCTGAATGCTAATCATGAAATGTACTTTTTAAAAAAATGTTATTTTTGTAAATCTTTGAAAGCTCTTGAAGACTGGCATCTCTCCTTCTAAACTTCAAGACAAAAGTACGATAGAGGGAGGGACACTCAGTAATTCTAGAGAAATGAGAACTGGGATGAAAAGTCATGTGTCTGTGTCTGCGTTCCTCCCCCTCTCCACCGCGCCTCTGGGGAAGGCTGGGACTCCGTACAGCTTGTCACCTGAATGTCCTCCTGCACCCTCAGCTCCAAGATGTCTCACCCCAGGCCCTGGGGTCGCTCTGGAATCACAGGCTTCACTACTCTCCAGAAATGATGTGTAAGTTTGAGACCAGGCAGGCGTTAGCACCAGACAGCCCTGGGAGTCTTACCTGGCCTGCAGCCCTGGCAGCCTGAGCCCCGGCCTCAGGCACAGCGCTGCTCCACCACGGGCTGACCCATCGCCTGCCCAGGGGCCTGGGCGTACAAGCTGCTGCATTGGAGCAGACGTGAAAAACCAAAACGAGAGACATCTTCCCCTTGAGAATGGATTGTCCTTGTTCCTTCATTTTTTGTAGGACTCAACTTCCCACAAAAGGCCTTTGTATAGATCTTTTCTAACCCTTAGTCTTTGTTCCAAGAAAAGCGAGGTTTTCTTCTGCCACGTTTTCTAGCATCAACTTTAAGAAAAATGCAACATCCGTTGGAAAAAAAAAATGGGGTACATGCATGTGGTTTAATTCTGGATTGCTTTTGGGCTTAAGTGGTATCAAATTTCCGTGCATTTCTGTCTTATGTTAAAGAAATATATTACTAAAATGTCAGTGAGCAATAATGCCTGCCGTCGAGCACGAGATTTATTTTTGCAGGATATGGAGTTCAGTGAGCTGGGTCAACATGGCGAGGTGTGTGTGATCTGTGGAAGTCGCTGCTTAGCAGCGGAAGTGCACGAGGTGCCCTCTCTGGGACACGCAGGACTGTCCCAGTGCGGCCGAGGCACCCCCTTCTCTGCCCTGTCAGAGAACATTTCTATGGCTTTAACCTCTTCACTTCTTAGATACATTTAAATTCCTAAACAGACGATGTAGCAATTTGAAAACCTCTCCAGGTTCATTATGTTTAAAATGTCTTGTTTTAAATATGAAAATGAAGAAGGGGGATTACCTTTTGTTTTGAAGGTCAAATATTTTTGCCTTAGACAGCTTTTTGTAATAATTTTTCTCCAGACAGTTCAAAACTTTTGAAAAATGACGTGAAATTTTCATTAAAAATCCTTTTCCTATGTCTGTTGTATACAGAAATTATACAATAAAATGTCTTTATAAAAACATTTTCTTCTCATGTTTGTCACAAAGTCGACAGGAGTTTGGCAGACAGGAGTTGGTGGTGTGTGATCGAATCCTTTCAGCCCATGTCGCCTGTGGAAGTTGGGCCTTCCCAGTAGGGTCGAGCCCAGCTCTCCAGGCTCCAGCCAAGAAAAGGCCTTCAGGGACCTGAGAAATGGGAGGAAAGGGTCAACCTTCATCTGACCTCAGCAGAGCCTTCAGCGGCTTGTGTGTTTTGTGCCTAAACCATGGGTTTGGGAGAGTTTCACCATGACAACACTGAGGATAAAAATGCAGCAGTGACATCAGGCTGATGCCCAGGCTTCTGTGAGAGAGGCTGAGCAGAGACGCGTTCTGTCGTCAAGGCTGGTCTCTAGGGAACTGCCTGGAGCCCCCCACTGCTCACAGGTGAATTCACCTTTAAAAGTCATCTCTGCAGTTGAGTTTTGGCATATTATTATTTGTCGCATTTTTAATTGATTTATTTGGGGGAGGAAAGGGGAGTGATGAGGACTTTTGTCTTCCAACCAATACTTTAAGTCACATACCTGGGGTCCTAAAATCTCTGGGCCAGCACTTCCTGTAGTTTCACTTAGAACAAGTTTTCCTGCCTCACCCCGGACTTCTGGAGGCAGAAGCTGTGGAGAGGGAGCCCCGCAGTCTGAGTTTTGGCAAGCCCTCCACGTGGTTCCTGTGCTCACTCAAATGAGACCCACTGCCTTGAAAGTCTCAGTGAGGAACCTTCAGTATTACTTAAAAAGCATTTATATCAGACTCTTAAAAATGGCTTGTTTTGTCATCACGGGTTTTCTTTATATTTTATTTATTTATTTTGAGACAGAATCTCACTATGTCACCCCCAGTAGAGTGATGTGGCGTCACAGCTCACAGCAACCTCGAACTCCTGGGCCTAAGCGATTCTCTTGCCTCAGCCTTCCTAGCAGGTGGGACTACAGGTGCCTGCCACAACGCCTGGCTATTTTTTGGTTGTAGTTGTCATTGTTGTTTGGCAGGCCTGGGCTGGGCTCCATCCCACCAGCTCCACCAGTGTATGTGGCTGGTGCCCTAGCTGCTGAGCTGCAGGTGCCGGGCCTGGTTTTCTTTTTATAGGAATGGGTCAAAGCGTTTTCCCAGAGCTTCTTACCTTCCAGCTGTTGTCCTTTACTGAAACTTCATCTTCTTCTGAAGGACTAGCCGGTCCTCACCCACTCACACCACCCTCGTTCCCATCCGCACTTCTGGGCTGACCTGGGCTGCCCAGCGGGGCCTCCCAGGACCTGGCTAGACCTGCCCGTATCCATGGTGAGGTCATTTCAATTATTCCAGGAATTAGCGACCAAATCTCAGTGTATAAATTAACACATGATTTGTCCCATCTCTTCCATCTCCTTGTACCTATACTTATAAACATCATCATCATGAAGTTTTTTTTTAGCCTTTCAAGAGTTTTCTGCCAAGGGGCCATATGCCCAAATCTCTACTCTTTTCTTTCTTTTTTCTTTTTTTTTGGTCAGAACACTGTTAACTGTTGTATGTATCTTAACGAAATGACTTCTAGAATGTGCTTACATACAAAAACAGCTGCATTTAAAAGCCATTTGGGATGCATTTGCCAGTACCTGGTACCTCTAGGCTCCGCACGACTGATTGAAATTTCACCATTTTGATGTGGGGCCTAGAAAAGTGCTGTCTGTCACAGAAGGATATTCTGGCAAGAACGTCTTCCTTCCACTTGCCCTCACAGGCTAGTCTTGTCCTGGCCCCATTGTGAAAGGGATTGTAGGTGACTGTAGGCACTGACCCAGAAGCTCTGACCACCTGCCCCCCAGGTATCTGAAAGGCTGTCCTTTGAGTAAGGAGCTTTCATGGAACCATCCTGGGATGAGGCCATAGTGACTCAAGATTTGGGAGCCAAATAAGATTCTCAGCCCACATGAGGGTTTTCCCAATTTTTAGATTGATTACAGAACCACACTTACCTGTCATATTGTAGACGCCAGGGGGCCTTATTATTTCCAGGGTTTCAACTCCCATCCCTGCAGTTTCCACACCACTCCCAGCAAACACAAACACCCTTATTATCACACAGCCTGGGCAGGACTCTGATGGATTTTCTGGAATAAGCAGAAGGGCAAGTGAATTAGCAATTATTAAGTGACAGGGTGAAGATGCAGAAGTATAACTAACCAGAAAGCAATGTGAGAGAAGTTATGTGTGTTAACTGGAGAGAGTTGCAAGAGTTAAGGTGCAGTTGCCCAAACTTAATCCCCCAGCCCTCCGTCGTCGGATTGTAGATGTCAGGGGACCTCGTTCCTATTTCCAGGGTTTCAACTTGCATTCCTGCAGCGTCTACCCCAACACCTCCAGTCTGGAAAGTGTTGTTGCTTGAATATCCTTCCGTGATAATATCCCCCAGGCCATGATGCTGAGGGTGACAGAGTAAGGCTCAGTGTCAAAAAAAAAATAAACAACCCAAAAACCCAAGTGCACGTGACCTCCAGGGTCACATTTCCTGTTCTAGCCTCAGCTGCCTCCAGCGAAGGACCCTGGCTACTTGGATAGCCTTCAGCAGTCATTGAGTTTTAACCTGGGGAAAGTTGTGTATATCATTTCTTATTTACTTTAAGTTAACAGCAATTTTCTCTTCCAAAATACATTCTGCAGGGTGGTTGCTTTGTTCCAGAGAGGACTAATTAAGCATTCAGATGCCAGGATTTTCTTACACTTTGGAGATGGTTTCATTTTTTTCCCCTAACTTTAATACTGCCAGTTATTCTAACTACCACTGCAAAAATAAGTCGTATTCTGGATTCATGTGGGAAAAAAGGAAGAATGGAGGTGATACTAAAGATGCATTTGACATCAGTTCTGATAGAGCTGATCTAGGTAATCTTTCGTCATCTAGAAAAATGTAGGACCCGGGGGTGGGGGTGGGGGTGTCTAATGTTACGGAGCCGGACTCTGCCATGGGAGTGCGGGGGTGGGGGTGGGGGGGTGGACAGGCTCCTGAGGGCTGTAGCCACCCAGATCCCGACTCTGAGGCACGGGATGGCCCTATCTTGGAAACTGACAGAGTAAAGAGGGTTATTCCTCTTTGGTTACAATTCATGACAGACTGCTAACTGCAGAGGCCTTCAGACCTGGGGCTCTGCCCCCCTTCTCTCCACACGACAGCTTATGAGGCCACTCAGGCATCTGTTGTGTGTTAGATGGCCACGCTGCCTCCCCCGTGATTGCTGGGGAGCATCTCCTAGCACTGAGCACTCGGGGAGACTGGGGGGCACAGAGTGGCCTCATCCGGTCTGCGGCTTCATCACAGTACAGCTTGCATACCTGTGCACATCTGGAAAACATCTCCAGGTAAACCTCTTGGGCTCTTTCTCTAAAGAGTAACTGTAATTATTAGGGCTATACCCAAATTCAGCTTAGAATAGGTATGTGGCTGAACTTTAGCCAAAACCCTGTGCCTGTCTAAAAAAGATTTTTTTCCTTTTTCTTTTTTCCTTTTTTACATCCAATTATGTAGGAGGGGCCTCCCCCATACACATGGCCGGTGGGGCGTCTAGTTTTCCTGCCCCAGGCTTTTATTCATGCCCTCAGGGGAAAGGCAAGGAAACTAGAAGGGAACTCTCCAACCTCCGCAGTTACCTTCCTCAGTACCAAATTCTGACATGGATTGCAGATTGCGTCAAAGTCTTACAAATGCGAGGTCTTCTTCCCACCAGGTGCTGTCACAAACTCTGCCTCCTTGCCAACAGCATCAAAACAAAAAACAGCGAGAACTCCACAGACAAAGCGGCTGCCGTCTCTGCTGTTTCCCGCACATCCTGGACACAGGTGGTCACTCAACACTGCTCACTGGGTGGGTACCTGCGGGCGGCAGGCTTGGGACAGCCACGCCCCCGGCCACATGCAGCTGGGGAAGCTGACGTGCAGAGCTGCTGGGTGCTGCTGGTGCTGCACGGGGTGATCTGCAGTGTGAGCAGGACGTGACCAGCTCAGCCAGGAGGAGAGCAAACTACCCCCATGAATGGGGTGTGGCAGGGACAGTGGCAGTCAAGGAAGTGTCACTTGATGATGAAACAGAAGCTGTGTCTTGAGAAATTTGTGGCCTCACAGAGAAGAGAGGAACCAGGTGGTCCAGAGAAACAGGGTGTGCTCTGTAACTTTTTAAAATGTATTTCTGGTTATTTTGATAAATAATGGCTTTCCAAGATTGTCTCGTTTTTTTGTTTGCCTGCTCTCTCCTTTTTAAAATGTTTATCTTCAGTAAGAAGTTACGCGCATGCACACAGGCACACACAAACACACACACAGGCACAGATAGGCACACATCACACATGCACACACACACACAGGAACACACACCTCCTCTGACTGCACTGCACTTCACTGCCCTCCACAGACGCTGCGTTTCTTACCAATTGCAGGTTTGTGGCTGCCCTGTGTCCAGCATGTCTATTGGCGTCTATGCACGTCATGACCCTATGTCCCCTTTTGGTAATTGCCTCAATATTTTGAAATTTTCATTATTATTATATCTGTTGTGATCTGTGATCAGTAATCTTTGTTTTACTATTATAATTGTTCTGGGCACAACAAACTGCACCCACATAAAGTGGCCGGTGGGATTGATGAAGGCTGTGTGTGCTCCACCCACCAGCCACCCCCACCTCCCATCACTCTCCCTCTGCGCAGGCCTCCCTGTTCCCAGAGACACAAAAATATTGGAATTAGGCCAATTCACGACCATATGATGGCTTCTAAGTGTTCAGATGAGAGGAAGAGTTGTGTGCCTCTCACTTCAAATCACAAGCTAGAACTGATGAGCAAGAGGCCATTGAAAGCTGAGATAGGCCAGAAGCTGGGCCTCTCGGGCAAAATCTGTTAGCCAAGATGTAAAGCTCTGGAAGAAAGTTAAAAGTGCTGCTCCAGAGACCTCATGAATGAAGAGACAGGGAAACAGCTATATTACTTTTTTTTTTAGAATGAGAGTCTCACTTTATTGCCCTCAATAGAGTGCTGTGCCATCACAGCTCACAGCAACCTCCAACTCCTGGACTTAGGCGATTCTCTTGCCTCAGCCTCCCAAGTAGCTGGGACTCCAGGCACCCACCACAATGCCCAGCTATTTTTTGTTGTTGTTGTTGCAGTTTGGCCGGGGCTGGGTTTGAACCCACCGCCCTCAGTATATGGGGCCGGCGCCCCACCCACGGAGCCACAGGCGCCACCCCAGCCATATTACTGATATGGAGAAAATTCAAGTGGCCTGGATGAAAGATCAAACCAGCCACAACATTCCCTTAAGCCAAAGCCTGATCCAGAGCAAGGCCCTGACTCCCTTCAATCCTGTGAAGTCTGAGAGGTGAAGAAGCAGCAGAACAGAAGTTGGAGGCCAGTCGAGGTGAGTTCGTGAGGTTTGGGAACGAGGCTGTCTTCTTAGCAGGTGCAGCATGAGGCCACAGGTGCTGGTGGAAAAGCTGCAGCAAGTGACCCAGAAGACACAGCTAAGACTATTGATGAAGGTAGCTACCCTGAAAAACAGAATTTTAATGTAGATTCAATGGCCTTCTATTGGAAGGAAATAGTGTTCAGGACTTTCTGAGAGAGAAGAAGCCAATATCTGGCTTCAACACCTCCAAGGACAGGCTCACTCTTTCTTGGGGCTAATGCAGGTGGTGACTTTAAGTTGAAGCCAATGCTTATTTCCATTCTGAAAACCCCAAGGCCTTTAAGAACTATGCTGAATCTACTGTGCCTGGGTTCTAGCCACAGTGTAACAAAGCCTGGATGACAGCACATCTGTTTACAGCAGGATTTACTGAATATTTTAGGCCCACTGTGGAGACCTACTGCTCAGAAAAAAGCTTCCTTTCAAAATATTATTGCTCTTTGGCAATGTGCCTGGTTACTCAAGAGCTCTGATGGAGATGGACAAGGAGATTAAGGTTGTTTTTGTGCCCTAACACAACATTCATTCTGCAGCCTGTAGGTCAAGGTATAACTTTGACTTTCAACTCCTCTTATTTAAGAAATACCTTTTTTTTTTTTTTTTTTTTTTTGCCACAGAGTCTCACTTTGTCATCCTCAATAGAGTGCTATATTGTCACAGCTCACAGCAACCTCAAACTCTTGGACTCAAGCAATTCTTTTGCCTCAGCTTCCCAAGTAGCTTGGACTACAGGCACCCACCATAATGCCCAGCTATTTTTAGAGACCAGGTCTCGCTCTGGCTGAGGCTGGTCTCGAACCTGCAAGCTCAGGCAATCCACCTGCCTTGGCCTCCCAAGTGCTGGGATTATAGGCATGAGCCACTGTGCCTGGCCCATAAATACCTTCTATTAATATAAAGCTGTACAGCTACCATAAATAGTGATTCCTCTGATGAATCTGGGCAAAATAAATTAAAAACCTTCTGGAAATAGTCAGAGATTTTAAAACTCCTTTGGCAGTGTTGGATAGATGTTCCAATAAGAAACTAAGCAAAGAATTTTAGACTTAAACTTAACCATTCAACAACTGGATTTAACAGACATCTACAGAACATTTCATCCTAACAAAACTGAATACACATTCTTCTCATCAGCCCATGGAACATCCTCCAAAACTGATCACATCTTAGGTCACAAGTCTAACCTCAGCAAATTTAAAAGAATAGAAATTATTCTTTGCATCTTCTTGGACCATCATGGAATAAAAGTTGAACTCAGTAACAACAGGAATCTGCATACTCATACAAAAACATGGAAACTAAATAACCTTATGCTGAATGATAGCTGGGTCATGGACAAGATTAAGAAGGAAATTACCAAATTTTTGGAACAAAATGACAAGACACAAATTATCAGAACCTCTGGGATACCGCAAAGGCAGTCCTCAGAGGGAAATTTATAGCACTGCAAGCCTTCCTCAAGAGACTGAAAAGAGAGGAAGTTAACAACTTAATGGGACATCTCAAGCAACTGGAAAAGGAAGAAAATTCTAACCCTAAACCCAGCAGAAGAAAATAAATAACCAAAATTAGAGCAGAATTAAATGAAATTGAAAATTTGGTTTTTTGAAAAGGTCAATAAAATAGATAAACCTTTGGCTAACCTAATCAGAAATAAAAGAATAAAATCCATAATTTCATCAATGAGGATTGACAGAGGTGAAATAAGAATCCTCAGAAATTCAAAAATCCTTAATGAATATTACAAAAAACTCTATTCTCAGAAATTTGAAAATCGGAAGGAAATAGACCAATACTTGGAAGCATGCCATCATCCTAGACTTAGCCAGAAAGAGGAAATGTTGAACAGTCCTATATCAAGTTCTGAAATAGCATCAACTATATGAAATCTCCCCAAAAAGTAAAGTCCAGGACCAGATGGCTTCACATCAGAATTCTACCAAACCTTTAAAGAGGAACTAGTTCCTATATTACTTAACCTTTTCCAAAACATAGAAAAAGAAGGAATACTTCCCAACACATTCTGTGAAGCAACTATCACCCTGATCCCCAAACAGGAAAAGACCCATTAAGAAAATAAATTATAGACCAATGTCTCTAATGAATATTGATGCAAAAATATTCAATAAGATCCTAACAAACAGAATCCAGCAACACATCAAACAAATTATACACCATGACCAAGTAGGTTTTATCCCAGGGTCTCAAGACTGGCTCAATATATGTAAATCTATAAATATAATACATCACATAAACAAAAAACAAAGACCATATGATTCTCTCAGTTGATGTAGAAAAAGCCTTTGATAATATCCATCATCCTTTCATCCATCACTTAATAAAATAGGTATAGAAGGGACACTTCTTAAACTGATAGAAGCAATCTACAGCAAACCCACAGCCAATATTGAATGGAGTAAAATTGAAAAAATTTCCACTCAGATCAGAAACCAGGCAAGGTTGCCCACTGTCTCCACTGCTTTTTAACATTGTAATGGAAGTCTTAGCCATTGCAATCAGGCAAGAGAAGGTGATCAAGGGTATCCATAGAGGGTCAGAAGAGATCAAACTTTCACTCTTCACACATGATATGATTGTATACCTGGAAAACCCCAGGGACTCAACTATACAACTCTTAGAAGTTATCAAGGGGCAGCGCCTATGGCTCAAAGGAGTAGGGTGCCAGCCCTATATGCCGGAGGTGTTGGGTTCAAACCCAGCCCCGGCCAAAAACTGCAAAAAAAGAAAAAAAAAAAGTGATCAAGGAATACAGCAGCATCTCAGGATATAAAATCAATACTCACAAATCAGTAGCATTTATATATACCAACAGTAGTCAAGTAGAAAAAGCAGTCAAGGACTCTATTCCTTTTACTATAATGCCAAAGAAGATGAAATATTTGGGAGTTTACCTAACAAAGGATGGGGAAGATCTCTATGAAGAGAACTATGAAACTCTGAGAAAAGAAATAGCTGAAGATGTTAACAAATTGAAAAACATACCATGCTAATGTCTGGGAAGAATCAACATTGTTAAAAAATCCGTACTACCCAAAGCAATCTACAGATTTAATGCAATCCCTATTAAAACACCTCTGTCATATTTTAAAGATCTAGAAAAATTAGTACTTCATTTTATATGGAAACAAAAAACCTTGAATAGCCAGATGTTACTCAGAAATTTAAATAAATCAGGAATAATCACGCTATAAATCTATAGTGATCAAAACAGCATGGTACTGGCACAAAAACAGAGAGGTAGATGTATGGAACAGAATTGAGAACCAAGAGATAAACCCAGACACTTATCATCATTTCATCTTCAATAAGCCTATCAAAAATATAAATTGGGGGAAAGATTCCCTGTTTAACAAATGGTGCTGGGTGAATTGGCTAGTGACTTGTAGAAGACTGAAACTGGACCCACACCTTTCACCTCTAACAAAAATTGACTCTCACTGGATAAAAGACTTAAACATAAGACATGAAACGATAAAGCTTTTTGGAGAGAGTGCAGGAGAAATACTTGAAGAAATTGGCCTGGGAGAAAACTTTATGAGGAGGACCCCCAGGGCAATTGAAGCAACACCAAAAATACATTACTGGGATCTGATTGAACTAAAAAGCTTCTGCACAGCCAAGAGCACAGTAAGTAAAGCAAGCAGACAGCCCTCAGAATGGGAGAGGATTTTTGTAGGTTATGTTTGATAAAGGTCTGATAACCAGAATCCATAGAGAACTCAAACTTATTAACAAGAAAAGAACAAGTGATCCCATTTCATTGTGGGCAAGAGACTTGAACAGAAGCTTCTCTGAAGGTGATAGGCACATGGTCTACAGACACATGAAAAAAATGCTCATCATCTTTAATCAACAGGGAAATGCAAATCAAAACCACTTTGAGATACCATCTAACTCCTATAAGAGTGGCTCACATAACAAAATCCCAAAACGATAGATGTTGGCATGGATGTGGAGAAAAGGGAGCACTTCTGCTCTGCTGGTGGGAGTTCAAGCTAATATGTTCCTTTTGGAAAGAAGATGGAGAACACTCAGGGATCTAAAAGTAGACCTGCCGTTTGATCCTGTAATTCCTCTTCTAGGTGTATATCCAAAAGACCAAAAATCACTTTGCAACATAGATATTTGCACCACATTATTCATTGCAGCTCAATCCATAATTGCCAAGTCATGGAAGAAGCCCAAGTGCCCATCAACCCATGAATGGATCAATAAACTGTGGTATATGTACACCATGGAATATTATGAAGCCTTAAAAAAAGATGGAGACTTTACCTCTTTTATGTTTACATGGATGGAGCTGGAACATACTCTTCTTAGTAAACCATCTCAAGAATGGAAGGAAAAGTACCCAATGTACTCAGTACTTTTATGAAACCAATTTATAATTACTCACACTTTCTTATGAAAGATAGATCACAACTATAGCCCAGGATGAAGGAGAGAAGTGGAGGGGGAAGGAAGGGGAGGGGGAAGGTTTGATAGAGGGAGGGTAAATGGTGGGACCACACCTTTGGAGCATATTGCAAGGGTTCAAGTCAAATCTATCCAGTCTAGAACATAAATGTCTTAACACAACAATTAAGTAAATGAGGTGAAAGCTATATTAATTAGTTTGATGTAAGCCCTCCAAATTGTATAAAAAAAATCAACACATTGTACCCCACATATGCATAAATGTATTCATGATCTGTGTGTATGTGACTAAATAAAAGGAAAAAAAAAAACCTTATGGAAAGGGATCACTATTCTATTGTCATTAGGAACATTCGTGATTCATGAGAGAAAGCCAAAATGTGAACATTCACAGGAAGTTAGAAGTTGGATGAGTTTGAGAGGAAGTAACTGCAGATTAACAAAGGGGTGGGAACAGCCAGAGAACCAGAATTACGAGTGGAGCAGAATTGCTTTGTACTTGCACGATAAAACTCGAACCGAAGGGGAATGTCTTCTTACACCTGAGTAAAGAAAATGGTTTCTTGAGATGGGTTCTACTCCTGGCGAAGACGCTGTGCAGTAGAGGATTTAGAGTATTCCTTAAACATGTTTGATAAAGCTGTGGCAGGGTCTGAGACAAGCGACTCCAGCTTTGAAAGACGTTCTACTGGGGATGAAATGTTGCCAACATCGCTGCGAGCCGCAGAGAGATCTTTCATGAAAGGAAGAGCAGACCGAGGCAGCAAAGTGTGCCGTTGCCTTATGTCCAGAAATTGCCACAGCCACTGCCACCTTCAGCAGCCCCTACCCTGGTCAGGCAGCACCATCAGCATCTGGGCAGAAGCTTCTGCCCACACCCAGATGACTACCAGCTGGAGGCTCAGGTCATCGTTAGCATTTTTTAGCAATAATGCATTTTAAAGTGAAGCGTGCACACATTTTAGTCACAGTGCTATTGACACAGTTAGTAGACTAGAGCACAGTGTAGACATTACTTCAGTGTGCACCAGGGAGAGACACGTGCGTGACTCTGCCGTGGCAGTCACTTCACTGAAGTGGTCCTGGAGGTGGTCTGGGGCTGAGCCTGCAGTATCTGAGGTACGCCTGTGGGGGCCTGGGAAGAGAAGGAAGGGAGAGAGAACCAGGGGAGGTGGAGAGCCATGGGCTGAGGCGTGAGTAGGCATTTCTGCCTTTTGTGTGTCCCGTGGCTAAGGAGAAAGCAGCCTCCATAAGGTCCCTCTTACCTGCTCGGCCTTTGTCCTGCTCCCACTCTGCGCAGGCTGTCAAGGCTGTCTGGACTCTGGACGACTGCAACGGCGGCCAGACTGGCTTCTTGTTTTGGGCTCTCTTTTCCTTGCAGACTCCACAAGGCAGCCTGTAATCCATGCAAAGAATTAAGTCCGGTGGCCTGGCTGTGTCCTCTTTGGGATGCAAACACAACCTGGCCTCCACCTGCCCCTTCCAGCTGCATGGGTCACCCCCACTGCAGGTTTCTTCCTGCCAGCAAAGGCAAATTGCTTTCTGCCTGTGATGTTCTTCCTGCCTCAAATCCAGGCTCAAGCAGCAAAGTGTCCAGCAGCTTCCTTTCCTCTCTGGCACAAATGTGGTCTGTGCTGCATAAGAGCATTTCAGTGGCAGACCACAAACATGGCCAGAGCCGTGTAAGATTATAATGGAGCAGAAAGTCTCCTCTCCCTACTGATGCATCGTGTCCCCAGCTCAGGGTGCCTTTTCTATGTTTACATGTGTTCAGATGCACAGACACTAACCACTGCGTTGCAGTTGCCTGTGGTACTCAGCGCAGGGACGCGCCCTGCAGGTCTGGGGCTAGGGGCATAGGGACGCACCCTGCAGGTCTTCAGCCAGAGGCACAGGGACAGGCCGTGGAGGTCTGGCACCAGGGGCACAGGGACGCACCCTGCAGGTCTGGGGCCAGGGGCACAGGGGCAGGCCGTGCAGCTCTGAAGCCAGGGGCACAGGGACGCACCCTGCAGGTCTGGGGCCAGGGGCACAGGGACGCACCCTGCAGGTCTGGAGCCAGGGGCACAGGGACGCACCCTGCAGGTCTGGGGCCAGGGGCACAGGGACGCACCCAGCAGGTCTGGAGCCAGGGGCACAGGGACGTGCCATGCAGGTCTGGGGCCAGGGGCACAGGGACACACCCTGCAAGTCTGGAGCCAGGGGCACAGGAACAGGCCGTGGAGGTCTGAAGCCAGGGGCACAGGGACGCACCCTGCAGGTCTGGAGCCAGGGGCACAGGGACATGTCATGCAGGTCTGGGGCCAGGGGCACAGGGACACACCCTGCAGTCTGGGGCCAGGGGCACAGGCTGTCCTGTGTAGTCTGGTGTAGGGTTTTTCAGCCTTTTTATCTCATGGCACTTGAACCTATAGTTAAACTTCCATGACACACTTAAATTACGTTGACTAAAAAAAAAAAGAATATACTTACTGTGCTTTGAACTTCTTTGAAAAATAATTTAATTAATGATCTTTAAAAATTTTTCAAGCACACCTAACATTCGCGACACCACAGTGAAAGTCACTGCTCTAGTGTTGGGGGGCTCGCCTCTGTGTGAAGTCACTCCTTGAGCTTGCACAATGATGAGATTGCCTGATATCGCATTTTCCTATGACTGTTTTTTGCATTGTAATAGCAAGGCTGCCATAAATGCCACACAGCTTGCAAAGCTTAAAATATTCACTACCTGGTCCTGGGCAGAAAAATCATGGTGACCCTTGGTTTGAGATGACAACTATTGTTCATTCCTAGGAGTCTGTGGAGGGCATGGGAAGTCCTGGTGTTCTGGATCGCACTTGGCTGATCTTGGCTGGGTCCCTGCATCCACGGTCAGTTGAAGGGCCGGCTATTTTACTGTGGTCCCTGCTAGGACAACTTGGCCCCCTGCCACGTGTCTCCCACGTCCCTCCAACCCACTAGCCCTGGCCTATTCTCATGGCTGTCACGGGGGTGTAAGAGAGAAAGCAGAAATGTGCACCTGCCTCCTGTTACTGTCCCTTTGGCAAAGCAAGTTATATGACTACCTGGAGACCTGGTATGTCAGGCCCTACAAAAGGAGAGATGTGGAAAATTAGGGCCATCAGTGGAGCTAACCAACACTATTTCCAGGCCACCACCTTAAGAAAGTTAATTAATACTCATAAGCCTTGGGCGGCGCCTATGGCTCAAAGGAGTAGGGCGCCAGCCCCATATGCTAGAGGTGGTGGTGGTGGGTTCAAACCCAGCCCCAGGCTGCATAATATTCCATGGTGTACATATGCCACAATTTATTAATCCATTCATGGATTGATCTTGTAAGGGTATATGTGAGTCTTAGTAAACATGGAATGTAAAGGTCTTAGCAAAATAACTAAGAAAATGCCAGGAAAGCTATGTTAACTAGTGTGATAAAAATGTGTCAAACGGTCTATGAACCAAGTGTATGGTGCCCCATGATCATACTAATGTACACAGCTATGATTTAATAAGAAAAATAAATTAAAAAAAAACTAAAAACAAACAAACAAACCCAGCCCCAGCCAAAAACTGAAAAGAAAAAAAAAACCCCATAAGCCTCAATTACCTCATTGTGACTTAGTCTGACATATTTTCCAATATATCTAAAGTAAATACATGCATATAATTTAAAACGGAAAGCAAGGCCAAGAGGCATATGACAACAAAGAGCCCTTGGCTCCTCTGGCTGGGCGTAAGCACTGTGACACTTCTCTTGTTCTTCTGACCTTGCATCTCTGTTTTGAAGTAATATTACACATTGCCTTCTATTCATTCATGGGTTTTAGGCGTCATCTATTGATTTACTATCTTGACTCTCCTACATCTTTTTCCCCTCCCATCTGACATAGATAGGTCACAGCCTTTGGTTATATCCCACATTTAGTGTCTTCATTGTTATACCAATGAAAATAATGGTTTTCTGCTGAGCCCAGTAGTATGCTTTTATTATATTTCTTTTGTGTGTGACTTCTGGTCTTTCTTGGAGTTATTGTCTTTTTCCCCACTTGGGTTTTTTTTTTTTTTTTTTTTCAGTTTTCGGCCAGGGCCAGGTTTGAACCCGCCACCTCCGGCATATGGGGCCGGCACCCTACTCCTTTGAGCCACAGGCACCGCCCTCCCCGCTTGTTAATTTACTTCCTTTCCCCATTGGTTCTCTAGTTAAGCTTTCCTGGATCCTCTGACAGTATCTCGTTCTGCTATCACAAAACACCTGGCACTGGGTAATTCATAAAGAAAAGAAATTTATTTTTCACAGTTCTGGAGGTTGGATGTCCAAGGTCAAGATACCAGCAGTTTTCCTGTGTGTTGAGAGCCTGTGTCCTGTGGGGGGTGTACACTATGTCTGACTTGGTGAAGGGCAGAAGGGCAGAAAGGGGCCCAGCCAGTTCCCTCCAGCTCTTCTATAAAGTGCTAATCTTAGAGCCTCAGGGTCTAACCATCCCCTAGTAGCTCCAGGTCTTTTTTTTTTTTTTCATAGCAACCTCAAATCAGACTTTAGGGCTCAAGCAATCCTCCTGCCTCAGCCTCCAAGTAGCTGGGACTACAGGCCCCTGCCACAACACCTGGCTAAATTTTTCTTTTCTTTTCTTTTTTCTTTTAGTGGAGATGGGGTCTCACTCTTGCTCAAGCTAGTCTCAAACTCCTGAGCTCAAGCAATCCACCTACCTTGGCCTCCCAGAGTGTTAGGATTGCAGGCGTGAGCCACCCGTGCCCGGTCAGCCCCAGGTCTTAACACTGCTGCAGTGGGGATTACGTTTCAACATGAATTTTGGAGGGGACACAGACATTCAAACCACAGCAGACAGCTTTGTAAAATAACTTCCAAAACAATTTTCTATTTCCTCAAATGTGTCAGATGATATATTAGTTACACTTTATTCCTGGAAATATCTACCCAGAAATCTCTCTCTCTCTCTCTCTCTCTCTCTCTCTCTCACACACACACACACACACACACACACACACACACACACGCATGCATGTGTGTCCTGCTCCAGTTTAGTCAGCCCATTTGCTGTCGAGATCCTCTGCCCAGCGGGTGCCCAACCCTGACTTGGCTCCATCCTGGGAACTCCTCTCGTCTCTCCTGTGTGGGGTCCTGGCCTGCCAGGAACCTTCCCCCGTGTCCGTGTTTCGGCAAAGCGTGTCCTCTCTGGTTTCCTAGGAAGGGCACATGTGAGCTTAAAGTTCTCATGATTTGGTATATTTGAAAATAACTACATTCTGCTCTCACTTTATTAATATTCTGGCAGAGCATAGATCCAAGGTGAAAATCATTTCCCTTCAAATTTTGAGGATTGCTTTAGGGACTTCTGTTTCCCCATGTGGGTTCGGATCCTGCGGATCTGAGCTGCTTCTTTTGCCCCCAGAATTTGGAAAAGGTGATATGCCCAGGAGGGTCCTTCCCACTCATTTTGCAGGGGGTGGGGTGTCTTTCCAATGTAGGCTCACGTTTCCTTTCATTCTGAGATGTTTTCTCATCTTATTCCTTTGCCTTTATCTTTTCTTTTCTCTGCCCTTTATTTTTACAATTCCCATTATTTAGAAGTTGTACTTCCTGGTTTGATTTTTTGAGGTCCTATTTTCATAGGTTCATTTTCTTTTGTTCTCCTTTCTTGGAAATTTTCTCACCTTACTTTACAACCATTCATGTATTTCATCTCTATTTTATATGTGCATATATATCATATGTATTTATATGCGTATATGTTCCCTTCCCTCCAAGAGCTTTTGTTCTCTGGTCGCTCCATTTTTACAGCCTTTTTCTTATTAAGAAAGCCACATTTTCTCATTTCTGTATGGAGGTAAATGATAATCTTAATATATTTTATTCCTACACTCCTGTTCCTTTTCTGTTTGTATTGGCCCCAGTTTCCTGTGAGGAAGTTTCCTCCAGATTCTGCTGATTAGTGGCCGTCCAGGTGGGTAAGAGTGAGCAGAGCTGCGGCCTGAGTCTGAGGGACGTTTACTGCCTGACGGGTTTACGGTGGAAGCCCTGGGTGGTCCTCCTCCTCCTCCTCCTCTTTTTTCGTGGGACCCCACATGTTTGATTGTTTTTACTCTGACAGATATACTTCAGATTGGTACAATCACTTTGGAAAACAACTTGGTATTTTTTTTCCTCTATGGTAATGTAGTTTTTCTGGAGCAAGTTCCTCCAGTCTCTCACTGGGTGTCTGTGCATCTCACGGCTGCCTGGCCTGATTGTTCTGGAATGTGCCTCCTCTGGCCTCTGCTGGCCCAGCTGGCGGTGGGAGAGCCTGGGAGCCCAGCTCTCTCTTGCACAGATATCTGCCTTATTTATACAGTGCTGTTTCATATAAATCGCGTGATACACGTGTGAGTTTGGGAGCGTAAATAGTAAGATGAACATTATAACTCGTCACCGGACTTAAGAATCAGAACAACACTGATGCCTTTGAATTCTGTGTGCTGCATCCTCCCTTCCCCCCTTCCTGTCCCGAGTCTGAATTTTACATTCACAGTGCCCATCTTATTTTATTTTTGAAAAGTAACGAACAGTTGTACCACATATATAAGTAACCCTAAGCACTATTTGGGGAGCTTTGCTTACTTTTGTGCTTTATAAAAATGGCATCATGCTATGTGACGTCTGTAGCTTGTTATTTTTCATGAAATATTTTCTCATTTATCTTCTTGTTTGCAGCCGTATTTCATGCATTTTGCTACTGTGTACTAGTCCTTTGTGTGGTAGACAGCAATTTTTTAAATTAGTTTTTCCGTCAGGAGACCCCTTTGGATGGTTTCCAGTCTTTGGTGACAACATACGATGTTACGTGAAACTTTCTTCTCCCCCACGTCTCCTGCCGTGGAAGGGTGTAGGCCTTTCCATTGCTGCTGTAACAAGTTTAGTGGCTAAAACAACAGAAATGTGTCACCCTGCAGTCTTAGGTTGGAAGTCCAGCCTGGGATTCAGTAGGCCCAGTGAAATTGTCATCAGGGCCCCCCTTTCCGGGGACTCCTAGGCAGAGTCCATTTTCTCAGTTTCACGACTCCGGGGCCGTCCACCCAGGATGTTCTTCCTGGGATTACTCACCGTGGTGGCTCTGTCCTCGGTTTCAGCTTGCTTTTACTTCCCCCGCTCAAGTGAGGATGTGGGGAAGGAAGCTGCCAATTTCTCTTACTTTCCAGTGTTCCCCAAATGCATTAAAATTATCTTTGCTGTAGTTTATGGAGACTCTTGCTGCGTTTCTGAGCCATGCAGTACAGCCAGAAGCAGAGGTCTTACCCAACCTCCTACGTGGTTTCCCCTTCCCCCAACTGACCCTAATTGGTGTCTTTTCTTCCAGGCTAACTGTTACCAATCTCTCTTTCTGAGCTCTCCCTGCCTCCCTTCACCCTCCCTGTATTGCACTTTGCAGCTGCCTCTAACCTTTACCAAACATGGAAGGAGGCTGTGCTTTTTGGTGTCTTATTCTTCTTTTTGTTTTAGGGTAATTTTTGAGAGGAAAAGCAGGGAGAAAGGGCATTATTCTGCCATCCTCAAAACCATGATTTAACTCTAAAAATAAAAACCCTCAAAACTGATTATACACACGTAGCTTGAAAGAATTATTACAGTTTCCAAGTACTTCATATTTACAAACTGCAGCCTCTTCAACTTTGGGCTTGTTTCCATGAGAGGCAGGAAGCTGCTCAGGTAGGAGGAGGGCCTGGGTCAGAGGAGAACGTGGCCATCTGGGCGGCCACTGGCACTCGGCCCTCTAGCTGGAGACAGAGCCCACAGAGGGAGCCCAGACCAACATTTGTCTTTCGTGGAAGTTTTTCTACAATTCCTGTCTCCTCAGCCTTTATTTCTGTTGGTTTTTCTATTCCTCAAGAGCATTGTGAGTAAAGACTTTCACATTGACCCTGAATGGACTTAGAGGCCTGTAAGTCCCTTCTTCCCTCACAGGATTTTATGTTATTTGATTCTTGTCTCATCCTTGAACTTGGCTGTGCTGTGTCTTGTCACTGTTTATCCTTGCGTGTGAAAGATCAGATTCTCCGTGTTGTTTCACGTAGATAGCTCTAAGTGTAAAATTAGTATTTAAGCAATCTTTTAGGGACTTGAAAGAAAAAAAAAATCCCTCACATTTCTTTAAACCTGACATCCATCATTAAAAAATTAAAGTTTAAGGAGTATACCTGCTTTTAATCCTTGGATCACCAGGCTAAGAAATGAGAAATTGAACAAGCATCATTTTATATTTACACAAGAATACTTTTATTACTGGGCTTTCCTGCTAATAAAAGTAATAATAATAATTTTCATGGATGTGAGTTTATTAACGTTCTTAAATTTCTGAGGGAAAATTGCCAGTTTTGTTTGAGGTAGGATAGGAAGAGTTGTATAAGTAAAATAATTCAAACTGATGGTGAAAAAGAAAAAAAAAAAACCCTCACCTAATTCAAAACAACAAAAATGTCAGCCATAAAGATGTACAACATTTTTCAGGAAGCCTTTCTATCCTGAGCAAATGTTTTCATACCAAATAACAATCCTTTCATGATCTCTGTTTTGGAGAAGACATTGGAAGGTTGCTGGATGGAAATATGTTAAATATGTTCTGAAATCCAATCTAACAGAATCCCAACATTTGAGCTCATTCATAGGAAGGCTTTCAAAAGCAATGCAATTTTCATAAAATATGTCTGTCTAGGTACTCAGGAATTCTTACCCTCATGGAAAATCCTTCCAACTGGACTTCTAACCACCAAGAAAAAATAACAATAATAACTTGAAATTTAAAATAAACAGTGCTGGAAAAATACTATAACCCCCACCCCACAAGGCAGAAGTAGGAATTTAGTGCTACTTATAATTTGAAAGTGAGCAGAGTCCCAGCCCAGCTGCGGGACAATGGCAGACAAGCCAGGTACATTAGGGAAGGACGCGCTCCAGAAACACGTCCTGGTGACGCTCACCCTCTCCCACTGTGACCTGGAGCTGTGTGCAGTGGCTCAGTGAGGCCCTTGCAAGGAATGTCCGGCTGGTCACTGGCATGACCCAGTGGCCCAGGACTAGCTCTGGGTGCCTGTCGCCAGAGAATGTGAGAAGAGAGGGAAGGCCAGGAGAGAGAGGCTCAGGCTGAGGGCCCAGGCTCCATCTGCAAAGCTTCCCTGCCTGGGCAATACCTGAACAAATGGACAGAGAAAGCAAAAAGCATCTAGGGTCTGACAGTTTCACGGAAGAGTTGACTTTGTACATTTTCGTCTAAGCAAAGTCTTCAAAGCAAAAACATTAAGACTGTATCCCAGCTTAATGTTTTTGCTAAGTTGAGAGTGCGGGATTGAGGGGACGGGTTTTCCTGCTTCTCCTCAGGCATCTGAATCTTTTTATTCTGTTATGTTAATCCTGTGAGTCACTTGATCTGTCCCTGGCAGTGTAACCCTGTCTTTAGGAGTCTGTCATGTGCAAATGGCCTGGTTCTCACAGTGCCAAGAGATGCCAGTAGGGCCACCCAGAGAGGTCTGCCCAGAGAAGGGTCAGCCTTAGACAGCACCAGCTTTCCACATGGTGTCACCAGTCCTATGGAGCTGCTGGTGATGGGGGATGGCTAGTTTGTATCAGCATGTCCTACACAGTGACAAGAAACAGATTTGGAGGTCATGCCTGAGCCCAGTGGGGGCTGTAGCTTAGCAGTGGTAATGCCCATGACACTTCCCATTGATAGAAATCACGTCTGAGGAAGGGGAAAAAGGGAGACATTGGGTCAAAAATGCATTTTCTGTTGATAAAGAGAATTGTACTTGGTGCAAAACCATCATTTAAATGCTTTCATTTATTCAGCAAACACTTCTGAAATACCTCTTTATGCAAAGTCATTTCCACACCTCATTAGCCGCTGTGTGTTTTAATCACAGCTGTCAGATTGGACCACCGACTCACGCCAGTCACCAAAGAGGACTTTCAATTGTAGGAACGTAGAGAAGGGCCCCCAACCACACCCAATGGGCAACGGAAGGTCGCAGAGAGGGGTCTGTGCATTGACACAAGCGGTCAAAGAGTCAAGGTGGAGAGCTGGAGGGAGAAGTGATTTATAATTTGTCACCAAATCCAAGAGCCACAAGAAGCTAAGATTAGGGTCCTCTTCACTGTTGGAATCTTAAAATTGGATTCTGGAATCTTCCTATGCCACTGGTAGAAGTGTCAATTGGTAGCCCGTATGGAAATCTGTTTTGCACTTTCCACAACTATTTTCCCCAATGGCTGACCACACACACTTCCCATTGATAGGTGCTCACTTCCCATGGCTCACCTGTCACATGTAGTGCCACCAGGAGACAAGCACTGGAATGTTTCCAGCAGCAAGAGAAGAATTATGACATAGAGACTCATGTCATACAGAGACACTTTGTCCGTAAGAAGGGACCAGCTACAACTACATAACAACACAAACAGATCTCCCAAGCTTAGCATTCAGAGAAACAGGACAGGCATCAAAGAGCACTTACCAGGGTGGAGTTCAAAGGCAGGCTAGTGGTCTTTGAGCTAGAAATCAGACAAGAGTAGGAACGCGGGCTGCAGCGGTGGGTAGTGACAGGGTAGGAGCTGTAACAAGGGGGGCTCTTGTGGGTGCTGGTAACATTCTAGTTTTTGATTAGATGCTGATTGCATGGCTATTGCTATGGTTTAAATGTGTCCCTCCTCAAATCATGTATGAGAAACTGAATTCCCACTGTGATAATGGTGTGAGGTGAGGCCTAATGAGAGATGACCAGGCCCTGAGGCCTCTGTCCTCATGAAGGGATTAATCCCATCTCTGTGAGGGTGGGTTCAGGGTGAAGGGAGAGTTCAGTCCCCTTCTCTCTCTCTCTCCCTTCATCTCTTTACCCTTCCACACCCGGTGCGTTTCTTACACCCAGGCAAGACAGTTATTCTCCTGGCTCTGGAGTTCCCCATGTACCACAAGTAACTGGACTTGGGTCTCTCAAAACCTGACACCGAGGGTTTGCACAACACAACCTGTCACCCCAAACAAATTCTGTTCTCATGCCTCACACAATGTTCAGGGGCCGAGAAACTGTCCCTGTTTTCTGCCCTTTGTTGTGAACAAAGACTGACATTGAAATGCTGGCAGGGTCTGTGGTGGCTCCTTCTGCTGAGACTGGACAGGGGACAGCGGCTGAGGGAGGGAAGGGCTGAGGCAGCAGGGGAGCCTTAGCAAGAGAGAAAGAAAATTTTACTAACTTGTCAATCCTTCCTTCTCAGCATGAACACGATAGATTTTACATTAAAAAGTCATTTTCATAGACCTGAGAGTCCACTGAGTTGCTTCATTTTGTGTTCTAAAAGTGGTTCCTGAGATACTTACAATTTTTTGCGTATTCACAGCAATTGCACATAGCAAAACACTATGTTTTACTATGACAACTAGGGGACATTGTACTGGCTAGAATTGGAAATAGTTTTATTTTCAGGGAAGTGTTCAATAGGTTTAATTAATGTTTAAGATTTTCAAAAGGTGCATGACATCACTCACCATCAGGGAAATGCAAAGCAAAGCCAGGTAAGCTCCACCTCACCCCCCCACCCCCACCAGCCAGGTAAGCTTCACCTCACCCCCTGCACCCCTGCCAGCCAGGTAAGCTCCACCTCACCCCCGCCAGCCAGGTAAGCTCCACCTCATCCCCGCCAGCCAGGTAAGCTCCACCTCACTCCCGCCTGCCAGGTAAGCTCCACCTCACCCCCCGCCAGCCAGGTAAGCTCCACCTCACCCCTGCCAGCCAGGTAAGCTTCACCTCACTCCCGCCTGCCAGGTAAGCTTCACCTCACTCCCGCCAGCCAGGTAAGCTCCACCTCACCCCCGCCAGCCAGGTAAGCTCCACCTCATCCCCCGCCAGCCAGGTAAGCTCCACCTCATCCCCGCCAGCCAGGTAAGCTCCACCTCACTCCCACCTGCCAGGTAAGATCCATCTCATCCCCGCCAGCCAGGTAAGCTCCACCTCACTCCCTCCTGCCAGGTAAGCTCCATCTCACCCCCGCCAGCCAGGTAAGCTTCACCTCATTCCCGCCAGCCAGGTAAGCTCCACCTCACCCCCCACCCCCACCAGCCAGGTAAGCTTCACCTGACCCCCACACCCCTGCCAACCAGGTAAGCTCCACCTCATCCCCGCCAGCCAGGTAAGCTCCACCTCACCCCTGCCAGCCAGGTAAGCTCCACCTCACCCCCCACCCCCACCAGCCAGGTAAGCTCCACCTCATCCCTGCCAGCCAGGTAAGCTCCACCTCATCCCCGCCAGCCAGGTAAGCTCCACCTCCTCCCACCACCCCACCAGCCAGGTAAGCTCCACCTCACCCCTGCCAGCCAGGTAAGCTCCACCTCCTCCCACCACCCCACCAGCCAGGTAAGCTCCATCTCACCCCCACCACCCAGGTAAGCTTCACCTGACCCCCCCCCACTTCTGCCAGCCAGGTAAGCTCCACCTCACCCCCGCCAGCCAGGTAAGCTCCATCTCACCCCCACCACCCAGGTAAGCTTCACCTGACCCCCCCCCCACTTCTGCCAGCCAGGTAAGCTCCACCTCACCTCCCGCCAGCCAGGTAAGCGCCACCTCATCCCCGCCAGCCAGGTAAGCTCCACCTCACTCCCGCCTGCCAGGTAAGCTCCATCTCACCCCCGCCAGCCAGGTAAGCTTCACCTCACTCCCGCCAGCCAGGTAAGCTCCACCTCACCCCCCGCCAGCCAGGTAAGCGCCACCTCATCCCCGCCAGCCAGGTAAGCTCCACCTCACTCCCTCCTGCCAGGTAAGCTCCATCTCACCCCCGCCAGCCAGGTAAGCTTCACCTCACTCCCGCCAGCCAGGTAAGCTCCACCTCACCCCCCACCCCCACCAGCCAGGTAAGCTTCACCTGACCCCCCTACCCCTGCCAACCAGGTAAGTTCCACCTCATCCCTGCCAGCCAGGTAAGCTCCACCTCACCCCTGCCAGCCAGGTAAGCTCCACCTCACCCCCCACCCCCACCAGCCAGGTAAGCTCCACCTCATCCCTGCCAGCCAGGTAAGCTCCACCTCACCCCTGCCAGCCAGGTAAGCTCCACCTCCTCCCACCACCCCACCAGCCAGGTAAGCTCCATCTCACCCCCACCACCCAGGTAAGCTTCACCTGACCCCCCCCCACTTCTGCCAGCCAGGTAAGCTCCATCTCACCCCCCCAGGTAAGCTTCACCTCACCTCCGCCAGCCAGGTAAGTTCCACATCACCCCCCCACCCCGCCAGCCAGGTAAGCTCCATCTCACCCCCCCAGGTAAGCTTCACCTCACCTCCGCCAGCCAGGTAAGTTCCACATCACCCCCCCACCCCGCCAGCCAGGTAAGCTTCACCTCACCCTCCACACCCCCACCAGCTAGGTAAGCTCCATCTCACACCATCAATGTGGCTGTCATCAAATAAAGCAAAACAGAATAGAACAAGTGCTGGTGAGGGGGAACTGGACCCTGTGTGTCGGGAAACTGGACCCTTGTGTACTTTCAGTGGGAATGTGATGGAATGGTACAGCAGCTACAGAAAACAAGATGGATTTTCCTTAAAAAATTAAAATAAAACTCTCATCTGGTCCAGCTATTCCACTTCTAGGTACATATCTAAAAAATTGAAATCAGAATCTCAAAGAAGCGTCTGCACCCCCATGTTCCCTGTTGCCAAGACGTGGCTGCATCCCAAAGGTCCCTGGATGGAGGAATGGGGGAGGAATTGTGCAGATATTACCCTGGAATATCACTCAGCCCTAAAGAGAGGGAAAGACTGCTGTGCGCAACACGCAGATGAGCCTCGAGGACGTCCTGCCAGGTGACATCAGCCGGTCACAGGAGGACAGGTACTGCACGGTCCCACTTACTGAGGAAGCTAAAATAACCCAGCTCTTCGAAGCAGATGCAGAGCGGCACTTGCCACAGCGAGGTGGGCAGGTCTTGCTCGGGGTGCAGCGTTGGTTACCCAGGCTGAGCGAGCTCTGGAGATTCCTGCACAGCCCAGTGCCTGTGCTTCACGCCATGTGCTTTAGAAACGTTAAGAGGGTAGATCTCATATGAAATGTTCTCACCACGAACACAAAAACCAAAAAAAAAAAGGTGGAAAAGACAAAGGAGCGCAAGGAAGCTTTTGGGTGCTGGATGTTAATTGCCTTGACTGTTGTGATGGTTTCCTGGGTGGATGGACACGTCTGAGCATAGTACACATGATATACATCTGCCGTCTTTGTATTTCACGGACACCTCAATAAAGCTGTTGACTTGAAATTCTTTTTAAGAGATGCAGTCTCACCGTGTCACCTAGGCCAGAGCGCAGTGGCAATTCACAGGTGAGATCACAGCCTGGAACTCCTGGCTCTAAGCCATCCTCCCTCATCTGCCTCCCGAGTAGCTAGGCCTACAGGTGTGTGCCACTGCTCCCAGCCCGATAATACATAAGGTTGTTTCCAAAAATGGATTTCCATAAAGTTAAATCAAAAATGAGCTTTACTTAAATAAGTATGATTTTAAACACTTATGTTTATTAAGTATAATTTACATTTTGCTTTTCAAGTTTAAGAGATAATTTGAGTATTTTAGGTGGAAATAACTTTTGAATTTATAAGTTAAAAATAATTTTAATTATCTTACTTTTTACATTTACCTCAATATACATTTTGATAAAAATTATGCAAATTTTATATATATTTAAAATATAAGTAAAATACACATAATAGCACTCTATCAATTGAACATAGATTTTACTTAAATGAAGATAAAGGACACTCATTTTATGAAATTAATGCATAATAAGTGGTGAATTATATGTATTTTAATTTTACTATCATCTAAATATCACTGACCATCAACAAGATACCCAGACCTGAGCAATAGTAATAAAATGTAGTCTTTGCTATTTTACTGAGTTCTAGAACTCTCCTATGAGTTCTAGTCATTTAAAAACCATATATTTACAACATTTAAAAAAATGTGTTGTTATGAATACTTGCCAAATAGAAATAAACTTATTAAATAGAAAAAATATTTTATTTAGGAGTCTGTGAGCTTGACTTAGAACTTTAGAATATGTATGTAGAAGGTACAAGCACCTCTGTTTGTATTCTTGCCTCAAACCCTGCAGAAAAGTTGGAGGCAGGTCTGACCCCAGTGTTCATTCATTCGGGGTCCGTGTGGTCAGTGAAGAGCTCTGGGTTTTAGCAGACGTTGCATCTCTTGCCACTGTGCTGTTGGTTGGCTGTTAATTTGACTTTCACTGGATTGTAAGTCAGGACTTAACATTTCTTTCCCTAAATCACAGGTCTTTGTAAATGACTGTTTTAGCAGCAGCAGGGAAAACTTGGCCGGGCTTGTCACCACATTCTTTCCTTTTACATCAACAACATGAAAGAAAATGGATTAAAATAAGGTGCTTTGTCTGAGTCTATATCCAAAGGAAGTGAAGTCAGTATTTCAAAGAGATGCCTGCACCCCCATGTCCATTGCAGCATTATTCATAGCGGCAAGATGAGGAAATGACCTAAGTCTGTCCAGGGATAAATGAATAAAGACAGTGTGGGCTGTGTGCAAGGGAGTACTGTACAGCCGGTACAAAGAAAGAAATCCCACCATACACAGCAACACGGGCAACCTTGGAAGACGTCATGCTACGTGAAATGATCTAGGCTCAGAAAGCAAACGGCACAATTCCCCTTATATCTGGAATCTTCAGAAACTGATCTCATGGAGACAGAGTACAGAACAGTGAAAACGGAGGGGGGGTGTGGGGAATGGGAGATCAGAGGGTATACGTTTCAGTTAGGCAAGAGGAGTGAGTTCTAGGGGTCTATTGCACACAGCAGGGGAACCACGGATAATAATAATATAGGATTTACTTCAAAATTACCAAAAGAGTAGATTTTAAACTTTATTACCAAAGAAAAAGGATAAGGAGCTGAAGTGGCAGCTATATTAATAAGCTTTATTTAATCTTTCTACCAGGCAGACACACGTCAAAACATCCCAGTGTACCCCATCAATGAACACAGTTACTACTTGTTAGAAAGGGGCTCTGAGAATCTGTCTCTGGGGCGTCTCCCCGATCTCCCTCCCTCCTGGGCCTCCTCTCTTCCTTCCTGTGATGAGGGAATTCTCTCCTCAACTGCCACGTCCCTCTTCATCAAGGCCTATTGTTCTCAACCCGAAGTATTAAGTTTTTTGTTTTTTTTTTTGCTGAATCTTTCTGCCAGAATTCTTTAAATTGATCAAGCCGCTTTAAGCTCTATCTTTTTACAACTCATTTGTGCAAAAGAGAATTGGGCAATCTTAAGTAGAGTGGCTTACAATCAGCAAAGAATTTTATTCCCTTTGACAGTGTTCTACGTCCCGTAATGATGGAAGTCCTCATTCTCATACAAACATCACAGGGATAGAAGGACTGTTACTGCCACTCCTGCTGGGTTTTTAGGTAACAGCCTTATCTCAGCGTTTGGCCCTTCATTAATTTTCTACCTACTCGCTTGCTCAGCCAGGGAGAGGAAGCGGGTTTCCTGCGTGGTGCTGAGACAAGCTGCCGTCTTACGGGTCCCACATTCTACAGATTACTCTCTGCTGGGGAGATGGTTGCCAAAGATAGGCAGTCTAGACTATAATTAAAAATGAAGATTTTTTTTCAAATTTAACAGTTTATTTCTTGGAACCATCCTGTTTCACCTTCGTTTGGCTCTAGGAAAATAAACTACAAGTGACATGTTTTTCACTGTGGTTTCCTCAGACCTTGTGGCTACCCTCATTTGGGATGTTTTGGTTCACAATGACCCAGAGATTGAATGATGATGGCGGATACCACAACGGTTTCACAAAGTGAAATGTGTTGGAAACTGCCAGGGCTAAACTGCCAAAGTCCCACCCCATCGTTTTTTTTGTTTGTTTGTTTTTGAGAGAGTCTCACTCTGTCACCCTGGGTAGAGTGCCATGGTGTCACAGCTCACGGCAACCTCAAACTCGTGGGTTCAAGTGGTCCTCCTGCCTCAGCCTCTCCAGGAGCTGGGACTATAGGCACCTGCCACAATGCTCAGCTAATTTTCTATTTTTAGTAGAGACTGGGGTGGTGCCTGTGGCTCAAAGGAGTAGGGCACCAGCCTCATATGCCAGAGGTGGCAGGTTCAAACCCAGCCCCGGCCAAAAAAAAAAAGTAGAGACTGAGTCTTGTTTTTGCTCAGGTTAGTCTTGAACTCCTGAGCTCAGGAGATCCACCCTCCTCCACCTCCCAGAGTGGTGGGATTACAGGTGTGAGCCACTGAGCCCAGCCCCATCCTTATTTATAATTAAATGAAATGATCCGGAATTTCAGAAGCACTGGGAGCTTCCTTCACGACTGGCTCCTGCTGTGAGTTGGAAGTGAGACAGATGGAGTCCACAGAGTGTCTCTAAGCAAAAGTGCAGAGTTGCAGAATCCTTCCCGCACATTTACTGATATTTTTGTAGCACTCAGCACAGAGTTAGCAATGCAGACAATGTTTGTCTCCCTCGCTAGATTGCAAAGCCCTCCCTTTGGGCACCATGTCCTGAACACAGAGGCCTCAGCAGAGACACAGGGAGTAGCGGGTCTGGGCAAACCCAGGTGTCGCCTCACTCCCAGTTCTGCGTATGATCACTTGGCCATCTTAGTTATGACTTAGTTGTCCTTTGGAAAATGATCACATTCTGTGTCTTGACAAGAGCTAATTTGTCAGTACCTGGAGACCCAGACGGAGCCTGTGAGCCTCCGACAGCACAGAGCTTCTTGTAACTCTGCCTTTGCAGGCAGGAGCTGCTCCTCGGCACCGGGACAACTGTAATGTCATAACATGCTGGACAGTGGTGAAGCTCTGTGCTGTGCACAGACTGGGAGGGTCAGTGTCCCCCGGGAATGATCTCGTTCATTCTTCCCTGCTACACCATGAGATCCCTGTAACTTTCTGTTTGGTTACAGATGAGAGGTGCAGAGAGGCTGGGTGCTTACTAGGGGCTCCTGGCCGGGGAGTGTTGGAAGTGAGAAATGCCACCTGTCTGCCTCCTTCTGGCCTTTTCACACTCCTGGGGCAAACATGTTAGATCATCTGTTGTAAAGTGATTGAGGAGATGAAGAAATTACCCCAAGGCAGGTTCTTGCTTTTGGAGTCTTTCCTGATCTTTCAAACCTTCCAGCTGGCAGGGCTGTCTGCGCACAGAAAGATGTTTCATTTACTGAAATGCGACTTCAGAAGCTCACCCGTGGCGGCCCAGGTTAAAGCCCTGCCAGCCCTCTCACAGCAGTTCTCCCCTAGGGAGCAGGGAGGGTCTGACCCAGCGGGAGCCACAGAGACAAGGCCCAGGTCTGCTTCCTGGGTGGACAGCCCCTTCCTGGCATGGCTCCAGGAGGCTGTCTCTTCCTGCCCTGTATCCTGGAAAGTCAGTCCTCCTGGGGCAGGCCTGGAGGAAGATAGGGGAGCCCCCTGGCCAGAGACCTGCTGCCAGGGAGGGCAGCATGTGGCTGGGAAAGGGAAGGTTGATGCTGGTGGGTGAGCCTGCCAGCCAGGCCAGGGTGGGATCCAGACAGAAACGGTGTCCTAAGATTAGTCATCTAGGAAGGCGGACTAAGAGAAAGAGCAGTTTGGGAGTATTTGTAGCGGCACCTGAAGCGAGCAAGGTGGAGACTGAACCCAGATCCCAGATCCCAGATCCCAGAGCCCAGAGCCCAGAGCCCAGAGCCCAGACAAGACCCTCCCCTGCAGAACACGAGGGAGGCCAGCAAGAAAGACCAGGCACCGGCGGAGGGCTCAGGCAGGGCAGGACTGTGGACTCGTGGTTCCTCGCAGCCCCAACTGCGTCCTGACTCCTGTCTGGGGGATTCAGCCCGTATAGTCTGGATGAGGCAGCCCACCCACCCACCGCCACCCCAGCTTAGTCTGTGCACATGGTCTGCTTGTTGCACTGGGGAACTGAGGACCCAGCAGGAGAAGCAGTGAGGCTTCTGTGGGCACGTGAGACAGGCGCTCTCCTAGTACCTGAAGCTGGGACTGATGGGGGCAGGACTCAGTCAGGCTGATGCCTATCCTCCCCTGTCCCACCCTCCGTAAGAGTGACACCACTGAGAATGTGACTTGCCTCGTGGTGAGTAGCCCCCGAAGTCTGGGCGTGGCCAGGTGACTTGCTTTGGCCAAGGTGATGCTGGCAGGTGGGGCAGACAGAGGCTTGTGCTGTGGGCCTTGCCCTTTGCTCTTCCGCTGTGGCTATGCCAAGACTCTCCCTGGGTAGCTCCTGCCCTCCCAGACCCACTACTGAGTTCCAAACTTCCATTGAGCAGCCAAGCTTTGCCAGAGCCCCCTGGGAAGCACAGCCAAGCAGACCCTCAATCCGGGCTGCTGAGTGACTGAGTGAGCCCAGCTGATGCCAGCTGCAGGCGGAGGCAGGAAAGAGGCCTCCCTGTTGAATGCCTCTGATATTTCACGGTGCTATTGGGTAGCGTCATAGTGACAACAGCCAGCTGACACAGGCTCATTCAGAATTAAGTCAGCATGGCTGGGAGGGGGGTAAGAAGTAGAGGGAAAAATAGGTCCTGTGACATTACTTGAAATTGTGAGGGCCACTTCCCCATTCTGTGAACCAGTAAAGTCTCTTTTGGTTAGGGACTGTCCTTGTCAGACTTTTGTCCTTAGAAATCGCCCTGAGTGGCCTGGATGCAGTCTAAATGTGACAGGGTCTGGGTGCCCCCGCAGTGGCTGCGACACACACACAACGTGTGCACGTGTGTACACACAGAGACACCTGCTTCTGTGAAGAAAGAGTAACGGACAGCAGACGGAAACCCACGATCAGAGCAGGAAGGGCTGACACTCCCTTCCTTGGAATGTGGATTCTGAGGTGGAGATTTGTGTGTGGTGGCAGGACTCACACCTGTGAGCCAGCGAGAGAAGCAGATTGGGGGCAGAGGGAGGAACCAATGGTAACACGTGTTGCACCGGAGGGGAGCCTCAGAGGATCCTGGGGGAGTCCTGGAGCTGAGCTGGCCCATCAGACTTGTCCCCACAAGGCAAGAGAGCCAGACCTTTCTACCTATCCCACGGGTCAGGCGCTAAATGTAGGCTGGCCTCAGTGAGACTGCAGCCTTGGCCAGGCAGCTTCCCTCAGCTGAGGGCGAGGCCTGGAGACGGACATAGCTGTGCGATGTCAGCGGCCAACATTCCTGGAGTCCTGGAGAATGAGGATGTTGGTGCTGAGGGGGCTGGTGGTCTGGCTGGAGCACCGTAGCATCCGCCACCCAGGCCACAGCCTGAGGGATCAGGATGGTTTCTGGCTGGAGCTAAATTGAGAGCGGGTATTACCCCAGTAGTCATTTGACCTATTTTTGCTTTGTGTTATCGGCCTAGGCAGAATGATCGGCCAGTTGATGAGCATTTATTTAATATTCAGAGGGCACAAAAAAGCCCCATGTTCATATAACCCGAGAGACACAACTGTAGCAGTTGCAGTTCTTTCAAAAAGGGTCAGAGGCAATGTGTCATGAAAAGTCCTTTCGTAGCCAGTCTCTTGCTTTCAGAGGTGATGGTGGCCTAGAGGGACAGACAGGCTGGCTGTCCAGTGCAGTCCTCCGAGTGCCGGGGCCTGGGAGCAGACTCTTCCATTCTGCCGGGTACCCGCCGGCCTGGAGGTAAGGGCACTGGGGGGCTTGCTAAGGGAGCTGAGGGTGCACCATTAGAAGCGCTGTCCTGCTCCAGGGCTGGCTGGGAAGTGGCGGGCCCGTCTCCTCTTCCTCCCCGGGATGTCCGTGTTCCCTCTGCCCCGTCTTTCTCTGTAGTGTGCCCGGCCTCCGTGGTGCCACTCAGCAGGTGACAGGAGAGCCCTCTACCTCTCCTCTTAGGGAGAAATCCTGCTCCAGTGACTTTCCAGAGACCTTATGTGGGAATGTGTTACGATCCCCAAGATGTCTGGGGTAGAAACAGGGAAGGTCATGATACTGGAGATATGTCATAAATCCACAGAGACAGGGACGCTGAGAGTGGCGGAGGTAAGGACTTCGGCGAGCACACACGTTAGCTGTGAAGAGAGCACTCCTGGGGAACACTTGAGGACCATTTTCTTACTCCTGGTGTGTAATACGGCATAGCGAGCATTCGGGGGCTACCATCAGAGCACTGATTTCACATGAGTTTAGTATTTCACGTTAATCGTTTGACATTTCCAGACATCAGCTAATATTGGTCTCCCTTCTCCAACAGCCGATTTCCCTCCGCTCCACATGAAAGGCAAAGCTGTTGAGTGCTCCATCCCTATTGGGTCTGGAGTTTTACCAACTGTTTGTTTTAAGTGAAGTATGATTCCGGGATGTGGAGGAGGACTACAGTTTTTCTTTCTAGCTGATCCTTTTACTAAAACTGGGGCTGGGAATTAGGAATTTGAGGGAGAAAAGATACATTGTGAGGGAGAAAGTACTTTAAGACCCAGAATGAGGGAAATTAATTAGATTTATAAAGGTAGGATTTAAGTTTTATTCTCTTCATCAGAGCATGAAATGATACCTGTAAGAGTTTAGTGCTCACAGTTTTGATGATTTTTAAATATTACCATATTTTCCCATGGAGAGTGAGTTCCTATGCATAATACATGCCACATTTTTGGCCCCAACTTTCAAGGAAAAAAATCTTTTGTTTTAAGTTTTTAATTCAAAATTTTGTTTTATATTAGGCAGTTGGTTTTTGTATTATAAAATAATTTTGTAAAAATATCAGCTAGGTTGCTAGCTCCTGTCTAGTATACAAAGAGAAATAATGTTGCTCTTCATTGGCTGAAAATGCTTTCATTACAAGTTTATCATGAGTTCAACAAAACTAATTCCTGTATTTCAGGATATTATTTTGCATACCGATATCATTATTGCTTTCTACACTTTCAATGCATAACCATAAATAAAAGAGTTAAAAACATCTATGTAGATGCAGAATTAGCACTACCCATATATAATGTACACCCTTATTTTTCCCTCAAAAATTTGGGCAAAAGGCTTGGTCGGCGTGTATAGCTCAGTGGGTAGGGTGCCAGCCACATACACTGGAGCTGGGGGGTTCAAATCCAGCCCAGGCCCATCAAACAACAATGGCAACTGCAACCAAAAAATAGCCAGGTGCTGTGGAGGATACCTGTAGTCCCAGCTACTTAGGAGGCTGAGGCAAGAGGATGGCTTAAGCCCAAGAGTTTACGGTTTCTGTGAGCTGTGATGCCACACACTCTACCCAGGGTGACAGCTTGAGACTGTCTCCAAAAAAAAAAACATGGGGGCAAAAAAGTATGCCAAAATATAGTATTCTGTTATGGATTTCATCTAGGACGATAATTCATATTCTTTGTAAGTCATGCCTTGCTAATGACTCTAAAATGGAGTCCCACTTTGATAAGGGCCCACTTTTCCCAGAAGTAGATTTGTTTATAGATATTTTGCCTGATATTAATCATTTTGGAAAAGTTGCAAAAGTATAAAAACTGTGACAAAAACAAGCTTTGTTCTGAATTATCAACAGTTGTTATGAAAACCCTGTGTTTCACACGATTTTACATTTCATAAAATTCATCATCTTTTCTAGGTTAGAAATCTTGGCAAACTCGGGATCAAAAAGTCTCTCTTTTTTTCACACCTAAAAGAGCAGCTACTATAAAACTACATAAACACTATGAGTACTGGCAAAATACTGACTCAGACTCCTCAGCGTGGAAATGAGACCAAGAAGCCAGCTCTGTCTGCTGTCACGCGGCATTGTGGTAAGGTCCTCGCCATTGCAATCAAGTAAGAAAAAGAAATATATATCACTTGGAAACAGAACACTCTCTGTCTAGAAGATCCGAGAAACTCAAGTGAAGGAAATGCAAGAACCAGCAAAACAGTGAGGTAGCTGGATACGTGGCAGCTGTGGGGCGTCATGAGGCCCAGAAGACTTAAAGGAAGACCCAGGTCACAGGAAGAGCGACACTGCAAAGTACACAGGTAAATCCAACAGCAAACGGGGAGACCTGCATGAAGAAAGTGGTACTTTATAAAGTACCACTTTATGTCGGAAATCTGTAAGTGAGAGTCGTGCCCATTCTGTGATGGGAAGACTCCACATTGAAAAGATGCCAGTCACTTCTCCCCAGATGATCCTGGTAACTTAGAGACATTCCAGGCAAAACAAGGACCAGGTCTGGTGGCAGAGGGCAAAGGTTTATAAAAGTAGCAGCTGAGCCCTCCAAGCCTTGAGCCCCACAGCCGAGCTCCAGCTCCCCAGGAGTCGACGATGCTTGTCTGAGGGCTCAAGACAAGCCCATCAGCAGCAAGGGCCTCCACAGTCTGAGGGCTCAAGACTGGCCCATCAGCAGCAAGGGCCTCCACAGCGAGGGGCTGGAACCTTCTCCTCTGAGTAAACCGAATTTCACCAGGGCAATGAGGACCAGAACTGACCCTCATTGCTCATATTCATCATGAGGAGGTAAAGAATTCCAGGGAGGAGGAAGAAAAATGAAAAACTGCTGTCTTGATAGCTAGACAGGACATTTTCTTTGAAAGTTAAAAAATGCAGAACTTTATTTCCGACATTGATAAAGTGGACAAAATCAATTGCGTAGTCATGATCATAAGGGTAATGAATTCATTTACTTACTTTCTCCTTTCCTCCAGAAATCATCTCCTATATTTAGAGACAGCATACAGTTCACACCTGCTCCATGCCGCTAATTAGTGCTTTGTGCTTCTTTTGGAATTATCAATAGATGCTAAATGGATTTTAAACTGTACAATGTCCAACAGCAGAAAGACCAAAGGATGTTCTAAGCTTATTGATGGAATCATTTGTTATAGTTATTCATCCACTTACAGTTGTTTCTGAAAAGTCCAGGAGAACAGAGTAGGTTTCAGGAAATTGGAAAAACGCAGCTACGGTGCAAATCTTCAAAAGATGTCAGCATCGGGCAGTCCTTTCAAATTATTCTCCCTCACTGTCAGCTTGCAAGATTTGGAAATAATTGTATAAAGCTGAGATATAGAAAGAGGGATGCATGCAAAAGTTTAACAAAGCAATTTGAACTTGACTACATGTCTATAATAAAAGGATAAAGAGGCTGGTCCACAGATGGTCACTGCACGCTGCTCAAGCGGACTGCCTGCCAGGACCCCACGCAACTTCATGTATCAAATCCCTTGAGCTTGCAAGAGCAGCTGGGCGGACTTCATGGTGCCCGAGCTGTGAACACTGGAAAAATCTCACGCGCAGGGACCAGCAAGGCTGGCTGTGGGCACATCGAGAGAATCAGGGCCGGGCGCAGGGAGCAGGAAGGCTGGCTGTGGGCACATCCAGAGCAGAAAGGCCAGGCGATTGGGTTTAACAATTTTGAGGGGTCGGGAGAGGGAAATGTCAGAACACTGCAGGCTAGAAAGAAACTCCTATAGACTCAGAGTTTGGAAGGCACCAAAACCCCCAGCAAAGATGAAGGAGTGGTGCTGGCAGGAAATAAGGAAACGAAAGTCAAGCCAAGAAAAAAGTTCACACTGAGTCATGTTGGAGAGCACATTTCTGAATGCAGGGCTGCCAGTGGGCAGGGAAACGGCTGTGCCACACTGTGATGCTGTGAGGACAGGGGCAGCAAATTGTCTTAGATACGTCATCAGCGTGTCTCTTCCCTGAGCTGCAGAGGAAGGCTGCCTCGAGGGGTCCCTGAGTCATGTTGTTTGGGGTCACAAAGGTAGGACTCTTCCCCTTCACTGTCCCTGCCCCTCTCCCTGACTCCCAGAGCCAGACCCTCAGTTAGGCTCAGACGTTCACCTTCTCTTTCTGTTGAGAAATCCTGAAAAATGTGGCTCTCCCTCATCCTGCTGTTACATTCTGGAATCCGAGAGGGATGTTTGCAAGTGTGTAGGGACTTTTCTTCCTACTTCCCTCCTCCTGACCAGAAGAGAGATTTGGAAAAGCAGAAATCACTTTTGCCAATAGTCTTCTTTCAGGAGTCACGCCCATGGCTGGGCTGGCCATTCACTTTTGCACCCCAAGCTTTATGAAGTGGAAATGCCTGTACTCATCTGGCAGGCTCTTGAGTGCAGACGGCCAGGTCCCAGATCCCACAGGTGCAAGGGCTGGGTTCTTTTCAATAAACATTCCTGTACTTGGCCTTCAACTCCAGCCACCCTGGCCCTGCCCTCCCAGGGAGCTTTCCACCTTGGCTCTGGCTCCTGAGCCTGGGCTCAGCCTTCACGTTCCATGTTGACCTTGGCTGAGAGCCCCACATGGTCATTCTTGTAAAAGTAGAACATCTCAGCCACTTGGCCTCTCTGCAGAACTTCTGTACTTGGGCACAGGCAGCCTCCAGCTGACACTGGGCAAAAACAAGAACCTTGCTTAACAGAAGTCTGTGTTTACTAAATCAGATTTGGCCTTCGACAACCCTGCTGCTGAGTCCACGCTGAGAGAAGCTGGAGCTGGGCCAGGGCTCTGGGCTTCCCTGAGCTGGTTTAGTGCCCGATGGCCCAGGACTCCCTCAACCTCCTGAGTCCCCACGCAGCCCTGGAGGGCAGGACCCCCAGAGGGTCTTCTCCCATCTCTGTGCTCTTGGACCATCTGTCGGGGTGATTGTGATGATTCCACGAGGTAATTATTTAGCTTAGGGTTTGGCTGATTTAATTTTAAAAAATTAATTAAAAAAAAGAAAATTACGAAGTGATTATTAACTGATTAAGCCAAATTGGATAACATTGGTAAGGAAAGAGTAAGAGAGCAAATTAGAGAAACAGTCAAGCTGGGAATATTTAGGTCGCTGGTTGCTTCCTTGGTTTTTATATTATGGCAAAAACCTCTCATAGTCCACAGGGCAGTGGATTTTGCTTTATTATCAGAGAGAGGTGGGTGGGGGCTCAGAATAAAGTCCAGTTCTTGGCATCAGACAGACCTGCACATTTCTTTTCTTTTTTTTTTTTATTGTCAAATCATAGCTGTGTACATTGGTGCAATCAAGGGGTACAATGTGCGGGTTTCATATACAATCTGAAATATTCTCATCAAACTGCTCAACATAGCCTTCATGGCATTTTCTTAGTTACTGTATATAGGCATTTGTATTCTGCATTTAGTAAGTTTTGCCTCTACCCATTCTAAGATGCACTGTAGGTGTGGCCCCACCCATTACCCTCCCTCCACCAAAACCTCCCCCCTCCCCTTCCTTGGCCCTTTCCCCATAGTCTTGAGACCTGCACATTTCTAACTGTGTGATCCTACAATCCTAGATCCTTAGCAAGAGGAAACACAGTAGGGGGTGAGATTATTAAACGAGATAATGTTTGATGGTCCTTGTTTTAATGCCGACCACCAGCATTCCCCTTGGTCCTGACCCAGATTTCCCAGACCCCGGCTGTTCTTGACCTCCCAACAAATGAAGTGGCATGTGTACTTGCTATATGCATTTTCTGTCTCCAGTCTAATCTCCGCTCTCCAGTCTTTCTTCCTAATAAATCCTTTGCTCATGTTTCAGTAGGGTACATTATATATTTACAGGGTAACAGTTCTGGGAGAATTTCACCAAGAATATGGAAACTTCATTGAGATCTTTCTTAGATAAATCCTCCTGTTTGATTCTGTAGCTGCCCTTATCATCAGCGTTAGAATGGCAGGTCTGTTTTGCACATGTGGCCAGCGTTCCCTTCCAAGTCCATGGCAGACATTAGTAATTGATCACAGTGTGTTTTCCCAGGAGAGGGGAAGAGTCTCAGAATCTTGGCACACATTACTATTTGATCACAGCACATTTTCCCACGAGCAGGGAAAGAGTCTCAGAGTCACTCTGGGCACATCCTTCCAGTAACCTCTCTCCTTTGCCCGGAGTACCACATGGGAAAAGTCCCTTAGCCACCTCTCTGCACTGTTGGACTTGTAGCCTTTCTTAGACTTGTGACCGTGTCCATAGGATCCTTGAGGTCATCTGTGTTCCCCAGTCTGCTCCATTAGACTGAATACACTTAATAATTTTTCAAGGATTCTGCTGCTGGTTATTAGTGTAACTCTGTCTAAAAAGACAAAATACATGGCCAACAGCCCTTGCCTTGGGTTTGCCATTGTAGGTTATGTGATAAAAAAAAAAATGTTTTATTATGCTTTTCCCTTTTTCTAGTGATCCCTAATAACTTCCCATGACATTAAATGAGTATTCTATAAAAGGTATGATATTTAGTGACTGCAAAAAGTTTATCAGATTTATGTACCTCTGATTATCCAACAAGTTCTCTGGTTTTAGTCACAGCAAACACTGTGATGATGTGTTTTTGCCCATGTGTGTGCCTGCGTCTCCAATTATTTTATTGGGGTGAATTTCTAGAAATTGAAAATAGTTGTGTCCCATGGAAAGCATAGCTTTAAGGTTCTTGACACACATTGCCACACTCATTTCTGGAAATGTGTGACAATTTACACTTCTATCAGTAGTGTGAGAGGGTGATATTAGTCATCACTAACTCTGGTGGATTTTGCCTTTGTGCTGGGCACTTCTCTAAGAACTGGGCGTTCATTAACTCATTTCATTCCACAGCTGAGGAAACAAAATTTCCCAGGGCCACACAGCCAGGAAGGAACACAGCTGAGGCTGAGACCCCATTCACCTGCCCACTGCTTCAACCACCTTGAGTACAATGGGGGTCTTTGATTTAATCAAGGCTTAAAGAAAATACGTTTCTGCTGGTATGATTTGAACAAAATCTTTTCCAGAGGTAGAAGGATGGCCCAGGTGATGTTGTTTAAGCCCAGGTGACACCGTTGTCCCTTTAGCACAACAAAGCCATCCCAAGAGCTCAGCGTGTTTGGTGCAGAGTAACTGGGGGACTGGTCACAACCTCATATACATGAGATGGCAAAGAAGTCATTATTAGAAAACAACAGCAGAGCAGTATTTCTCTGAAACAGGTCCACCTGTTTTCCAAGAAAACTCATCAGCGGTTTGGAGGAGCTGTTGTTGGTCCCAAGGCAGAAATGCAAGTGCCAGGAGAGAGCGTGCAGGAGCCCGGGGGCAGGAACCGGTCATCCCAAACCCCACCCTAGGAAGCAGCTTTCAGGACTTTTGTCCCTAATACAAGAGGAATTCATTCAAAGTAGCCCAAAACGTGTCAACTTGGACCTCAACACTACTTTAAGGTTACAGTAAGCAATGGTTCCAGCTCTTTTTTCTTAAATCAGAAATAATATTAATGGTCATTTCAGCTGGTAAAAAGGACCATATTAGAACTTGTTTCTCTCTTTCCCTGAAGTCTAAAGTTTAAAATATTAAATCACCAGGTTCTTTTCTTTTTGTTACAGTTTGGCCAGGGCTGGGTTCGAACCCACCACCCTCGGTATATGGGGTTGGCGCCCTACTCATTGAGCCACAGGTGCCCCCAAATAGCCAGGTTCTTGATCAGGAAAGGGATAGCTTCCCCCTTCCTTGCTTTGCGTCTAAGGCAGCTGGTTGGTTTCCATAGGGTTTTACTCCTGTAATTTCTCACAATCAAGAAATTGCTCAGGTGGCACAAGGTAAGAGGGGAGTCGTTTGCCTGATTTAACAAATAAAACATAGGATATTCAGTTACATTTGAATTTCAGATAAATAATGACTAACTTTTTTAAGTATAAGTATGTCCCATGCAATATTTGAGAAATCCCTATACCAAAACTTTTACTCATCTGTAAGATTTGAAACTAAAATTTAACTGAGGTCTCTATATTTTACTGGCACCATGTTGGGGGAGAGGTAAGTGAGGTAGCCCTAAGAAAGGCCAGGAAAAACAGAAAAGGAAAAGGATATTTAAAAAAAACATTTTCGAGTTGAGAAAAAGAAAGAAATATGAGCAGTGTCTGTTGTTGGTATTCAACCATGTGGTGATTTGGGGTTCTGGAATTGCCTGTTTCCCGGAGGGCGGGGGCTGTCCTGGCGCCCAGCACTAGTTTCTAGAGGTTGCGAAGGTGCTGTCAGCATCTTCCCTGGAAATCACAGACCTGGATGTAAATGTTAATAGTCACATGATCTTAGTTGTCCAGTGCAGAGATGAAAGAGGCTCAGAAATGACCTCAAGACTAGCTCTTCCTGTATGTGGGAAACCAGGTTTCCTGGTGGCAGCACGACTCAAATACAGACCCTAAGAGTAAAGGAGTTACAAAATGTAAAGCCAGGACTGTTCCTTTGTACAGAGGGGGTTCAATCCCTTGCCCCATCTTCTTGACAGGTTGAGGGAAGAGTAATCGAGCTCTGTTTGGTCATCAAGAAGGGACTTTTCTCTCTCTCGCTTTCCAAAACAAAATCTTTCTAATTATAAAGAAAGAAAAAATAAAAATGAAAATACACTTATAATTAGAAAAATATAGGTGCTAATTGTAAGAAAATTTAAAAATACAGAATATAAAGATGAAACAATAAATCATCCCTAATCCAGAGAAAATCACAGTGCATATTTTCCTATATTTTTTCAGTCTTTTCTTCTCTTTGCATTTCCTTTTTTGAGACAGGGTCTCACTTTGTTGCCCAGGTTGTGGGTTAGTGGTGTAATTATAGCTCACAGTGGCCTCCAACTCCTGGACTCAAGTGATCATCCTCGGCTTCCCGAGCAGCTGGGACTACAGGCACATGCCACCATACTTAGCTAATTGTTACTTTTTTTTTTTTTTTTGGTAGAAATGGAGTCTTGCTATGATGCCTAGGCTGGTCTCAAACTTCTGGCTTCAAGCAATTCTCCTGCCTTGGGCTTCCAAAGCACTGGGATTACAGGTGTGAGCCGCTGCGCTCAGCCTCCAGTGTTTTCCTCATGTGTGTACGTCTTTCCATAATGGGGATCATACTAAATATTAACATTTAGCTTTGCCTCTTACCTTTCATCAGTGCTGCCTTGTGAGTGTCTGTGTTGTTAAGCATTTCCCCAGGGGGCTGACGGAATAATACCTCATTTTTGAACATTGTGAGATGTACTTGATCTTGCTCTCGTGGGTTATCATTTAGGCTGATTCCAGTTTTTCTCTCTTCAAATGATGTTCTATTAATCATCCTTCCTACCCATCTTCGTGTGTTTCCAATTATTTACTCAGAATAGGTTTCTAGAAGTGTGATTGTGGCCGTATCAGACACATTAGCGGGGTGTTTCTTTCTGGAGTCTTTGTTTACCCCAAACTCTGTGAATTGCTCTTCTCCCTCTCATTAAGTTGCTATAATCAACAGAATAGGAAATGTGATCTCTCCAAGAGTGGGGGTTTTCTTTATTTTCAAGAGTGTTTGGGTTTCCTGGCTACAGAGCCTCAGATCTCCTTGGCAAATTGTTCTGAGTTCAACCTGGGCAAAAGGAACACGCATGCCCCTACACCCCCCAGCCCTGGCTTCCTCCCCCTCCTGTTGTGCTTTTCTTCCTGGATATCCAGCCTGGACTTTAGTCCAGAAGCCACGAGTGATGCCTTTCAGGGCATCGAGTGGGAGCGCAGCGGGACAAGGATGGAGAGTCCTGCCAGCCCTGCACAGGGTGAGTCCCCTGCACGGCCTCATCTCAGGGCCACAGGAAGGAACCACCTGCAGCTTCTGACAGGCCTCCTGACATCCCTCTGAGCAGCCTGGTCTCCTGTGCCCTTGTCCTGTGCCCAAGCAGGTGGAGGTGGACTTCATGTTGAGGTTCCATCAGGGTTTGTGCCTCTGACAAAAACGGGAAGTAGGCAAAGTGTGAGGAAACTCCCTCCTTACCCCATCTCCTCCTAAGGAGGAGCAGGACAATCAGAAGGATAACAGGGGAACTACGCTGATGGGACACAAGGGACACAGTGGGCTGGAGCAGCATGCTGCAGGGCTGGCGAGAGACCCAGCCCACGTCTGGTGGCCATCCTTGCAGGCAGAGGGAGCCGGTGGGGAGGGACGGGGGCCAGCATCTGGGGTCACCCTTCTCAGCCTTTCCCTCCCCTCTTTCCCTGCCCCTTCTCTGCTGGCCTTAGGGGTATGGGGCTTGGCCTGCAGGGCCCTGGACAGCTCATGGTCCAGGGGCACCAGGGGCACCAGGCAGAGCAGAGAAAAGGGGCGGAAATTCCAGATCTTGGCAACCTGAGAGGAGAGGAACTTCTGGAACTCCTGAGGGAGGGAGACAGGCACTTGTTTGTTGTCACTGTTACTACACAAGGGATAGGGGAGAGGACACTGCCTGCCTGCTACAGAAAGTGCATCCACCACGGGCTGGGACAGAGCTAGCAGGATGCCAAGGATGAGAGCGAGGACAGGCCAAGCACTGTCTGCGCCTGACCACGTACCAGCTCTAGCTAGGCACATAAACCCCCACCTGCCATCTCCATCACCCTGTCTCAGAGCTATGCAGGGAGCACCCTGGACTTGACTTTGTGGATGAGAAGGCTGAAGCTGTGCAGGGGCAGACAGGCTGCCTGGGGCACGGACCGGTAGTGTGAGGCAGATCCCAGCCTGGACAGGCCTCATGCAGCATACCTCCAGCCACACAGAGTACCCCTGCAGGTGAGACCCATAACTCCTTATACAGCATGAGCTCTGAGCCAGGCACAGCAGGGCTGTGCAAAAAAATGCACAAGATGCCACCTTTGTTTTTTAAAGCTTGCAGTCCGATGGGATTCCCGGGCATCTCCTCATTTCCTTTTCCATCAAAGCCCCTTGTTAGGGTTGGAGCCTCACCACCTGCCACTCTCCACTGGGCCACTGCCCTCTCTGAGGAGGCACTGAGTCCCTTGTCACTGGCCCAGGGGCTCATGGACTTTGCTGACAAAGGTGGGAGCACAGAACTGCCATTGGCCTCCCAGTGCAGGCCTGGCGTGTTTTTCTGTGGACTTAGCCCAGGGCTGTCCATGATCTGGCAGGAAGTCAGGCTTCCTCTGGCACCTCTGCAGGCTTTGCTGTCCTGCTTCCTGCCGGCCCTGACTTCAGACAGGTCTCCCTCCACCGTTTGGCTTGTGGTTTGCATTCTTTAAATATCATCCCAGGGAATTTCACAGCCATTCTCCAACACACTGCACACTTCCCTCCTCCTCCTCCTCCTCCTCTCTCTTCAAGCCTCCCATGTGGATTGTTTTGCAGAGGGAGAGAAACAGTCCAGTTGCTTCTCTGTCACAACTCCTATGCTGGTCACCTCCTGCTGGCCTGCGAGGGAGGAGGCTCTCAGCTTCCTTGCTTATCTTCCACAGTGTTTCCAATGGCCTTTGAATTCTTATAATTTACATTTTTTATTTTTATTTTTTATTGTTAAATCATAGCTGTGTACATTAGTGCAATTGCCTATACCCATTCTAAGATGCACCATAGATGTGGCCCCACCCATTACCCTCCCTCCACCAAAACCGCCCCCCTCCCTTCCCCTTCCTTGGCCCTTTCCCCATAGTCTTGTGCTATAGTTGGGTTATAGTCTTCATGTGAAAGCTATAATTTAGCTTCATAGTAGGGCTGAGTACATTGGATACTTTTTCTTCCATTCCTGAGATACTTTGCTAAGAAGAATATGTTCCAGCTCCATCCATGTAAACATGAAAGTGTTTACTGCAGCCCAATTCATAATTGCTAAGTCATGGAAGAAGCCCAAGTGCCCATCGACCCACGAATGGACTAGCAAATTGTGGTACATGTATACCATGGAATATTATGCAGCCTTAAAGAAAGATGGAGACTTTACATTTTTTTTTATAATTTACATTTTTGAGTTGCATTGTTTTTTTTGCCTGACCCTTGGCGTCAGCATCTGTACTCTGCCTTCATCTCACTCCAGGTTGTCCAAGTCTTCTTCTTCTCTATTTTGACTTAATTCAGTTTTGTGTTGATTGCTGAAGTCAGTGTGCACAGTCATTTCCAGGAGTCCTCGGACGACTGGTTCCAAGACCCCCAGGGGATACCAAATCCACAGATGCTCAAGTCTCTGGTGCACAATGGGTCAACATTTGCCCCATCCTCCAGCATGGTGAAGCATCTCTAATTACTTATAATAGTGAGTACAATGTAAATTCTAAATGTAAATAGTTGTTGTACTATTGTTGTATATATACAACTATGTACTATAGTTGTATATATACAACTATTGTTGTATATATCTTTCAAATTTGTATTATTTTTAAGTCATTATGTTAATTTTTACTTTTTTTTTCACCAATATTTTCAATCAGCAGTTGGTTGAATTAGCAGGTGCAGGACCCACAGGTACGGAGAACACCTGTGCCCTGAGTGCTGTGGCATTAGTTTTCAAGTGTGGTTAAGTGTGGCTGGGGCACTTTCCAACAGCTCTCACAGGCTACTGGACAGGGAAGACATTAAGAGGCTTGGGAAGAAAGTGACAACAGGAGCCCTGGCCAGCATTGACCTTGTCATGGGTTGTAAGTGACTTCAAGTCTCTGCTTCAGAGATGTGAGGACTCCTTTCAGAATGCCTGGAGAGGAGGGAGATTCCTTGGCATTGTGGATTCTACCCAGATGCCAGGGAAGATCTCTGGGAATTCCCTGGGATCTGGGCTCTGCCTAGGAGGTTTCCAAAAGACATTATCTCAGTGCATTCTGTTTTAATAAAGAACATTAAGGGGACGGCATCTGGGAAGCACATGCGACCTATGGAGTCACTACAGGTACAAATAATTCTTTTTGCTGGGAATAAATCCACCATTGCTTGTCCAATATGGATTTATTACCACTACACCTATCTGCTCAGGGTGAGCGGCTCAGGGATGCAGGGAGGGCACCTGACTCTGTTTACCAGCAGGGTGGGGCAGTGCCATGAGCATCACCTACATGGGTCTAGCCCCAAGTTTTCTCCATATATGGGAAATGCCAGCCACAAACTTCTTATTGTCCCTTTCACCAATTTTGTCAGATGAGGACTGTTGCCATCCAAGTTCTCCTTAGAACTTTTTTTTTTTTTTTTGAGACAGAGCTTGCTGTCACCCTGAGTCAAGTGCTGTGGTATCAAACTCTCAGGCCTGAACAATCATCTTGCCTCAGCCTCCCGAGTAACTGAACTACAGGTGCCCACCACAATGCGCAGCTAGTTTTTCCATTTTTGGTAAAGATGGGGTCTCATTCTTGCTTAGGCTGGTCTCAAACTCCTGAACTTCAGGTATCTACTCACCTTGGGCTGGCGCAGTGCTGGGATTACAGGCCCGAGCCACCACATCCGGGCATCCTTAGAACTTTAGAACAAATCTTATCCCTAACAACAAGAACTTTGTCACTAACCCACCCTAACTTACCAGCTTTGTCTCTTTACCTGTAGATAGCATACTATTGTCCCCTGTCCCTGGACTGTCTAGGGGCATTGTTTGCAACAGTTTCTGCTCGTAACCTAGCTTCTTCCCCAAACAAAAGATCTTTTGTTTTTTGTTTTCTTTTCTGTCTGATGAAGCATATTATATCTTATTCTTTAATTGTTTGGGCAAAAATGCCTTTTTTACCAGAAAGTATCTTGGCTTGGAAGGTTAGAAACTTTTTTTCTTTTTTTTAAAGCAAATGTATATCCTGGCTAAGTGTTTTACTTCATCTGAGGTTTTTGTTTTTCCTCATTATACATACAAAACTCAGACTTTGGACCCATCCCTTTTGGAGATCCTGTTTTCTGTTCTAAATGCCAAAAATGCTTCTCTAGACAGTGTGTGCAAAGGTCCTACCTGGCCTGCCTAAGTTCCCCCTGCCCCCGTGCAGGCACCTGCGGGCGGCCGTGGTGAGAAGATCTCCGTGCCTCCTTTATCCTTTCCTTGCCAGGCCCATCCCGCAGCCAGCCAGCTACTGACGTCCGCTCCTCCAAGCACACGACGTAGGTCTAGGGTTTTACTTTTTAAATGAACCATAACAACATAACAATTAGCATTTACTGAGCACGTATTAAAGCTTTAGATATATAAAATCACTTTTGATTGAATCCTTACAAACACCTTATGAAGTAGGTTCTATGATTTCTCTGCATTTTACTGATAAACCAAAACACAAAGCCACAACCTGAGATCATAAAGACAGACCCAGGATCCCCACGCAGGCAATAAGACCTGAGTCTGCGTGTTAACCCGGGAATCTCCGTGAGCGGAGAGCTGGAGGACAGCCGGGCCTGGAACCTGGAAGTCAGAGCCCACAGAACGTGAGTGTGACGTAAGGTGGACGGATAACCGTGACCAATAGAAAGAGACCGTCAGCGACCAATAGGAAAGGGCGATGCTGCAGGGGGCCAATGAGAGACTGGAGACCGACTTGGCCTGGAGTGTTTGTATCCTGAGTCTCACTTCCCCCCTCCCACCACCCCGCCAGAGACTCGCTTCTAACTCTCTTTGGAATGCTCTAAACTTTCCTTTTGTCCTTCCTAAATAAAATCCCTCTCCGTTACCTTGAAACTTGTATAGGCTACTTTTGCCTCTGTGCACACGGCATGTGCCTCTCTGTCTTCAGTTTCCACGCGCAGTTCCCCGTGCGGCGGTTGAACTTTCTAGCTCACCCACGTAATGGAACCAGGTCGAGTGGGTTTGGGGAGCCACAACCCCCGACCCCAAAAAGTCTATATTCATGAAATTGTGTTTTGTTTTCCCACAGCCTCAATTATTTTAGAGTCTCTTCTGAAAGTGTTCTCAGGTACAATCCATTTCCCAAATGTTAGAGGTGCCAACCTACATGTCTTGGAGATGTGATTTAACTCACATTACTTGCAGATCTAGGTAGCAGCAAACGAGATACCGGAGCCCAGAATAACTTGACACTGAGTTTACCGCGACAGACCAAACACAGGGATGGTTGTCACTGGGGCGAATATGGGTCTGGAGATTGACTCTATGTTCCTCGGCAGAAGGCCCTGACCTTGTCCCTTAGCCCTGGCCAGAACCTCCTTCTTCAGGTCTTAAAACGACACTGAACACGGCTGGTCATGAGTGAGAATATTGCCTGGCTTCCCAGAGGGGACAGGAGGATGAGGCTCCGGCTGCAGTCCGACTCTCCTCCTTCTGGTTAAACTGGAAACCAAATAGCCCCCCCCCGCTAAGGGCCTTTCTCCAGCTTAGAGACACCCCATAATAAGCACTCAATACGTATTTGTTACTTTGCTGCAAAACAGACCAATTTAGCAGTGATTTTTCACTTTCCAAAAAGATGCACTGCAGAGTTCCTTTAAATGGCCAGCTCCCCCGATGCATTTACAATGCAATTTGATTTATAGGAATTCGATGTACATGGCTGCGCGGGGCACATCAGTCCTGCAGGGGCCGCATGTGCTGCTGGGTTCCTGCTGGGGGGTGGGAGGGCAGTTCTCTTCCGGGCTGGGAGCCCGCACCCCTCCCCCCTCGCCTTTTATCACAAAGGGACTTGTTTTGTGAATGAACAGCACTGGAGCTTGTGGTATTCCCAGTGACCTTTGCCAGGGGATTGGATTCCCGCCCAGCAGGGGGACGGGGCCTTAGGAAAAGGTTAGTTCATTGAGGGCTGGAGCCTGCTGGGTTGAGGTCTGCAGAGGAAAGAGCTCACAGAGCTTTGCCTTTTCCTCAGTCACCTCTAGAAGCCACCCAGCCTTCTCTCTCCTTTGTCTGGGCGTACTGGAATCTGTTCAGCAGGGAAGTTTTATTGCTTCTGCTGCTCAGGCTCCTGAATTTTTTTTTTTTTTTTGTAGTTGTGGACAATAATCATTCTAGATTTGCCTTGCTGTGTCCCAGCAGCAGTTCTGGGGTCCTCGTGAGCTTCTGCCCTTTCCTTTCAACCCCCCTCTTCTCTCTCCTCCTCACCACAGCTTTTTCAGTTTGATGTGTTTAGGTATCAAAGGAAGGTCTCCAGGAACCCTGCAACTAAAGACTTTAATGAGGACCATGCCCAAGAAATCCCAGCTGCCAGAGACGTGATGATGATTTATGCCGCTCACTCACTCCCTAAGAGCAAGAGGACTATTTGTAAAAATAAAAAAGCTGCTCATATGGAATTAAACAAGAGCATAGCTGCTTCCTTCCAGACCCTGGGAGCTTAACAAAGAGCATCCACACTCTGTCTCCAGCACATGACTCAGGGCCGGTATTTGTCTTCCTGTCACATGAAGCCAGATCCTGCTGGCACAGCGGCACAGCACACTCTCCTTGCTGGTGGGGCAGCACACATGTGCACGAGGACAGGGGAAGGCTGAGTCACTGGAGGGCCCCTTGAGTGTGAGTCCGGAGCTGGGCAGGCGGAGGCTGACAGAGGCACTCGGGCCCCTCTGCTCCTGGCACCAGACAATCAGGTAACTCATGGATCCTCCCGGTCCCAGCCAGCCCTGTGGAGAGGTGCAGTGTGACCCTGCTGCCTCTGCGTCCTTGTCCATTAGATGCCACCTCAGTGCTGTTGTGAACACCAGCGAGATCTTGCCTGGAGAGCACGCAGCACCATGCCAGGGAGTGGTAATTGTCCTCCATGAGTGTCATTATTACGTAGCTGCTATCAGACTGCCACCCAGGCCAGGCTGCCTGGTCCAGGGAGGGCAGTGCAGAGGAGCTGACTGATGGCCCGGCTGCCATCTCTAAGTTCACACCTGCGTCTTCACTGGGCCACCATGCTGTGCTTTGGCCATGCTTCCCTGAGCTGTGGAAGGAGCCTGGTGTGGGTGCTGGTGCCAGAGACCTGGGGCTCCTGCAGTGACCTGAGTCCAGGACTCCCTGCTGGCCAGGCAGGGCCTTTCTGGGGGTGCAGCTGAGACTCTGTCCATGAGAAGCCCTACCTCCACCTCAGGGTCAGACCCTTGGCCCCTTTTCTGCTCATTTTCCCAAACTGTCTTCCCTGCAGACACGTCTCCGTTATGTCTAAGTCCCCACCTCAGTATCTGCTCCTGGGGACCTGAACTAGTGCACGCACTGAGCAGGCCCTGTCACCCATGTGCCAGCAGCTTGCGGCTCACCTGGCCATGCAGCACTAGGTAATGTGTCAGAAGTGCAGGGTGCTGGGGAAACAGGGACGGCCCCTCTCACTGACAGGCTGACAGACCTGTGTGCGCAGACACACTTACATGCAGGGGGCCGTGCTGCTGTGGTTGATGCTCTAATAAAGGTGCACAAGTGCAGGGCCCAGATGAGGAAGCGGTTGCTCAGCTGGGGTGAAGGCAGGAGTGAGGGTGACCCAGAAGCCCACTGGAGGAGGGACACACTCCTCCCTGTTGCCCAGCTTCAGAGTGGCACGAGGACTAAGTGGAAAGGGAACATGGGGAGCCCAGGGAGATGGGACGTCTCCTCCGCTCTTGTGGCCTTCCCCTTTTACCTGCTCCTGCAGGCTGTGAAATGGCAGCAGCTTCCACAGACTGCAGACCTGAGCCCCTGGCCAAGGGGGGAGAAGCACAAATGTCTTGTGACTACACAGGAGGCAGGTCCCGGGCAGACAGTGGGGTGGGAGGCTGGAGGGTCCATGAAGTGTGCACTCAGGCGCAGCCTCAGCAGTGGAATAGGGACCTGTGGTGGACCCAGCTGTGCACTTCCCCAGCCTTTACCAAAAATCCCTCTGCTGTGATTCTAACCAGCAGACTCCCATGCCTCAGGGCAGGACTGTACTACTCAGAGTCTTGGTCTTTAAAGAGGTGATTAAGAATTGAGCTGCAGTGAACAAGCTGGTGCAAATATCTTTATTGCCAAATGATTTTTGGTCCTTTGGATATACACCTAGAAGAGGAATTGCAGGATCAAACGGCAGGTCTACATTTAGATCCCTGAGTGTTCTCCAAACTTCCTTCCATGAGATGAAAGCTATGCTGATTAGTATGATGTAAGCACTCCAATTTGTACAAATAATCAACACACTGAAATGAGCATAAATGTATTTATGATCTATGTACAAAAGACTTAATTAAAAAATTAATTAAAAAGGTGATTAAGGGGCGGCACCTGTGGCTCAGTCGGTAAGGCGCCGGCCCCATATACTGAGGGTGACGGGTTCAAACCCGGCCCCAGCCAAACTGCAACCAAAAAATAGCCGGGCGTTGTGGCGGGCGCCTGTAGTCCCAGCTACTCGGGAGGCTGGGGCAAGAGAATCGCTTAAGCCCTGGAGTTGGAGGTTGCTGTGAGCTGTGTGAGGCCACGGCACTCTACCGAGGGCCATAAAGTGAGACTCTGTCTCTACAAAAAAAAAAAAAAAAAAAAAGGTGATTAAGTTAAAGTGAGGGCATTAGGATGGGCCCTCAGCTGGTGTGAAAGAAAAATCCCTGTTAGGAGATGAGATTTGGACACAGAGACACTGAGAGGGCCAGCAATGTGGAGGGACACAGAGAGAGGACGGCCACTGGCAAGCCCAGCAGAGAGGCCTGGACGGGTCCTTCCCTCAGGCCTCAGAAGGAGCCAAGCCCCGCTGGCCTGAACGCAGACTCCAGAACCCTGGGTGGGTTTTGGCTGTTTGAGCCACCCAGCTCAGGGCTTCCTTAGGACACCTCTAGGAAACTAATTTGGGTTCTTCCTCCTCCCCATCCTTGTGGCTGGGGATTGGCCCCACCCTGTTCACAGCCTAACAGGGAAAGGTGGTGTTTTTCTTCCTCAGAGGAACTGTAGATTTACCTCTGACTGCAGGATGGGAGCCCGGAGGCGTGTTCTGAGGGACATGGGCCAGGCCTGCCTGTAGGCGGGTGGTGTGGAGACAGGAAGGTTCGCTGAGGGATGCAGGTCCCAGCAGCCTCAAAAGCAAACTGGGACAGCTACACTTTTGCCCCGTTAGTGTGAATGCTCAGATGCTACTGGAGAGCAGGACTGAAAAAGGACACAGGTCCTCTGACATGGACCATGGTGGACCAGGTGCACCTTGGCCCAGAAGGAAGAAAAACAAGGAGACGCGTCAGGGACTGAAACCAAACAGCACCCACAGGGAGCTTCATTCTGTCCCCCAAGGAGCCCCACTGGGAGTTTGAGGGAAAGGGCCGTGTGACTTCTCAGGCTCAGTCCTGACCCTGCTGGGTGGGAAGGCTTCGGGGGCCTGGGAGGGAACCAAGAAACTCGCAGGGTGCGATGCGACGATCCCGTCACTCTCCTGCACCAAATCAAGTCTTGTTGTGACAGAAGGCATTACGGAAAACCACTCTGCTGGGAGCTAACCAATGCCCAGGCAGAGGCTGCCATATCGTAATGCCCTAATGTCCCTCTTAAGGAAGACATGGCTTGGAATTGCCTTATAAACTTGGTGTTTTTCACATACTGAGGAGTAATTTCCTGCTGAAGCATTTTTTTCTAATGTAAACAACAGAAGTGTGTGGTGTCACTAAGTCTAAAAGATTGCACTCAAACATACATACTCAATGCATGTACCTTTTTAATGCCCCGGGGGTGGGACCAACCTGCCCAGTGAGCCTGACATGACTCCAGGCCTCTCTTTCAGCTCAGCCTCACACACCCATGCCTAGTGCGCAAAGGATAGAACAAGAAGCAAAGCACCACAGACTGGGAGAATCGGGGTCCACGTCAAACAGCAGGCCGGAGAAGCAGCTCAGAGGGAATCCACAGCCTGGCGAGAAGAGCAGTGGTGGAAGGGGGAAGCCTTGGAGAAGTGCAAAGTATAACCCTGGGGTCTCCACGGGGACAAGGAGCTGCAGGACTTTGGGGCAGACAGCAGAAAAAGCCACTGCTGAGAGAGGAGACTCAGTGACAGCTATGGCTGCAGAAGAGATCATCACCTCTCAGGGAAATCCCTCCATTTATTGAGCACCTACTAGGTGCTGAGAGAATCAGTCAGTCCTGAGGCCCAGGGAGTAGGCAGCCAAGGGATGGGCCTCCAGGTGCTGGGACCTGTGGCTTGGAGAAACTGCTCTTGCCCCTCTGAACCAGGGGGAGAAGCACTAATCTTTTTCTTCCCTCTCTTCTCCTACTCATCTCTCTTCTCTGACCTTCAGGAACATCATTAGGTAGCACAATTTATATTCCCAGACCTATTTCTAGAGAGCAGAAGTGGGTATTTCCATGTAGGAGTCTTGCCAGCACTGCAGACTGTCTTCGGACACCACGCTCCCTACCCTCACTGCACAAACAGACAAAACCCCAGACCAGCTCCGGAAGGCAGCACTGTCCTCCACGGGTGTACACAAAGCTCATCTCCGTCAATCCTTCCCGCTTTCGCCCTGTCCGCTCGACTGCCATGTTATTTTTAGCTACCTACACACCTACACCTATAGGAAGACACTCTCCTCCCCATTCCGGCTGTCACCTTTCCTGTCCCTTCTGTCGTCAATCCTCAACTGTACTGCTGCAGCAGTCCCCTAACTGGTCTTCTACTTCTCTGTGAACTGCCCCTTTCCTTCACACCCCCCTCCATTATTGGCAGTGGTGGAACTCACGTGCTACCACCTCCCCTGGGCATCCCCACTAGCACGCCTACTGGGACTAGGCTCTTCCTCTCTCAAATCACACAACCAAGATTTACCTTAATTTGTGCACGTGAAGATGCCCCTGGGTTTAGATGACGTCCTCTGTGCTCCGTGCAGATCTTTGCAACGCCCAACTTGACTGCCTCCCTCACACAGCCTGTAGCCACCTCAAACAAACATGTCCTCCCTCAAAACCTGATAACCCACCAGTCTCCCGTTTTGTAAATGGTAGCACTATTCTGTCAGACCAAGAACTTTGGCTTTACCATTGTTCTTCTCTCTTGCCCTCATCCAATTCATCGAATGTTCTTCCAGAATATATCCTGATTTCACAACTTCCCATCATCCCTGTTGCTATCTTAGTGTTAACTAGGAACCCTGTATTACTGTCTGTCCAGGATTATTGCAGTTGCCTCATAAAAGATCTTCCCAATACAGTGGTTTAAAGAAAGTATAGATTTAATCATGTTATTTCACTGCTTAACATCCTCCAATGGCTTCTCATCACACTTAGAATAAAATCCAAATTCTTTCCTCTGTCCTACAAGGCTCTTCCCCCGCTGTGTCTCTGACCTTGTCTCCGACTACTTTTCCCCTTTGTCCATTCCTTGAACATAGCGTGCATACTGTAGCTCAGGACCTTTGCAGATCTTTGCCTGGCTTGCCTCCTGTCTTCATTCAGTCTATGTGCCACCTTCTCAGGGAGGCCTTCCCTGACCACACATGAGAGGACAGTAGAATACTACCTTCCTACCTTCCTACCTTTCCCCTCCTTTCCCCTCCCCTCCCCCTTTCTCTCCCCTCTGCTCCTCTCCTCTCTCCCTCCACCTCCACCTCTACCTCACCTCACTGCTCACTTTACCTCTCCTCTCCTCACCTCTCCTCTCCTATTACCTCTCCTCACCTCACCTCTCCTCTCACCTCATCTCACCTTCTCACCTCTCCTCACCTCTCCTCTCCTCTCCTTTCACCTGTCCTCACTTCACCACCTCACCTCTCCTCTCCTCTTCTCTTCTCATATCATCTCACCTCTCCTCACCTCACCTCATCTCACCTTCTCTCCTCTCCTCTCTTTTCACCTCTCCTCACCTCACCTCACCTCATCTCACCTTCTCTCCTCACCTCTCCTCTCCTCTACTCTCCCCTCCTCACCTCAGGTCACCTCTCCTCACCTCATCTCACCTCTCCTCACCTCACCTCTCACCTCACCTCACCTTCTCACCTTTCCTCACCTCATCTCACCTTCTCATCTCTCCTCACCTCACCTCTCATCTCACCTCACCTTCTCACCTCTCCTCACCTCATCTCACCTTCTCACCTCTCCTCACTTCATCTCACCTTCTCACCTCTCCTCTCCTCACCTCACCTCTCACCTCACCTCACCTCTCACCTCTCCCCACCTCATCTCACCTTCTCACCTCTCCTCACCTCATCTCACCTTCTCACCTCTCCTCACCTCACCTCTCACCTCACCTCACTTTCTCACCTCTCCTCACCTCACCTCACCTTCTCACCTCTCTTCACCTTATCTCACCTTCTCACCTCTCACCTCACCTCACCTTCTCACCTCTCCTCACCTCACCTCACCTTCTCACCTCTCCTCACCTCATCTCACCTCTCCTCACCTCACCTCACCTCACCTCACTTTACCTCACCTTGTTTAATTTTTCTTCACAACATTCCACACTGGATGAAAGTTCTCATTAACTTTTTTCCTTGTTTTTTTCCTCCTGTCACCATTAACATGAGCTCTATAAAAACAGGAACCTTGTCTGCTCAGCTAACAAACTTTGATCATAATGGCTCTTGAAGAATTATGCCATTTTTGGTGTCTAGCCTCCAAAATAGTCAGCACTGAGTTTTTCCTTCCATTATTGATGTTCTTGCATAGTCAGTTCCCACTCCAATTAGGGAAGACCTATGTAGCCAAGAAGGTATCTCAGGAATGATGACACGCACACTTCTGAGACTAGGTCATGAAAGCCATGGTGACTTCTGCTGTGTTTTCCTGCATCACTTACTCGGGGAAACTTGGCTGCCATGTTGTAGGAATGGATGCTCAAGCAGTCCTGTAAGGTCCATGTGACAAGGACCTGAGATCTTCTGCCAAGCTCTAGCATCAACGGGGCAGTCACATGAGTGTGACATTTTTGAAGAGGGTCCTCTACCCCTAATTGAGACTTGAGATGACTGCAGTGCTATCTGGGTACTCAAATATGGTCCCTGATCTCAAGCTGTTCAAAATTCAGGAAGAGCAAAGGGGGGAGGTTAAATATAGAGGAAGAAAGAGTGAAATGCTTTAGTGGAAGAGCAGCAGGAGCATGGTGGTGGGAATGCCTTGACCCCATACAGAGAAAGGATTAGAGGAAGCATCCAGGGGAAGAGACACTTGAGTTAACTCCTGAAGAACAAATGTTAGTAACTGATGAACATTGGTTGATTTGGCCTCCAAGATACTATTGGCTTGGGCTTGGGAATTGTTCTTGAGGTTGGATTATCTTTTTCTCTGATGGAATATTCAAATGAAAGAGAGAAAAGAATGAATGAAGACTTTTGCATTGAGTCTAAATCTAGAAGAATCTGTCCCTCATGTACCTTTGATGGCTTCAACAAAATGAATAGAGAGAGTTATCACTAGCATTTCCTTGTTGCACTGTTTCCTTTTTAGCTCTGCTATAGCAGCATTCTGCTAAGGCCTTCCAAAGGTACAGGAGATTGTCGGTGGGTTATTATGACTGAAATGGAAGGGCTGGAAGCATTTTCCGAAGCATCCAAGTGCATAAGGTGCAACCATTAGGTAATGAGTTGGAATTTTAACAGTCCTGAACACATACCTCTTAATGAGCATGGTCCCCCAGGGAAGGGGTCAGCCACTATTCGAATGATTTTTGTCATTACTGAAAACGTTCTGAGAACGCATGTCTCTCTGGAAATTGTCTTCAAACATACAGCACATTCTTTTGAATTGCCTTGATGATGGTAAATCTTAGTCCTTTGAGTTAACATTTTACTTATGTGCAACAGGTAATTTCCCAGGCCACACCAGCCTGAGGGGATAGGCAGATGGTGAGACAATGACATAAGCCCATCACGCCACCAGCAGCTACAGTGCTGCCCTGCTGGAATTCTGACCCACCTCTCAGTGTGTGTCTAAGGAGAGGGCAGCAACACTGGGATGGGGAGAGGGGAGAGTGGGGATGAGGTTTTACACAGAGACTAATTTTATTTATCTCTTTTAAGCTGTACCCCTCCAATTGCTTGACAGTCCATCATAGCCCGCTCAATGGGAGCCCCACGGAATTTAGAAGACCTTTCTGGAGAAAGTGTGGCTGTTTCTCCATCCTTTAACAGCAGCAAGCTCTTACCTCTTCTAGGCAGTTTTTCATTGTCCTGCCTGTGAGCTCCCAGAGAGCCCCTTTCTATGTGCTCGCTCCAGTGTCTCCAGCACCTGCAACAGTGCCTGGCAGGCCCAGAGTAAGCGCTCAGGTATCTGCCAAGTGAGTTGGTTACCCTCAGTGACAGAGGAGAGGGAATTCTTAGTAATCAGTGATGATCTTTTGTATCTGTGTGGTGTCTGTTGTTATTTGCCCTTTTTTTTTTTTGTTTCTGATTGCAATTAATAGAGATCTTACTTTTCTGTTTCTACTTAATCTGGCCAAATGTTTATCAATTTTATCTTTTCAAAGAACCAACTTTTTGTTTCATTCATTTCTTGAATGATTCGTTTGTTTTCAATTTTTATTTCTGATTTAATTTTTCTTATTTCTTTTCTTCTGCTAAGTTTGGGATTGGATTGTTCTTCCTTTCCCAGTTCCTTGAGATGATTCATTGAGTTGTTGGTGAATTTTCTGTTTCCTGTTTCCTTCTGTTTTTTGGATGTGGGCATCTAATGAGATAAATTTCCCTCTGAGGACTGCTTTTGCAGGATCCTGCAGATTTTGATAGCTTATGGCTTCATTGTCATTATATTCAAGGAATCTAATAATTTCCTTCCTTATCTTCTACTTGACCCAGCTCTTGTTCAGCAAGAGGTTGTTGAGTTTCTCTGACTTCGTGTGGGGATGAAGGTTTTTGTTGCAGGTGAGTTCTGCCTTTATTCCCTTGTGGTCTGAAAAACACAAAGTATAATTTCTATTCTTTTAATTTTGTTGAGGTTTAATTTGTGTCCTAGGATATGACCAATTTTGGAGTATGGTCTGTGAGCTGGTGAAGAAAGGGAATTCATCACCATAGGAGTAGCTTCAGAACCTGAATGGCCAATCTGCAATGTGATTTTTGGGAAGTCTCATGTTTTATCTTAAAGCATATGTAGACTTTTGTATTCTAATCCACAATAAAATCTGTTACATAGAATAAATAATCTCCAAATTAAGTTGATGTTCCCAGAAGATGTCTGATTTTATCATTCTTTCATGAAATAATGATCTTTTTATTCATTATTAATGAAATTACTCATTCATGAGAGAATGGTGTTTATTGAGTGCCTATGGGGTGCCAAGCCTGGTGGAGGGCACTGCAGACCATCTCTCTCGTGACCTTATAATCCTCCTGGCCTCACATGCTCTCAATACATGTACTCCTTGAAGTTGGAAGAGCTGGGAATATAAGGCCACCATGTGACATCTTTGACAAGTGCTGATAATATTTTTAAGTGCCCACTAGCATTTGTGGGAGGTTTAGTCTGTGTTCTAAGTTTTCCGTTGCTGCATAACAAATGAGTACAAAACTTAGTGGTGTGAAACAACACAATTTTGTGGGTCAGGAATTGGGTGGGGTGATGTGGGGATGGCACTGAGCTTTTGGACTTGCCCCACGTCAACCTGGGCCTCATGTGGGTGGCTGGAGTAGCTGGGACAGTTGGAGCGGCCTGCTTCGGGCATGTGTCTGAGGCCTGGATTCTTGTCTTAGCTTCATTTTCTGCTGCTGAAATGAGCATTCCTCATCCGTACATCCGGTGCCAAGGCCGGAGTATCTGTAAAAGTCGGTGCCTTCCTTCTCCACACGGCCCCTCTGTGGGGCTGGCTGAGGCTTCCTCTGGCTTGGTGGCCTCAGAACAGTGGGGCTTCTCACATGGAAGAGGGTGGGTACTCAGACTGGACAGCAGCAAAACGTCTCTTATGACCTGAGCTTGGACATCCCAGAATATCTATTCTGTCACATCTGAGTATCAGGCAAGTCACTGAGGCCAGTCCATGGGCAAAGGGAGTGAGTGGAATTAGCCTCACCCCTCCAGGGCAAAAATATTGAAGAAATCGTGTCCACTTTTGGCCTAGCACGCTGCATCGGAGTGGGCCAAGGGCTTTTCATCTCTGACAGATCTGTGAGGTGAATACAACAGCTATTCCCATTCTATGATGAAGAAATTGAGGCTTTGAGGGAACATAACTTCCCTTTGAGCCCACTGCTAGTAATTGCTACAGCCGGTAACAAATTAAAATTTAATTTCCTTGAATTTATAAAGCAAACAGATAGCATTCTGCCTATTCAGAAATGGCTTCAGGCAGACAGAGAAGTGAGTGGAGGCGGGAGGTCAGTCCTTACTGTAAGTCCTCAGAGGAATGCCTTGTCTGTTCTGGTCGCATAACAAGCCCATCTTTGAGCCAGGACCGGAGAGAGGGTTTGGGGCTCCAGAGAAGAATGTTGTAGGCTATAAAGTAAAGCAGGTCTGCCTGGGGGCATGTGTGAGCTACAGCTGGTAACCCGGTCTGGGATATTGCTTTCTTCAGGGCAAATGAAAGAGAACATGTATGCCAATTTTTTTTTTCTTCTTTTCCAACCTAAGAAAAATAGTGGCGAGTCTCTGGAATGACCCTAACAATCCCACATTCATGAAGTGGCTTGGATCAGCAGGACTCGTGTTTGGAATGGAAAGACCAGACTGAGGAAAAGGAAAGTGGAATTTCTCTTTGGAGTTTCAAGTCCCTCCTTAGCTGATGGCTTTGAATGGCTTGAAAAGCTACAAGGAATTTCTGCACTTAGCACACTTACCGAGGCTGCCCACGGCCTAGATCCAAAGCACATTTTGTGGTTTTGAGTGTGTTCCTATTCTGAAGCATTATGGTAGGTGCTGCCCTGGGCTGGTCCCGGCAGCGCAGGGTGGTCACCCTGCAGGTCCTGTTTCCGGACCAAGCACCAGCTTAATGGTGTCTTGTCTCCCAGGCATCCCACTGAAGCCTGTGAGGCAGGGCCCAACAGAGATCTGGTTTCAGTCAGTCTGGCTCGTGCAGCCTTGTTTGACAAGCTGCAGAGACTGGGCTCCTGGTTTTTAAAGAGAAATCCTAGTTTTATGGAAAATTTTTTTTTCTTTCCTTCAAAAGATGAGAAAGTTACCAGTTGCTGTGGCCAAACACACGAAATACCTTAAAGATAACAACCTCTCTCTGCTCATGTCACATCTGCGTTCACCAAACGTTCATCGAGACGCCTGTTTTGTGCCAGGTAGTGTCGCAGCACCTGTTTGAGAGACGCCCATGCACAAAATAGACTTCGTTCCTGCCCTTGTGAAGAGTGCAGTCTGGTGGGGGAGACGACATTGGGCAAGCCCCCAAACGAGTATAAATACGTGCTGTGGATGACAGATACAGGCGCTGAGAGAGCATGGCGGAAGGCGTGGCTCAAGCACCAAGGAAAATACCCGCAACCAGGGCCTTGCATATAGGCCTCCAAGTGCCGAGCAGGGAGACCTGTGCACAGACAGAGGGGACAGAAGGGGTGGAGCTCAGTGCGCTAGATGACCCTGGGAGACAGGGAGGGCCAGGTTGTACAGGACCTGAAGGCCAAGGAAGGGTCTTGTGTTTTGAACTCTCCCATTGGGTTTGTTTAAACCACTTTCTGTCATCAATAGCTCCATTGGATGCAAAGTCCTATCAGTCACTAAGCTAATTAATTAGATCTTGAAGCAGCCAATTCGGAGTCAGGCCCATCAGGCCGAGGCTGCTGGCTGCTCCATGGAGGAGGTGGGGTGGGTTGAGGTCCAAAATAAAGCACTAGCTTGGGAGGAAGATAGGATTGAAATGTGTGTGTGTTTTCCAATTTACCCTCCACTTATACTTCCTTTCAGTTAAAAACTCCTGAGTATAGCCTATAAGCAAAATGTCTTAAGAGATGCCAAAGGTCTCTTCTCTCTGGGGGCTTGTGTCTCATGCAGTCACTGGGCAGCAGCTGCAGTGCCACCGGTGCCAGGGCCACAGAGCCCCATAGGAATTGTCTGTTAATTTTGTGGTTTTCATTTTGATTCCCATCTAAAACCTATTTTACGGGTTATAAAGGAAAAGAAGATTCTGTTGTTTGCACTAATGATTTATTATTGAAAGAAATTTCATGGCATAAGACTTTAGTTCCTTAAGTCAGTGTTTGTCCGACTGAGATCCATGGAGACTTGTGAGCCCACAGGTGCATTTCCAGGAGTCTGTGAGAATTGTTTCTCCCCTTAGTCTTTTAGGTTTGTCTGTAGATCACTGAGTTGGACAAACTAATCTATTCCCACATATCACTATTACAGATTTAAAAAACAAAACAAAACAAAACAAACAAACAAAAACACTAAGGCCTAGAAAAGGTAAAAATAAAATTCCTGCAATATTTAGGATTTGCAGTGTGAATTAGAGATTACGTTTAACAGTTTTCTGCGTGCTTCTTCTCATTGCTTTTTTGTAAATTTATATGAAACCACAACATAGTATGATTATCCTTGTCATAGAGATTTAAAAAAAATTGAGGTTTGTAGCTGTGAAGTAACTTGTTCAAATTCAACTCCTAATGAATGTAAATGTGGACTTGGAATGAAAATCCTCTGTTTCCCAGTCCAGCAGTTGTCCCATTGCCACAACCTGCTAGCATTTAGGACAACAGACACCACCCATTGAAATCTGCACCCTCTGATCCAGGAGTGAGCTTTAGTTTTATTTTACCAATTACACAGAAGTTCCTCATTTGCTCATAGTTATCCCATGATAGCTTAACAATTTCCTCTGCTTAGCTGTGGTGGTTTTAAAATGTCTACAACTTCTTTGATTGCTCCCATAAAGGAGGTGTATGTATCTACCCATTAATTAGGGACTCTATGTGAATTCTGAGACTGGATCATAAAAAGGGACACAGCTTCCACCTGGTCCTCCTAGGACGCTCGTTCCTGGAGCCCAGCCACCATGCTATAGGAAGCCCTGACCACAGGGAGAGGCCATGTGCACGTGCTCAGCTGATACCCCCAGGCATGGTCCCCACCAACAGCCAGTCTTCCCCTCAGACTTGTGAGTGGGAGAGATGACGCCATCCTCACCAGCCATCCAGCTGTAACCACATGAGGAAGCCAGTGTGAGAACCGTCAAGCTGAGCCTGCAACCTGGAGAGGTTTCGTCCTTCCAAAATTCAGAGGTTGGAGCCCCAATATCTGTCTTGAACAGGGAAAGAGAAGAATCTTCATTTGGCTCACTTAATTTCTAGTCTATAGTCACTAAAACGTCATGAGAGTTCGGATGTCCCCATGCTGACTGAGGCACTCTCTCTTACAGAAAGCAGAGGTGCCTCCTGCTTGAGGACAGCAGGTATCAGGAAGGCCTCACTCCACAGGGTTGTGCAAATGCCTCCCAGGGTGGGCACCACACACCTGCAGTGGGTGCCACGCATGGAGACCAGGAGTGTCTCGGGAACTGGAAGGTTGGTGGGAAAAGTCCCTTGTGTTCTGAGTAGGTGTGTTGGGATTTGCAAACATCAGCAAGGTGTGGTCTGACGGGAAAGATAGGCAGGCAATCAGTTAGCAGGGTAGGAGAGAGAAGTGTTTAACCCCACTGAGGAAGTCTAGGGAAGTGAACCAGGGATGTGGCTTTTAAATAGAGTTTGCTAAGAAGAGGAGTTTAGGAAGAACATTCTGGGTATGAGAAATCCCGCATGCAAAGTCTCCAGAGTACAAAGAAGTACAGTCAAGTGGGGAATGGCCCAGAAAGGTCACGCAGTGACCTGACCATAATGGCCCCTGAGATGCTGAGTCAGCCCGGCCTTCCAGGCGTGTTCTCTGTGAGCAGAGCTGACACGCAGGTGCAGGGAGAGTAGCCCTGAACAGGCAATGTGGAGCCTGACAGCCACGAGGCAGTTCTTCCCCTCTGTCTTTTTGAGGTCAGAGGTGGGAGACGTTTGTACACACAGGAGCCTTCTGTAATTGTGACATGAGTTGTCCCATAAAGACCAGTTCTCCAACTCATTTTATCCCAGAGTTGGTCAGATCACAAATGGGAAGGAACTGAAGGCCTGAGAGGCTGGGTCAAGGAATGAAGGTGTGTGTTTGTCTGTGATCCTAGCTGTCTCTGCAGTCAGTGGGGAGCACCCAGGGCTGTTAGAGGCTTACAGATACTTGAGCATCCGGTCAAGGATCTCGAGGTGGTCAGCTGATGTGCCCCAAGGCAGGGAATGCAGAGACTCTTCCTCTCCTTCACAGTTTCACACTGGGCTCACCCAATTCAAGGTTCTTCAATAGATGCTTTAGGACATCTTTGAAGACAAGCCAAGTATACTCTTATAAAAATAATGCTAGTTTCAACAGTAAACATGATAATAGTGTTATGGACTAACTGTTATGTATTTCTAAAATTCATATATTGGAGCCCTAATCTCCAGTATGGCTATATTTAGAGATGAAGATATTAAGGAAGTAATTAAGTCATAAGGATGGGGCCTTGATCCAATAGGATTAGTGTCCTTATTAAAAGAGATACCAGATAGCTCATTTTCTCTCTCAGATCACATCACCAGGGAATGGCCATGTGAGGACATAGCTGGGAATGTGTCCATCTGGTAGCCAGGGAGAGAGTCCTCTCCAAGAGTTGGATTGGTCAGCACCTTGATCTGGGACTTCTGGACTCTAGAGCTGTAAAAAATAAAACTCTGTTGTTTAGGCCAATCAGACTGTGGCATTTTGTTGGTAACTCAAGCTAACACAAATAATCACAATAGTTATCATGGGAGGGTCACTGTTGGAGGAGATAGGCAGGCCCATCAGTGCTCTGTTTATTAACTATAGTCATTAACGATGACACCACTGTCTCCATTTTACATCTAAGGAGACAGGCTTAGTAATTTGGCAGAGACAATGCAGCTGACATGTGGTAGAGGCAGGACCTTACCCAGCACAGGGCCCAGGGACCTTGCCCTTAACCCAGGGGTCCTTAAACTACGGCCTGCGGCAGGCCACATGAGGCTGTGTGATTGTATTTGTTCCCGTTTTGTTTTTTTACGTCAAAATAAGATATGTGCAGTGTGCATAGGAATTTGTGCGTAGTTTTTTTTTTTTTAAACTATAGTCCACCCTCCAATGGTCTGAGGGACAGTGAACTGGCCCCCTGTTTAAAAAGTTTCAGGACCCTGCTTAACCTACACCACTGGTCCTTGAGAGGCTCATGGTAAGGTCTGAGTTCAAAGCAGAGCATTGTCTCACGGTGTGGGAACTCAGGACGTTGGCACCTCTGTGCCAGGTGACTTGTTCAGGCCAGGGCCAAGAGGCCTCCTTTCCCCTGTACACCCCAGGGAGTGGCTTGATGTTTCTTCAAGGAGGTTGGAACCTATGATGCTCAGACTTGCCCGGGATGTCGCTCCTCCCAGAACCATCTCTGCCTCTGTTTTCCCATAAAGGGCAAATGTTATTTAGAGGCCCCATCCTGCCTGCACACGAGGGAGATGGGAACTGAGAGTTGTCAAGAAGCTTCAGCGAACCACAGAAATACATTTTTCTCCTAATCATTTTGGATCCACTTGCCCATTACCCAGTTGAGAAAAACCTTGAAGAAAAGCAATTTCCTAATATGGCTTTTTGAATATACAATGTAAACACTTGCGTTCATGGGACAAACAGGCTTGAACTGTCATCAGGTTCCCTAGAGACACATTTTTCTTTCTATTTTCTTCTCTGTGATGTGACATTATAGAGTGTTGGGGATGGAGGGGGTCTTGTGGACTTATGCATTTTCCCATTGATTCTCTCATGTTATTTCAATTATACATAATTTTCCCAGAAAGATCATCATAAACCATTTGGAACGATCACACTTTTAATGGGTGCTGAAGACTTTTCTCTCTAGCTTTGTCATCAGAAGTCAGCACTCCCATGGGCAGTTGGTGGGGGACCAAGGACAGCCCCCTACTACACTGGCCTCACACAACAGCGGCTTTTTCCTTCTCGCCCTGGCTTCAATCTGAGCTTCAAAATGGGAAGATCTGGCAAAAACCGGACACTAAATGGCTTTTTCCTATTGTTCAGATCCACTTCAAGCTGGAAGCTCACAGAGTGCTGCAAACTCAGCTTGGCACCAGGCCTCAGAGAAAATTCCAAGACAGAGTCCTTCCTCGCACCCGGGCTTTTCCTGCACAAAGAGCACTTTGCATGCCCCTCAGGGCCGACCCCACAGAGCAGCCGTGCAGACGGCCCCCACAACCAAACCTGGCCAAAGCCATTCTCCACACGAGGTCCCTTTGGCTCCACGTGTATCTCTATTTATTTGTTTGTTTATTTTTTCTCCATGTGTATTTCTAAGACTTCTGCAATCTTTTGCTGCTTTTCTCCTATGATATCCACCTCTTTTTCTTCTTAATACTTGGTGAAGGACTGTTAGAAGTACGATCCCCTCCTGGTGGCTCTGTCCCGACCTGGACAAGCAGCCTCCGAGAAGCACTCTTAGAATCTCCTTGGCTGCACTTTGTGCAAAGCGAATGCATCTGTGGGCCATAAAGTAGAGGCCTGGCTCAGACCGTAATTCCTGGAGGTAGTGCCTGAGACACATCACGGCAAATCTCCTAAATAACTTTTAAAGAAAAGCATAATATTTTGCACAAGCGCATCTTCGGTACCTTCACACAAATGTGTTATTTTGGGAGGAAACACACAAACAAAAAGACACAGCACAGTGTACACTGATAGTAATTCTCAGAGTTGCTGTGTATTGAGTGTTTATGTGTTTAATAATTTTATATACATTATTTCAATTAAAACTCTTAACTCCACAACAACCCAACAAGGGAGGCTGTGTAATCAGCACCATTTACAAATGTGGAGAACAAATGCTGAGGACACTTTCTGGGTCATGGAGCTTAGAGAGCTTGAATGGGGGAAGGACATTGAATGACCAGAGATGATGGGGCTGCTGGACGGAACAAAGCAGAGCAAAGGTGTTGCAGCTAGGAGAGCAAGGGTGACAGAGGAGTGGTGGGGTGACGCCAGCCAGCAGAGTGAGGGTGACGCCAGGCAGCAGAGACAGAGGAATAGGGTGGGGACTGGGGACGGAGCAGTTCTGAGCATGTGGCACCCACACCATCCAATACCCCCATCTCACCCACCCAATACTGAGCTGGTGGCAGCTGTGAAGTGCGCCCCATGGCCACCTAAGCATTCATGAACAGTGTGGAAGGGAAAACCCACCGTAGTTCTCTCGAGTGGGTGACTACAGTACCTTCTGGCCTCCCGGTTTCTCTTCCCCTCAGCTGCTGGCCCATCTAAGGCCCTTACCATGGGCTGGCCTAGCCTCTCCTAACACTGATGAACAGTCCCTGCATGCAGACAAAGGCTCCCATCAGGCCCTCCTTGCTGAACCTTCTGGTGGATCCTGCTGACCTGGCCCTCAGCCCTGTCCAGAAAGCTGGCCAGGAGAAGCACTGCCAGCCTGCACAGCCTCCCAACAGCTGGAGAGAACCTTCAGGGCTTCGTGAGGGCAGCAGGTAGAGGCGCAGCTTCCTGTAAGGACTTAGTGTGGTGAGCAGCCTGGACTGTGAGAAAGCTCTGGCCTAGGGGTATAAGATGGTGAGAAAGCCTGCCCAGGTGGCTTCCTGGCTGCCCAGCCAAACAGCCATATCGCTGGTGAAGGGCTCATCTCGAGACAAGGCCTCTCACTTTGCACAGGCACCAAAATAGAAAAGTAAAACGTTTGTGTTTCAAAAGAGCAATGCCAGGCAATTTTTAAACTAAAGAGATGAATTTCTATCAAAATTATGTGTCTGTCTGGCTGGTCGGCGATTGCATCATGAGAAAGTAGTTGAGGGGCTGTCCCTATGCTCACAGACCATGTTTAGGATGGGCTGTCGTGTGGCCAGACCAGGAAGCATGCACCAAATTCTTCAGGGAGAAGTGGGAAGTCATCTGCTGCAGAATGTGCAGGCCTTGATTTGCCATCAAGTTTCTGTGTTCATGGTTGCAGTTCCCTGAAGCTGAGCTCCGTGGTGAATAGCCAGGGATCTGTGTACTTAAATGCACTAATAAATCCTAAGCAATCCTTAGGGAAGCCAGCCTCTCATGGCTGGCGGGATGTTAGCCAGGGTAAGGCGGCCGGTGCTGAGAGGGGCTTCCTAGCAGCCCCCAAACTGCAGAATACGAGCACCTTCCCAGCCTAACCTGCCACCTCAGGCCCCTTTCCTTCTCCTCTAGCCACTGGGCTTCAGTGGGCAGATGGAGCAGCATGGGACGCTTGCTGGACACTCTGGCACAGCCATTTACGGGTAGGAGGCAGAAAGGCTGGGGGAGGAATGTAGAAGGAAGCGGTCAGGTGACTTGGCCACCATGCCATGGTGGACACAGGCATCACAGGAAGTGCAGGAGCATGGCCACCCTCAGCCTCCTGGCTCCTGGAAGGACAGCGGGCACCTCCCCAGCTTGAGGAGGTGGGTCCTCAGTGAAAGCCTTGTGGTCCCCCCCACCCCCAATCCCGCCTCCAGGTAAACGTGTGTATTTAACTAAAACCATAACTACAAAGGCTCGTGAAATTTTCCTGGAAGCCGATTAAAGCAAAGACACTTAGCAGTAGTAGATAAAATTAAGCTATGTACCAATTCCTTTTGGTTTACAAGTCTCTGGATTGTTTGTTTACACATTAAGAGCAAAAACAAGATTGTGGCCTTTCCTCTTAATTGCAGTAATTATACTTGTGCCACCCACAGGAGAGGCCTCTTGATCTCATGTCCAAAGGGCAGCTACGTGGTCTCCGGCTCTCGGGCCTTCACAGGCTTTTCTCATTTTCTGCTGACCACTGGCCTGTGGAGCAAGCTGGAGGAGTTTGTGGTCTCCCAGCTGCATTTCTGTCCTCCCCCTTCTCTCTCTCTCTGCTGCTCCTGGGTAGTCACAGGAAGAGCTCACTTCCTAGGGATCAAAAGGGATTGCAATTTCTGTGATCAATTGTATGTGGTTAGGCATTCTCCGAATATCCTGAATGTGGAAGTAGTCAAAAGCCCATAATCTGGATAATAGTGGTCTGTGCTGGCCACATCCCTCAGGAAAGCTCGGGAAACCTGGGTCAAAAAACTTACGAGTGCTTGTCTGGCTCTTCTGCGTTCAGCGTCGAAGTGGGCTGAGCGCTTCCTTTGGGTCACCCGATACACAGCAATTTGAAGCGTCACTGTAGCCCTCTCTGTCTATCCCTGCAAGTCACGCCTGAATCCTTTCCCTGTTTGATCGTGAAGGAATGCTGCTCCAAAGACTTGGGGTCGGCAGGGCGCAGTAAATCAATCCAGATACACTCCTAATGAACGGCAAATTAAACGGCGTTTGTTTTAAGTTCATGGGCCCTTTTGGAAGATGCCTTTTTAGTGCAAACAAAATTCCTGGGTTATAGGTATGGGAGGCTGTGGGGGTGGGGTGTGGAGGGCTTATAGTGTCTGGGTCCTTTTAGAAACAATTCTTTAAAAGTAATGAAAATATCCCCAGAGTTCATGTGCCCAACTGAGTTTTGGCTGTACCATGTCTTCTGTAGCCCTTACCCTGGCACAGAATTTTCTAGACACTACGGGATCTGGGGTGTCCCAGATGCTTGGTCCCGTTTTTTCCTTGGCTCGCTCAAGTGGTTCTGGGGGGCCAGGTAGGTGTTTCTGAGAACCTGCTTTCTTGTGCCCATGCAATGGTGGAGACCTAGCCCCTGGCACTGAGATTAAGTCACTCAGCCCCCTGTCCTCCCTCCCCCCAGTGACTGGACTAAACTTGTTAGAGCCACATCAGAAAGAATAGTACAGCCTTTAGTCTTCCATGGCCCCTAAGCATTTTGGTAATAAATAATAGAAGGTATTTATTAATGTTACAGTGACATTGTGGAATTCAAATGCTGTTAACCATAACATTTTCTTCCTCAAATGTTAAAAAGAAAGGAAAAAGTATTAGGATTGGGGAGGCAGGACAGAGGGAGCTGTGGCTTTAAAACCTGAGGAATGTGGTAAAGAGAGCCTCGTGTGTTTTTTATAGTCATAGAGTGGGGGGGGGGAAGTGGGGAGAAACAAGGGCAGGAGGTCAGGGATCAGGGCTCCAGGCCTGGCCTTGCCACTGTCTGGCTGGGCTGCCTCAGAGCCAGCCCTGCCCCTGCCTGATCTGGGCTTCTCATTTGTCATCAGATAAAGAGGCCAGGGGTCTCCTGCTTTACCAGCTCTTTATTCAGCTCTCTCAGAAGACCTCTGGGCCAGGCTATCCTGAGATTTAATGACCTACTCTTCTAAGCCATGTTCCCTTCAACCAAAAGAGGCCAGGCTCAGTTTCAGTGATGGGTAAGGGAAGGAGAAACAGGCCCCATGTGTCCCTTGCCTCAGTTTACTGTGCTGTGGACATGACAGCAAAGTCCTCCCTGGATGCCTCCCTGACACTGCAGAGGGCATCTGGCTGGACAGCATCGTAGCTGGAAGGATGGGCTCAGGAGTTAAGCTTTTGACTTGGAGTCTAGCCCTGGGTTACCTACGGCCATCTGTGGGACCTCAGGCACATTGTTCAACTTCTCTGAGCCACAAGGTCCTCATCCAGAAAATGGTATTAAATCAGAAAAGGAATGTCAGGCCTACTGTAGTGTTTGACACTTAAGCTTTCAATTAACAGCAGCCAAAGAAACCACCAACAGTAACAAAACTGTTTCTTAGGCCTGCTCTCTAGAGCAGTAACTAAGGGTAGCAGAGGCTGGGGGGGGGGGGGGTGCAAGGAGCTAAGTGACTTAATCTCTGTGCCTGGGGCCGGTCTCCACAACTGAAAGAGTGAGAACTGTTTGTGACTGGGAGGTTTTAGCTCAATCTTGGCAGCCCTGAGAATGGCAGGGAGGCTGTGATTTGTGCAGAAGCCTTATCCAAGTGCCATCAGGCTTGGGGTGCTAGTGGGGGGCTCCTAGCCAAACCTCAGGGTGTGGACCTGGATTTTAGGAAGGACAAAGGAAGCTACTGGGTGCAGCACCAGAGCCCCCTTCACCAAGGATATGTGGGTTTTCTGTCATTTTTTTCATTCCTCAGGGCAGACCTGTGCAACTACCGTTCTTTTTTTTGTTGTTGTTGTTGTTTGTTTGTTTTTGTTTTGTGTGTGTGTGTGTGTGTGTGTGTGGTTATTTGCCACAGGCCGGATCTGTGCCAAGTCACTGCAGGATCTGAGAAATCAATGGGTCCCACCCTGTCCTTGGGGAACTGGCCATCTAGTGCTGTCAGTAAATTGGCAGTGACAACAGATGACACTAGTCTGGGGAAGGCAAGCCCAGGGGCCATGGCAGGTAGGGTGACTGTTTTGATTTGTCCAGGATTATCTTGACTTCAGTACCAAAAATCCCACCTCCCAGGAAGCCTCTCGGCCCCAGGCAAACTGAGCCAGCTGTTGGCCCTTGTGGGAAGAGCCAGTGGAGCAGCACCTCACCTGGTCTCCCCTAGTCAGGGAGGGCTTCTTGGCAGAAGGGATGGCTGAGAAGAATAAGTAGTAGTTAGCCAGGCCAAGATGAGTAGGGATAGGAAGTGGAGAGAGTCCCAAGACAGAAAGACCACACAATACAAAGATCCAGTGGCATCAGAGACCCCGAGGAGGTGGGAGAGGCTGGGGAGACAGTGCAAGGCCGTGCCCCTAAAAATGTGTCCCATTTGCTGATTTCTCAGCTGCGCTGTGGGGCACACTGTTTTTAGGCAGCGCTTACGCTGAGCAGGGAAGTCGAGAGCACTGATTCTTCCCAACATCTGTTCCCACTCTTTGATCCCAAAGCAGAAATCCACACCATTGGACCAGCCACTAGGGAGGTGCCCACCCTGTGCAGGAGATAAATGGCTGGCACCTTCCTTTTCTGTTTTCAGTCTGCCTTGATGAATAACACAATCATCACACACGTGCTCTGCCAGCAATGACGTGTCTGTCTTAATGTTGGCCAGGGTAGCTGTGCTTGCTGGGCCACCACCAGCTGGCTGAGCCACTGTAGAGATGCAAGTTTATTTATTTTGTTTCTCTAAGTGAAAAAAAAAAATCCTTTCCTGCTGAGGCATCGCACCCTTTCCCATGCTCGTGAGGGCCTAGAGAGCCAGCTGGGGTGTGTTTTTTCCCTCATTATGCCCTAAATGCTTGCTCCATAGGAATGCTCTTTGCCTTGTTTTTGTTCCTTGCAGAGTTCAATCTGTCAGTATGAACAGTATTAAATCAAGAGGGTACTTGTTTAGCTTTTCAGCACTTCTTTCCCAAAGCAAATCACTTTGGGAAAGGTGAGTTCTGGATTGCTAATCCTTTAGGTATATGTTTAATCTTCTAATATTGAGCCGACACAGACACATTGGGAGAAACATCTGGGTATCTTTTCCAAAGCCTCTCCCAGAAAAGAAAAGAGCATGGGGGGGAAATGATCTTGACATCACTGAGCAAAGCTTTATGACTAATCCCTTTACTGCCACCGATAAGGCGGCTAATGCACATCGCTCAATGAGAGAAAACGTCTCAGGCCTCGCTTCACGACAGGCAGAAAGCCATGCTGTCTTGCCAGCACTTTGTACGAAGTGCCAAGTCCTTATTACTCTTTTTGGCTTTCACTGTAAGAACATGAATCATGATGCATCAGTCTGATATTTGTGTGGCTGTGCAGCGTTAGGTTCCCGGACCTCCGCGCAGCAGCTTTCTTTGGGGGCCACTTCCGTTTCTGAGCATGCGCAGAGTTAGGCCCCACCTCCGTGCAGTGTCTCTATTTGGTCTCCACTTCCGTTTCTGAGCAGAGCCGCGTGACTCAGACGCGGGGGCTCATGGGAGCGCGCGGGGGTTCATGGGAGCGCGCGCGGTGGCCTCGCTCTCGCTGTCTCGGCCTGGACTCCGCGCCGTGGCGCGTGTAGACTCCAACACTTCAGGGACGTTTGGCCTGAACTACCGCCGTATCCCCAGGGTCCACAGAGGCGGGAGCCGGGCTGGAGTTCTGGAGCTCCGAGGTACACGTTTTCCAGCTTCCCAGACACAGTCGCCGGGCCGAGCTGGGTGTTAAACCCCGGAGGCCGGGCCTTTCCTAGAGGCGGTTATTGTCTGGAAATCCATCCAGGGTTTGGGCATCAAGTTTTCAACTTGATGAAACATTCAGATGAACGGCCTGTCCATGTGAGGGTTAAGCGCACATGTTTCAAACCTGAGTGAAGCGCTGGGCTCTTCTGCTTTGCACAGCCGATATATTCAGTTGAAAGTCTTTTGAGACAGAGTCTCACCGTGTCGCCCTGGGTAGAGTGCAGTGGCCTCATAGCTCACAGCAACGTCAGACTTTGTGCTCACATGATCCTCTCTCCTCAGCCCCTGGAGTAGCTGGGACTGGAGGCGCCCAACACATCGCCCGGCTCTTTTTAGAGACAGGGTCTTGCTCTGACTCTGGCTGCTCTCGAACCTATGAGCTCAGGCAGTCCACCCGCCTCGCCGTCCCTGAGTGCTGGGATTACAGGCGTGAGCCACCATGCGTGGCTCATTTGAAGATCTTAATAACGCTGCTAAAACACCGGGGTAGCAATAGAAATATTATATATTACACAGGCAAGGAGTAAGGCTGATGGCTGTGAGGAACAGGCCTCGCCCCAGCCACAGCCCAGCAGAGTGTAGCCACTTGCACTGATGGTGGCAAGGACACCAAAACTGATGGTTCATTCACTGATTTGTTCAATGGCTGTTCTGTGCGGACTGCACGTCACTTGCTTTGCAGGGTCCACGCTCCTGTTCTCCCGTGGCTAACAGTTTGGTCTGATAGATATTAGTCAAGTAATCACTTAAAAATACATAAAAGGTTAACCTGGACAAGGAATTGCACAAGTTCCTATGAGAAGCCTTGAGTAGGTGGGGACATTACTGGGCTGGGACCTGGATGGTGCGAAGTTGCCACAGAGGGAGCGGCAGGCACACTGGAGTGGGGCAATCTGCTCGTCGTTAACTGAGAGTCAGGATCAGACGTGGAGCTCAGGGCTTGCAGCAGGGGTCTCTGGTACCCCTGCCTGGTAGAGCCTCATAGTGGTGGAGAAGCTCTGTAGCTGTGTGTCAAGGACAGTGGCTGTTGGTCCACCTGTGGCCATTAAGCACTTGAACTGGGTCTACTCTGAACAATTGAAATTTTATATAATTTTAATTAATTTACATGTAAATGGCCAAATATGGCTACCATATTGAAAGTACAGATCTGTCTGCTCCACATCTTGAACTAGCCCAGCCTACAGAGGGTCATTAAAGAGGGAAGGAAGTGATTATTCTCTGAGATGGTTAATAACCATGTTAATTTCAGGGACTTCATTCATTCCCTTTCTCACTCAGAAATACAATGTATTGGGTACCCATTGTGTGCCAGGCACTAGCCTAGACTCGAGCTCCCCTGATTAACAAGACCAGGCTCCCACTCCTGATGTGTCAACAGCCTGATGGGGCAGACACTCACCGTAGCAGCAGTGCATGGGTCTTTTAGGGTCACTCTTTTAGGGTCACTTTCCACGGGAAGAACTGAGGGATAATTCTTCTCTAGCTTAACCCGGGGTTACTCAGCCCTATTGGCGAAGGTCGTGACTGCTGAGTTCCAACTGCCCCACGCTCCCAGGCCTTCACATAAAAGGAGACAGTTCTAATACAACACACTACACAATTAAAAAACCCACAGAACTCCCAAATTCAGTGTACTAATATTAGAAAAAGAGGTAGATTTTCATTTCCATAGACTTTTCATAATAGGACATCGATTGCTGAGTTTGGGGAAGGAAGTTGAGCCCTTCTGAATAATATTCTTCATGCATACATAGATCAGGGGACCTCCACTCAGGCATCTAGTGAGTGACACAGAGTTTTAGTCAGAGCCACTCTGTGCTTTTATGAGACGTTCATGCATTGACTTTTGCTTCTTGCTCAGGCAAAAGAGAGAGGTAATAACTTTTGCATATTTTCTAAAAGCACTTTCTCACAAGCAGTGCTGCTCAAACACTTCCATCCTTCCTGCTATTACATGTAGAATGCCAGCAGTTATGACCTCATTGTAAAAAAAAAACACTTCCTGGTACTCAATTATTCTCATTACGCCTAAATATTTAATGCCTGCCAATATTTATTTAAATCGTCACTTCAAAATAATTTGTTTCCAATTATTGGGATCTACTAAATTACCTTCTCAAACCAATCACCTGAAAAAACATTCCCTGCCATGAAGAGTAAAGAGTTCCCATGATGACCCAGGACACTAGCCCAGGGAGCACCTCCCTGTGCACATTGGTTTTCCCCTTGGGTTCTGGCTCCCAGCTTGTTCCTCCATCTGGGAGATCTGAGGACCACAAGCTCAGAGGGTGTGCCCCTCCAAGCTGATCAGTGACAACTGAGTGCACCAGAGTTGGGTTGTGGTGGTGGCGGATGGGATTTAAAAATACAGAAACAGCCAGCTCCCCGGATGCACTGAATGAGAACTGTCCAGGGGGCCTGGAAATCTGTAGTTTAAAAACATAATGTCAAAGGATTCAGCAATGATTGGTTAACAGACTAGAAAATACTACCTTATTCAGTTAGCATATCTTATACTGTTGCCTTTATGACACAACTTTCAAAGTGTGAAGTTTATTGAGTCTCTTTTTGTCCCAGATTAAATGAGTACCTCAGAACTCCCTAACTCTGAAGTGGCCCTCCCCTTCTCTCTCATGCTGACAGGGATTGTGTTCCCCCTGTCAGAGCTTGTCTGCATTCTCCAATGCGTTTTGCGCATTTCTTTGTTCTCTGATGCTTCTTGTGCCTTGCACTTCCCTTTGGTATTTCTTTCTGTGAAGGTCTCAGTAGTAAACTTTTTTAGTTTTTGGAAGTTGAAAATACCTTTATTTTTGTATTATCAAGAGTGAATCTTTATTAGGTTATGAAAAGATAAAGCTACAGTTGTGCCCATCAGCACAGAGAAGATATTATTCCATTGTCTTGTGAAACCCATCGTTGCTTATGAAAAATCAGCTGTTCATAATATAAATTATCATCCTTTAAGGTAATGCTTTTCAACCTTTTTTATCTCAAGCACACTTTAACCTATAGTTAAACTTCCACAGCACACTGAAATTAGGTTGATCCAAAAAAAAAGCATATAAAAAAGTATATACTTACTGTGCTTTGAGCTTCTTTTGAAAATAATTTAATTAATGGTCTTTAAATTTTTTCTTGGCACAGCAGTTGAAAATCACTGCTGTAATGTAATCTGTCTTTTCCCTTTGGTAATGTTTATTTTCATGTAATGTAGTTTCAGTGATATGTGTTTATGTACAGATTTGTAGTTAGTGATTGTATCTGGATTCCATGTTCCTTTTCAATTTAAGGATTTATAATTTTCTTTAAGTTTGAAAACATTTCTACCATTGTCTTCAAATAACACCTTTCATTTACATGTTAGACCTTTCATTCTATCTCTATACCTTTTTATCTTCTGTTTTATATGCTCTGTCTCCAACTCTGAACTGTGTTCTGAGTGATTTGTTGACACCTATCTCTGATTTACTAATTTTCTCCTCAACTCTACTTTGCTGTTTTACTCATATATTAAAGCTAATTTTTTTTTTATTGTTGGGGATTCATTGAGGGTACAAGAACCTGGTTACACTGATTGCATTTGTTAGGTAAAGTCCCTCTTATAATCGTGTCTTGCCCCCAAAAGGTGTGTCACACACAAAGGCCCCACCCCCTCCCTACTTCTTTCTCTCTCTGGTCTACCCTTCCCCCACCCCCACCATGTCCTTAATTGTCATTAATTGTCCTCATATTAAAATTGAGTACATAGAGTTCATGCTTCTCCATTCTTGTGAGGCTTTACTAAGAATAATGTCCTCCACGTCCATCCAGGTTAATACGAAGGACGTAAAGTCTCCATTTTTTTTAATGGCTGAATAGTATTCTGTGGTGTACATATACCACAGCTTGTTAATCCATTCCTGGGTTGGTGGGCATTTAGGCTGTTTCCACATTTTGGTGATTGTAAATTGAGCTGCAATAAACAGTCCAGTGCAAGTGTCCTTATGATAAATGGATTTTTTTCCTTCTGGGTAGATGCCCAGTAATGGGATTGCAGGATCAAATGGGAAGTCTAGCTTGAGTTCTTTGAGGTTTCTCCATACTTCCTTCCAAAAAGGTTGTATTAGTTTGCAGTCCCACCACAGTGTAAAAGTGTTCCCTTCTCTCCACATCCATGCCAGCATCTGCAGTTTTGAGATTTTGTGATGTGAGCCATTCTTGCTGGGGTTATATGGTATCTCAGGGTGGTTTTGATTTGCATTTCTCTGATAAATAGGGGTATAAGCATTTTTTCATATGTTTGTTAGCCATTTGTCTGTCTTCCTTAGCGAAGATTCTATTCATATCTCTTGCCCATTGATACATAGGATTGTTGGCTTTTTTCATGTGGATTAATTTGAATTCTCTATAGATCCTAATTATCAAGCTTTTGTCTGATTCAAAATATGCAAATATCCTTTCCCATTGTGTAGGTTGTCTATTTGCTTTGGTCCTTAGCTGTACAGAAGCTTTTCAGTTTAATGAAGTCCCATTTATTTTTTTTGTTGTTGCAATTGCCATGGCAGTCTTCTTCATGAAGTCTTTCCCCAGGCCAATATCTTCCAGTGTTTTTCCTATGCTTTCTTTGAAGTTTTTATTGTTTCATGCCTTAAATTTAAGTCCTTTATCCATCTTGCATCAATTTTTGCGAGTGGAGAAGGTGTGGGTCCAGTTTCAGTCTTTTACATGTAGACATCCAGTTCTCTCAACACCATTTATTGAATAGGGAGTCTTTCTCCCAGTGTATGTTCTTGTTTGGTTTATCAAAGATTAGGTGGTTGTAAGATGTGAGTTTCATTTCCTGGTTTTCTATTCGATTCCAAATGTCTATGTCTCTATTTTTGTGCCAGTACCATGCTGTCTTGACCACTATGGCTTTGTAGTACAGCCTAAAATCTGGTATGGTGATGCCCCCAGCTTTGTTTTTATTACTAAGAACTGCCTTAGCTATACGGGTTTTTTTGTAGTTCCATACAAAACTCAGAATCATTTTTTCCAAATCTTGAAAGTACGATGTTGGTATTTTAATAGGAATGGCATTGAATAGGTAGATTGCTTTGGGAAGTATAGACATTTTAACAATGTTGATTCTTCCCATCCATGAGCATGGTATGTTCTTCCATTTGTTAATATCCTCTGCTATTTCCTTTCTGAGGATTTCATAATTTTCTTTATAGAGGTCCTTCACCTCCTTCGTTAGGTATATTCCTAGGTATTTTATGTTCTTTGGAGCTATGGTGAAGGGAGTTGTGTCCTTAATTAGCCTCTCATCTTGACTGTTATTGGCCTATACAAAGGCAACTTATTTGTGGACGTTGATTTTATATCCTGAGACATTACTGTATTTTTTGATGACTTACAGGAGTCTTGTGGTTGAGTCTTTGGGGTTCTCTAAGTATAAGATCATGTCATCAGCAAAGAGGAAGAGTTTGACCTCCTCTGCTCCCATTTGGATTTCCTTTATTTCCTTGTCTTGCCTAATTGTATTGGCTAGAACTTCTAGCACTATGTTGAATAGTAAAGGTGACAGAGGACAACCTTGTCTGGCTCCAGTTCTAACAAAAAAAGCTTTCAGTTTTACTCCATTCAGTAAAATATTAGCTGTGGGTTCATAGATAGCTTCCATCAGTTTCAGAAATGTGCCACCTATACCTATACTCTTCAGTGTGCTAATTAGAAAAGGATGCTGGATTTTATTGAATGCTTTTTCTGCATCTATTGAGAGGATCATATGGTATTTTTTTTTGCCTCTGTTAATATGGTGGGTAACGTTTATGGACTTGCATATGTTAAACCAGCCTTGCATCCCTGGGATGAAACCTCCTTGATCATGATGTATGACTTTTTTTGATGATATAAAGTTAAAAATTTCTAATGATTGTATTTTTCATTCCTAGAATCTATATTTGACTCTTTTTAAAAATCTTCCCATTTTTTTTCAAAATTTCTTTTTGCCTAGTTCTTTCTTTTTCTCTTGAATATTTTTAGCTGTGCTTATTAAAACTCTTCCCACTGTGGTTGGTGGAAGTTTGTTTCCTTGTGTGCTTCTGAGCTCGTCTTCAGTGAGTTTTTTGTATGAGAGTCACCTCTATGAGGAGAACCAAAGTTTACTTGTGGACCAGTTTTTATGTTAATCTGTCATTCTCGTGTCATCTAGGTCGCATGAATTTAGAACCAACTCCCAGAAAGTGGTCCTGGAGTTTCTGTTTCTTCTAAGTGACTTTTCCCCTTCCTCAGTGCCACATACCTGACCCGTAGACAGAGTTTTCCTAGAGCTTGACCAAGGCAAACCTCCTCAGAGCCTGGGTTTAAGCAGAAGGTAGGGCTCATCTTGACAGCACAGACAGGACATCTGATTATAGTGCCTATCCAGCACAGCTGACACTGCTGTAACCCCAGGGGTCTTCCATTTCCAACATGCACCTAGTGAATTTGATCTTCAACTTCTACATTGAATTCTCTTGGAATTCAAAAATACCAGCTTTGCCATTACTACCTGTCTAACTGTGGAAATTACTTAACCTCTTTGTGACTCTGTTTCCTCAACCATGAAATAGGGGTAATAATTATATCCTCATGGAGTTGTGAGGGTAAAATAAGTTAATATACGTAAAATACTGTGAATGGTGCCTGGCCCATAGCAAGTATTAAATATGTATTTGCTATCATTATTTTTTGCTCTCAAGTTTGCCTAAGTATTAAACTTTTCTGTTAATACATTATATATATGTATGTATTAACACATATTTTAATATATATTATTTTATTAAATATATTTTATTATGTTAAATATGTACATGTGTGTTTTATGTTTTCTTTCATAATTAAAAAAATATGTTTTGTATATGGATAGCATACGGTTTTCATTCTGTTGGAGAAATGTGGCCTTGCTAGAGTGTGGGCACTGTGGCGGCAAGCAGGGTCTGGGAATCTTACATCATAGTCAGTTGCTAAAGTTTGGGGCCCCCCACTTTTCAATAGTTGAATTCTTTTTTCCTCATTAAAAGCTCAGCTGGGCTCTACTATCCTTCTCTACTTCCCACAGCTATCACTGCTAATCTTCACAAATTCATCTTTATTTTGAAGTCCGTGGAAACTCCAGAGATGTTTAGATATATTTGAGCTGGCAGGAGAATTATTTTACTTCATTCATTCCTACATACAAAAGGTTTTTTATTTTGTATTTTACCGTTTTATTTGACCACACCAGCAAGTCTGTTTAACTGAATGTGGTATTTTCACAAGGAATAAGGATCGGAGGGGAAGGGGCCTATTCCCGGAAGCAGGCTTGTGGATGCTAGTCTTGGCTCCATTTCTGGGGTTTATTAAAGGAGTGTTTATAAAACCACTCTATTTGTATTTACCAAGAATATTAGTGGGAGAAAGAGGGGGGAAATGGCCTGGGACTCCAGATTCTCTGAGGATAAATCAGTCATTACGTAGATCATGTATACATGAATAACCAAGATGTGATGCAATGTGTCAGCTCCTTGCCACAGGTCAGCTAGGATTTACATGGACAATCAACCCTCCCTCGTTTCTCAGAAATAAATGAAAAACTAGTCAACTAACCTGCAGGCTGCTTTGAGGTTTCTTGAGTAGGGGAGTCTTGAAAGAATTATTTTACCAGCCTATGCAGTCACTTTGCTCTTGCTTTCCAAGCCCATTAGAAACCCTAGTGGGCTGGCTTGGTTGCTCTTCCGTAGATTCAGTAAAGACTCCACTTTTGTGAGCTTCTGCCTCTCCTTCCTTCCCTCTCGTCTTTCTTCCTCTTGGAAGCTGAGCAGTAGCTGTGTACGTTGTTGTGACGTGTAGCTCATTAGAGGCTGTTTGCGTGAAAACATCAATTTTGGCAGAAAAGCCCCCCCAAATGACCTTGAACTTGGGCAGGGAGTTTGTGCACTCCATAAAATGATACACAAAACTGTGTGTGCGCATGTGTGCACAGTTCTGAGGCTGGGATTGGGGGCAGGGGCGTGCAGCACCACCAAGAAAGCCTTTGTCTGGGACCTTCTCTCTGCAGGGCCCCGTTTCAGTCTACACACTCCTAAAAGGGCAGAGTCACCAGCACAGCACCTGGCCTTGATGTGTTACACAAAATGTTTCTAAACTGCAAGACTGAATTGAGTAAGTGTTCTAATTTCTGGAGGTGGACCCACTGTTTTATTAGAGGGAATCAACACACAGTGGATAGAGAAGTCAGGATTCAGAATTTTAATCCCAGTTGTGTCAAGGTATCATTAATTCATTTGTTAATTAATTCGAAAACGTATTGAGTATCTACTATGTGGTGGGCATTGTACTAAACTCTGGATAGCTGGTGAGGGACAGCACAGACATCTCCCTCCTTTCTGACACTTGTAAGTTTCATGCCCATAACCAAATTATCTCTGCCCCTCTGTGACTCAGTTTCATCTATAAAATGGGTTGTAGTAAGGACTAAATGGGAAAGTATATGGAAAAGTGATTTTTAAACTTTAATATTTTAGGTATAGCAAAGGTTTTACACACACACACATACACACTGCCATGATTGTCTTCTAGTCACTACAAAGTGTTGTGAAGAATTGATGATATTTAATCAAAGAGATTATGACATAAATCTTCATGTTTCTAAAAAGGAGAGGTTGTGTGAAGACATCCTTGGGAATGTATTGGGACCCTGAATGTGATGGAGGTTTCCCCAGAGAGGTTTTGGAAGGAGGTTGGTTGTGAATTACAAACCAGCATACTGAATGTGATGGACCTTTCCCCAGAGAGGTTTTGGAAGGAGGCTGGGTGTGAATTACAAACCAGCATGAGCATTTTGGATTCTCCCCTGTGTGCTACCCTTGGGCTTCCAGAGCAGCATCAAGCAGAAAATCTGAAGGACTCCAAAGTCAAGGATGGAGCCGAGACAGTGTCACAGCCTAGCCACACAGCAGGAGTGCCCACCTGCTGGACACCCAGGCAACCTGGTCCTAGAGGGCCCTCCATCCAGACCTGGGAGAGAGAAAAGTCTCTCTGGAGTGACCGGCTTTCAATGAAAACTTCCTGACTGAAGGAGACTGGCTCAGGTGCTCTTTTCCACACCCACTTTATGCTAAAATTATCCTGACGAAGACACTCTAGGCAGGGCTGGACAGAGAGGGAAAGGCAAAGACCAGAAAAGCCCCCATGTCCCTTGTGGAGATCCTGGCCTAGGATACGTGTCAGGCACCTGTTTCAGTGGGAGGATAAAGACAACGAGAGTATTATTTTCACGTCTTCCATTGCATTCTACACATAAAAGTTTGAGTTTTTTCCCCAGCAAAATTCAGTTTGTGCATCTCCTCTGTTTAAAACTATTCTTATCTTCTCTTGCACTTGGAAGAAACCCCAAACCCTTGAGCTAGAGGCCCTGCGTGATCTGCCCTAGGAGCTCATCAGAGGTACCCTCTGCTATCCCCTTCTTCTCTTACACTCCATCCACACTGGCTGGTTTTGATTCCCTAAACTTTCTGAACTTCTTTTTTTTTTTTTTTTTATTAAATCATAGCTGTGTACATTGATTTGATCACGGGGCATCATTCACTAGCTTCACAGACCGTTTACCAAGTTTCACATATACCCTTGTAAGATGCACCGCTGGTGTAATCCCACCAATCCCCTTCCCTCTACCTACCTCCCCCCTCCCTCCCCTCCCTTACCCCCTTCCCCCTATTCTTAGGTTGTAACTGGGTTATAGCTTTCATGTGAAAACCCTAAATTAGTCTCATAGTAGGGATGAGTACATTGGGTACTTTCTCTTCCATTCTTGAGATACTTTACCAAGAAGAATATGTTCCAGCTCCATCCATGTAAACATGAAAGAGGTAAAGTCTCCATCTTTCTTTAAGGCTGCATAATATTCCATGGTGAACATATACCACAATTTATTAATCCATTCGTGGATCGATGGGCACCTGGGCTTCTTCCATGACTTAGCAATTATGAATTAGGCTGCAATAAACATTCTGGTACAAATATCTTTGTTATATTTGTACCAGAATGATTTTTGGTCTTCTGGGTATATGCCCAGTAGAGGAATTACAGGATTGAATGGCAGATCTATTTTTAGATCTCTAAGTGTTCTCCATATTTCTTTCCAAAAGGAATGTATTAATTTGCATTCCCACCAGCAGTGCAAAAGTGTTCCGTTTTCTCCACATCTGCGCCAACATCTCTGGTCTTGGGATTTTGTGATATAGGCTAGTCTCACTGGAGTTAGATGGTATCTCAAAGTAGTTTTGATTTGCATTTCTCTGATGATTAAAGAGGATGAGCATTTTTTCGTATGTTGAAGGCTGCACGCCTGTCTTCTTCAGAGAAGTTTCTCTTCAAATCCCTTGCCCAGCCTGCGATGGGATCCCTTGTTCTATTCTTGCTAATGCGTTTGAGTTCTCTGTGGATTCTGGTTATTAAACCTTTGTCGGAGACATAACCTGCAAATATCTTCTCCCATTCCGAGGGCTGTTTGCTTGCTTTACTTACTGTGTTCTTGGCTGTGCGGAAGCTTTTTAGTTTGATCAAGTTCCAGTAGTGTATTTTTGAAGCTGCTTCAATTGCCCGGGGGGGTCCTCCTCATAAAATACTCGCCCATCCCGATGTCTTCAAGGGTTTTCCCTGCACTCTCCTCTAGTATTTATTTATAGTTTCATGTCTTAAGTTTAAATCTTTTATCCAGTAAGAGTCTATCTTAGTTAATGGTGAAAGGTGTGGGTCCACTTTCAGTCTTCTTCAGGTTACCAGCCAGTTCATCCAGCACCATTTGTTAAATAGGGAATCTTTTCCCCACTGAATGTTTTTAATTGGCTTGTCAAAGATTAAATAATGGTAAGTAGCTGGATTCATCTCTTGATTCTCTATTTTATTCCAGACATCTACCTCTCTGTTTTTGTGCCAATACCATGCTGTTTTGATCACTATTGATTTGTAGTATAGTCTGAGGTCCGGTAGCATAATTCCTCCTGCTTTGTTTTTATTTCTGAGTAATGTCTTGGCTATTCGAGGTTTTTTCTGATTCCATATAAAACGAAGTATTGTTTTTTCCAGATCTTTAAAGTATGACGGTGGAGCTTTAATAGGGATTGCATTGAAATTATATATTGCTTTGGGTAGTATAGACATTTTAACAATGTTGATTCTTCCCAGCCATGAGCATGACATGTTTTTCCATTTGTTAATATTTTCAGCTATTTCTTTTCTTAGAGTTTCATAGTTCTCTTTATAGAGATCTTTCACGTCCTTTGTTAGATAAATTCCCAAATATTTCATCTTCTTTGGCACTACTGTGAATGGGATAGAGTCCTTAACTGTTTTTTCAACTTGACTGTTGTTGGTATATATAAAGACTACCGATTTATGAATGTTGATTTTGTAACCTGAGACGCTGCTGTATTCCTTGATCACTTCTAAGAGTTTTGTAGTAGAGTCCCTAGTGTTTTCCAGATATACTATCATATCATCCGCAAAGAGTGAAAGTTTGATCTCTTCTGACCCTATATGGATACCCTTGATCGCCTTTTCTTCCCTAATTGCAGTGGCTAAAACTTCCATTACAATGTTAAAAAGCAATGGAGACAATGGGCAGCCTTGTCTGGTTCCTGATCTGAGTGGAAATGATTCCAATTTAACTCCATTCAATCTGATATTGGCTGTGGGTTTGCTGTAGATGGTCTCTATCAGTTTAAGAAATGTCCCTTCTAGACCGATTTTCTTAAGTGTTCTGATCATGAAGGGATGCTGGATATTATCAAAAGCTTTTTCTGCATTGATTGAGAGAATCATATGGTCTTTGTTTTTCAGTTTGTTTATGTGCTGGATTACATTTATAGATTTACGTATATTGAACCAGCCTTGAGATCCTGGGATAAAACCGACTTGGTCATGATGTATAATTTGTTTGATTTGTTGCTGGATTCTGTTTGTTAGGATCTTGTTGAATATTTTTGCATCTATATTCATTAGTGATATTGGTCTATAATTTTCTTTTCTTGTTGGGTCTTTCCCTGGTTTGGGGATCAGGGTGATGTTTGCTTCATAGAACGTGTTGGGTAGTCTTCCTTCTTTTTCTACCTTTTGGAACAGGTTAAGTAATATAGGTACTAATTCCTCTTTAAAGGTTTGGTAGAATTCAGACGTGAAACCATCTGGTCCCGGGCTTTTCTTTTTAGGGAGGTTTTGTATGGTTGATTCTATTTCCGAACTTGATATGGGCCTGTTCAACATTTCCACTTGATTCTGGCTAAGTCTTGGAAGGTGATGTGCTTCCAAGTATTGGTCAGTTTCCTTCAGATTTTCATATTTCTGAGAATAAAGTTTCTTGTAATATTCATTAAGGATTTTTTGGATTTCTGAGGAGTCTGTTGTTATTTCATCTTTGTTGTTTCTGATTGATGAGATTAGAGATTTTACTCTTTTTTTCCTGATTAGGTTGGCCAAAGGTTTATCTATTTTATTGACCTTTTTGAAAAACCAGCTTTTTGATTTATTGATCTGTTGTATTATTCTTTTGTTTTCAATTTCATTTAATTCTGCTCTAATTTTGGTTATTTCTTTTCTTCTACTGGGTTTGGGGTTGGAATATTCTTCCTTTTCCAGTTGCTTGAGATGTCCCATTAAGTTGTTAACTTCCTCTCTTTTCGTTCTCTTGAGGAAGGCTTGCAGTTCTATAAATTTCCCTCTTAGAACTGCCTTCGTGGTGTCCCAGAGGTTCTGATAGTTCGTGTCCTCATTGTTGTTTTGTTCCAAAAAATTGGCGATTTCTTTCTTAATCTCATCTCTGACCCAGCTATCATTCAGCATAAGGTTATTTAACTTCCATGTTTTTGTATGAGTATGCAGATTCCTGTTGTTACTCAGCTCAAGTTTTATTCCATGGTGGTCCGAGAAGATGCATGGAATAATTTCTATTCCTTTACATTTACTGAGGTTAGACTTATGACCTAAGATGTGATCGATTTTGGAGTATGTTCCATGGGCTGATGAGAAGAATGTGTATTCAGTTTTTTTGGGATGAAATGTTCTGTAGATGTCTGCTAAATCCAAATGTTGGATGGTTGGGTTTAAATCTAAGATTTCTTTGCTTAGCTTCTTGTTGGAGGATCCATCCAACACTGCCAAAGGAGTGTTGAAATCTCCGACGATTATGGAGCTGGAGGAAATCAAGTTGCTCATGTCTGTTAGAGTTTCTCTTATAAATTGAGGTGCTTTCTGGTTGGGTGCATAGATATTAATAATTGAGATCTCATCATAGTGAGTATTACCCTTAACAAATATGAAGTGACTGTTCTTGTCCTTCCTTACTTTTGTTGGTTTAAAGCCTATTGTATCTGCAAATAAAATTGCAACACCTGCTTTTTTCTGATTACCATTTGCCTGAAATATGGACGACCATGCTTTCACCCTGAGTCTGTATTTGTCTTTTAGGTTAAGATGTGACTCTTGCATGCAACAGATATCTGGCCTGAGTTTTTGTATCCAGTCAGCTAACCTATGCCTCTTTAGAGGACAGTTTAAGCCGTTCACATTAATGGAGAATATTGATAAGTCTGGTGAAGTTTTGGGTATCGAGTTTTTCAAAAGTCCAATGGCCATTTTTAATCCTTTCGCCAGTGTGGAAATTGGAGTTTGATCCAAAGTTTCTGAGTGAGTTTACTTTTGTGGTATAGGATTGGGTTGGTCATTATGGAGGATAGGTCTGAGAATATCCTGAAGAGCTGGTTTGGTTATGGCAAATTTCTTCAACATATGAATGTCGTTAAAGTATTTAATTTCTCCATCATAAATGAAACTCAGTTTAGCTGGATATGAGATCTGGGGTTGAAAGTTATTTTGCTTTAGGAGATTAAAAGTCAGTGACCACCCTCTTCTGGCTTGAAAAGTTTCAGCAGAGAGATCTGCAGTCATTCTAGTATTCTTCCCTTTGAAGGTAATGGTTTTCTTTCTCCTGGCAGCTTTGAGGATTTTCTCCTTCATATTAACTTTAGTGAAGTTAATTATGATATGCCTTGGGGATGTCTTATTGGGGTTGAGTTGTGCTGGGGTTCTGAAGCTGTCCACTATCTGAATTTCAGAGTCTCTAGGCATGTCTGGAAAATTTTCTTTCATCATTTCATGCAGAAGGGCCTCTGTGCCCAGTGAGGCCACTTCATCTGTTTCTGGAACTCCTATGATTTGGATATTTGCCTTCTTCGAATTATCCCAGAGCTCTCTGAGTGAGTGATCCATTTTTGCTCTCCATTTCTCTTCCTGTTTGAGAGTTTGGGAGTGTTCAAAGGCTTTATCTTCAATGTCAGAAATCCTTTCTTCTGCTTGCTCCATTCTGTTACTGAGGGATTCTACTGTATTTTTCATATCTTTGAGGCCTGCAAATTCTTGCTTCAGTGTGTCTAAGTCTTTGGTGGTTTTGTCTTTAAATTCGTTAAATTCTTGAGACAACTTTTGAATTTCCCCTCAAATTCCTAATTCCACTTTGTTAATCTCGTCTGCAATCCAAATTCTGAATTCGATTTCTGACATCTCAGCCAGTTGTTTATGAATGGGATCTTCAATTGCATGCCATATCTTTCCTTGGGGGGGTTGATCTATTCTGGTTATTCATGTTACCAGAGTTTTTCTGCTGATTCCGCCCATGGTTGTTTTACTCCCTCTGATTTTTTCCCCTGGGGCTTTGTCGAGGGCCCGTACAGTGTTGTGGCCTGAGAAACTGGGGCCCTGTCTGGTGTGTTGGGACTAAATGGTTCTGCCTTGTTTTCAGCTGGTTTCTGTTCCACCCTAGTGAAACAGATACTTTGGATTGAAGTCTCAGCTGTGGAGAAATATCAGCAATTAAGTCACCCCGCCCCCCACCGGCAAACAATTGGAAAAGAAAAATCAAACCTTCCTACCACCGTGCACCCAGGGCACCACCTGATTTGTCCTCAGGCGATTGGTTCAGTTCAAAAATGTCCAAATCAATTGTGTCAGTCTGCACCTGTCTCAGGTGAGAGAGTTTAAGAGGTCTCTGGGACCTGGATCACAGGGGTCTGGTGACTACTCTGGTGTGGCTTGCTCCAGTGCTGTGTGGAGTCAGGAGAACCCACCCAGCCTATAAATCAGTCTGGGAAGGTTGCTGCCTCCTTCCCCACCTTGCACCACTTCACATCCAGTCACTGATAGCCCTGCAGTTGGCTGACCCAGTTGCCTGTAGTGAATCGGTACTCCAGGAGTTTGTACCTGCCTGAATCACAAGGAAGTCTGCCAGGCTGCTGCACTCTGCCTCTCTCCAGCAGGAGGAGGTGAGGCCTGACAACCTCGGGTGCTAGATGAAGGTTGAGGGGTTTTCACTCAGGTCCAGTCTCACCCCTGATTAATGTTTCTGACAGAACAGAACAGAACAACTCTGCGTTTCCCCTGCAGATGAGAAGCTGAATTGAGTTCCAAATCAGCTTTTCTTTGCTCTTGTATTGTCTATAGGCTGACGATCCCCTGAGGGCCAGGTGCATCTTAGGTTTAGTAAAGCAGACCTCTGGGTCAGCCCTGCCCTGGGAGTTTCCCTGGTTTGCAAGTTGGAGTTGCCTCAGGCAACCTCAAGAGTCTCTGGTTGCCCAGGGAGACAGGGGGTGTGGCTTCAGAATATTCTGTAGTGAGCCGTATTGCCAGCAAAAGAGGGCTGCTGCCTTATGGCTCAGGCAACCATTGCTCCGGTGTAGCTCCCCTCCGGCCAACCGTCCTCTCTCCACTCCACACCCCAGAGTCTGCTCCGACAGGCTGCAGCCCAGCACTGTCTACACCCCTCGAGCAATCGCCCAAGAGTCTGGACCCCTGGGGGACAGGCCTCCAGACCTTGGAGCGAGAGCAGAGGGGAGCGCTGGAAGCCTGGGGCTGCAGGCAGAGAACACACACAGCTTTACACAGTTTTATGCCTGGCCGTATTATCACCAAAAGACGGCTGTCGCACTGTGCCTCAGGGAATTGCCACTCTGGTGCAGTCCCCTCTCTGCCGACCGACCGGGACTGGCCTCCAGACCCCAGTGTGAGCGAAGGAGAGCGCTGGGAGCTCAGAATTCCAGGTAGAGACCATATACAGTTTATACAGTTTTATGTCTGGAAGGAGGACGCCGTGGCACCCCAGTAGGGGAGGTAGGTCCAGTTTTTAGAGGGTCTCTCCCGTGGAGTGTAGTGGGAGGACCTTTGAACTCTGCCCGGTTGTTTGTGGGGCACTCTGAGCTGTTCTCATGGGGACTCCCATCCACTTGGTGATGGATTTTGTACCTTTTGTTTGTATCCTTGTGGTCGCAGCTCGCCTCAGCAGGGTTGACGTGCGTTCTACAACCTTCTCTGTTAGTGCAGCTCAAATCCACCAGGTTACTTGCTGAATTTTTGTCCTTTAACTCTCCTTCTGAATGGGAGCCTCTGTGGAAAGCTGGCTTCAGTCAGCTATCTTGTCTCCTCCCCCCCACCTCTGAACTTCTTTTTACCAGAAGACCATTGCAAAGGCTATTTCTCAGCCTGGAAGGCTCTTTTCTGGTGGATTCTCCTCCCCTCCATGAGGCCTCCCAGGTTACCTGACTGGGCCAAACCCTCTCTTGCTTTCTTTTCCTTTATTATAGACCCCAGGTTACTGACCTCAAAGCACCTGCCTCAGTTTATAATTTATGTACTTGTTTATTTGTTTATTGTTTCCACAAATAAACTATAAGCACCAGGAAGGGCAAATCTATTATTCACCATATCCTTGTACTCAAAATTAAGAATGTTGTCAAAAAAAATTGTATTAAAGGAATAAATACAAGTTTGAATTTCTTTCTCCTTAATTTTTCTTACAGAGAGCAAAGATGATTACACACATATAGGCCATAATCCCCTCCACCTCCAAGTTCTTCCCCCACCCCCATCTGCACCGCTGGTTCCCCTTGGCTGATCTACAGACCCCTACACATTCTGCTCAAGAACCAACATCACACTTTCCTCTGCGAAGACTTCTCTCTGTCTCTCTCTTCTGGGTCTTCACACGACTATATGGCCCTCTGTTAGCAGCTGTGACACCTGTGATTACATGTTCATATTTCTGTACCCCTGCCCTCCACAAGAACTTCTGAGGACCGGAAGCTTCTCATTCCTCTGGGCATGGTCACCCCACATGGCGTCTGGGACACAGTACTCCCACGGTGCATACATTTGTGAGGAGCCTCCAGATTTTATACATGTCACAGGAAAAGAAGGGCCTGGGGACATCTGGCCCTTCTGCTGGACTCTGCCAGGTGGCAGCTTGGTGGTGATGTCTGTCCTTGGTTCCTCCTGCTGTGCCTCAGGGAACTGCCACTCTGGTACAGTCCCCTCTCTGCCGACCGACCGGTCCCTGCTGAACAAAGGACAGTCTAGGGACTGGGGTGTAGCCCTCCCAGCATCCCTCAGAGGAGAAAGCAGCTGGTGTCCATGCCTCGATGGGTCCTCCCTTTGAGAGGGAGCATTCGTCAGGCAGATTTTCGAGCTGAAGTCATCCAGAACAAAAGCTGCTCGTCAGCTGTGCCCAGGCGGCCAGCACTCCTTCCCCTCAGCCCTGGTGCTGTCACTACCTAATGGGATGGAGACATGAAGGCTTCTGGTGAAAAATCTGGTCAGGCCACTGTCAGCCTGTGAGACGGGACCTGTGAGCTCCCCATCTGATGGCTTGAGATGGCTGGAGGTGCCTATGTGGAGGATAAGCCTGGCACGCACACCTGCCAGGCTTGTCCCTGCCACTCTCCTCTGCCTGGTGGCCACTGCCGGCCTTCTGTGTGGACCCATGATTGGGAAAGTGAAGGTCACACCCTGCTAAGGACACAGGGTCTTGGGGACACACCAGCCCTCTGAAGGCTGCCGTCACATGGTCTCTGGGCCACATGGGCGTCAGGCACGCATGTGTTTTCATTGTCAAAGGCCCCATGTCACTGCCATCATTTCCCAGCTCCAGATAATGCTGTCTCTCTCTTGACCCCTTTCCCAAGGACCCTCACGTCCTCCTGTCCATGTCACCCCTCTCCCCAGTGAGAGGTGACTCCCAGATGACATTCCCAACTTTCCTGTCTCTTCATGCTCCTCTGACGGGCAGCTGCTCAGACTGTGGCTTCTGAGATGCTATGGACCTCACGGCTGGGCCCAGCCATGTCCAGGGAGAATGTTTTCTTTTTAAAATTTTATTACCTACCTCTTCTGTAGACCAAGAAAAAAATTAAAAAGAATAGGTGGGAATTCTGTATTCTCTGGGAGGCATTTGGTCATCTTTCCCGTCAATAATTCCTCAAGTTATGGCCATCCAGATGCCTCCAGGTCTGATTTCCCCTTCTGGGGCCTTGGACCACATACCTGGATGGACATAAATTTGAAATTTTTGTAGGTGCAGGCTGGCTAGTGTGAATGGCCTATAGATTAGCTGCTTCCTAGCAGAGCAGACATTATCTTAATGGTACTGATAGATCAGGAGTGTCACACATCATTAAAATAGCTGATTGATTAGAAGAAAATAATTAGCTTGCCCTGCCTTGCTGGAAAGCCTTTTGACATACCAAGAAGAAGATATGGAAGGGACGAAAGGTCATCCATCTTTTGATCATTTGTTTTCCCTCCAAGGTGACGAAAAAGGCCCTGATAACCCTTAGGGAAGGGAAGGAATATAAACAAGTCTTAGTTCTCTGCCATTTCCTCAGAGTGAAGCTATCTGTAGGCTTTCTGGAGGGTGGTGTGGTGTGTTTATTCCCGTTACATAGACACACTCTTCTAAATCAAACACTCGGTTAGTGCCTTGGAGTTGTAAATCACTGATTCTTTTTAAGTGACTTGATAGAATGTGATATTCTACTTTCCTTTGACAGGGAATAAACATAGAAACCTAAATATTATAATCAAGACTAACCATTGGCAGGACTTGCAGACGGGCGTGTAGACTCTAGCAGCTTTTCAGTGCCCTCTTGCCTTTTGGGGTATCTGTCTTACTCTGATGTTCAATAGTCATCCTCTTTGCCTACTTGGTTGAGAAGTCAACAAACTTATTTATATTAAGGGATGTGGTTTAAGGTGGTGTTATGCTCAAAACAGGGGTCCTGTTTTGTATTTGTTCCCATTTTGTTTTTTTACTTCAAAATAAGGTATGTGCAGTGTGCATAGGGATTTGTTAATAGTTTTTTGTTTTAAACTATAGTCTGGCCCTCCAATGGTCTGAGGGACAGTGAACTGGCCCCCTGTTTAAAAAGTTTGAGGACCCCTGCTCAAAGATGTTGCATTTTAGCCAAAGGCGTAAAGAATCTTGAGTCAAAGGGTGTCTCTGGAGGGGTGGTTTATGGGTCCTTGTCAGGGTCCTGGAAATCAAGCTGTGGACTCTGTTGACCAAGTTACTCTAAGGACAGTCCTGCAGCCTGGGGGGTAGGTGGGGCAGAGTTGGAGCAGATCTGGGTGCTCCAGGGGCCTTCAGCTGGCTCTGACAAGCACATCCTGCCTCCCTACCCCTTAGCCTCTTTCTTCATGTTACAGATGAAAGTATATTATGCTCAGATTAGAAAACAAAATGGTGAGATGCCCTTGACCTGGAAAACAGAGTCTGGGGTTAGGAGTCAACTGGGATTGTACACTCTGACCCTTATCAGCCGAGTGACCTTGGGTACTTTACTTAATGTCCCCACAATAATTGAACAAGATTGCTGTGAAACTTGCCGAAGGAGAAACTTAACTATAGGAGAAAATTCTTAGCCAATAAATAAATAAATACTAGTTTTCTTCCCTTTTAAAAAATAATCAGAAAATCTGATTTTATACCCAAATTTGGGTATTATATATACCCAAATATAAATTTTTGAATGTTAACTCCTAACTAACTTGTACAACTTTTTAAAAGATAACATTATTTACTTTTTTTTCTGAGCGTATAAGTAATGCATGTTCATTGTGAAAGTTTTGGGAACTAAAGAAAAAGAAAAAAATTTATAAGTCTTCTTTAGGCGGAGTCATTCTCTTTTTTTAAGTTTTATTTTTACAGTGTTTTAAAATGATGTTTGCTGTCATGTTGCACATTCTGTGCTGTGGCTTTCATTTCTCCATTAGCGCATCATAAGCACTGTCCCATGTCATTAAACACGCCGCATGCGTGTGTGTGTGTGGGGGGTGATTGCTGACATCCCTGGGAGAGCCCATTAGAAAATGACACGAGAAAACTCAAGGTCCTTCTAGGACAAATGTCAATCATTGAAATGGCCTTTTTCAGGGCAGGAGTAGTGGCCATTTTTTGGCTGTTACTTTTAATAACCTCACTTGCAAAGTTTCTCTTGTCAAAACCTGAAACACTTGTTTGAATTTTTGTCTCTTGATATGGCTAGATTTGGAAGCAGGGATATAAGGGGGTGGAATTCCCTTTGCATTTAAAATGCAGTTATTGCAAAGGGTCTTTTATTCCCCACAACAGGCCCCAGGGAAGTTAGCGTTGTGACTTGAGTGGCTTTTGAACAAATAAAAACAAGCAAGAAGGAAGAGACATTTCAGTCAGTCAGGACAGAGATTTGTGTGGGCTCCGGTCTTCTCAGCATGATATTTTGAGTAAGTTTTAGCTTTGTCTTTTAGGTCACTTAACTTCTCTGTGCCTTGGTTTCCTTACCTGCAAAATAGAGAATAATAGTACCTACTTCATGGGGTTGTTGGAGCGTTAAATGAATGAATACATGTGATGTGTTTTCAACATTGCCCAGAAACAGAGAATGCTCAGAGAGAGTGTTCCATAAACCATCATCACCATCACCTTCACCATCACCTTCATCACACCTTCATCATCACCTTCACCACACCTTCACCTTCACCATCATCACACCTTCACCATCACCTTCACCACACCTTCACCTTCACCTTCACCATCATCACACCTTCACCATCACCTTCACCATCATCGCACCTTCACCATCACCTTCACCACACCTTCACTATCACCTTCGCCATCATCACACCTTCACCATCACCTTCGCCATCATCACACCTTCACCATCACCTTCACCATCATGCCTTCATCATCACCTTCACCATCACCATCATCACACCTTCACCATCACCATCACCTTCACTATCATCACACCTTCACCATCACCATCACCTTCACCATCATCACACCTTCACTATCACCTTCGCCATCATCACACCTTCACCATCACCTTCACCATCACGCCTTCATCATCACCTTCACCATCACCATCATCACACCTTCACCATCACCATCACCTTCACCATCAACCATCATCACTGTGTGCTTTACAGTCTATTCTAAAATGTTTGCAATGATCCCAGCCACCCACCCACTCACACACTCTTCTTTAAACATTTTTTTTTTAGAGGAACAACAGACAGCCAGGAGAACACAGCATCTCAGAACAGCACTGTAGTAGAGCAGGGCGGGGAGATCAGCCAGATACCAGGAAAAGGAAGTTCTAATGGAGACAGCGAGAGTGGCGCAGAGGAGAAAACGGGGGAGGAAGAAGGGACAACAGTGAGCAAGGAAGGAGCAGACCATGGGCAGGTCTGAGCTCAGCAGCGGGGAGAGCAAGGTGTGTGTTGGACTTGAGTCACTGCTGTGTTGGACTTGAGTCACTGCTCTGGGACCTCAAGGAGGGGCTCAGAGAAGCTGCTTCTGCTCCCTGTCTCCCAACCCCGTGTGGAGAGAGGAAGGGCACAGAGAAGGGATTAAGGGAAGGATCTGGAAGATGAGGAAACTGAAGCTTAGAAGGGTGTCCAGACTGCGTCTCATACCTCTCCACCCCTGCCTGCTGTTTGTCCCTGTATTTGAAGAGGTAAGTGTAAACTGGCCACAAGTTCAGAACCTGTACATTGATGGTTCTGGTGGCCATATACAGAGGGTGTAATGGAGATGCTGGCTGGTCACAGCGCCCCCAGTGGCCTGTGGAAGAAGGGAAAATACCCATGTGCCACCCTCCCCAGGCCTGTACACCTCCCAGTCCTTGCAAAGAATGGTCAGGACAGGTTCCAAGATAATTGGTGAATAAATTAATAGCTTGTTGTATTCTCTTGTAGAAGACGTGAGGTAAAGGATCCATTGGATATTCTTAGTTTCACAACAGCCAGTGTGTACATGTGACTTGACTAAGACTCAGGACTTTTCTCTATTCCAGGCAAATGAGCTTGGCCTCTGGCATTCCAAGTAGCTTTGTTCTATAACCAAGTAGCTTGGTTATAGAATCTATTGCATTTTTTGGGGGGAGGGGGGGAGCGGTATTTATAGTGTATGTGGTACTACAATTTGCAAACAGTGGCCAGACTTAATTAGGTTTGTTTTTCAATAATATGCAAGGATATCTGTATTATTTTTCTGCTTATTTTACTGGCATATTAGATCAGACATGGGTGTTTGTGTGCCCTGTGAGAAGATCTTTTACTTGTTGGTTGGCTTATCAATGGTTGGGACCTAGGGAAGATTGTCGGTGGAATGCAGTCTTGTAACACTAAAGCTGGTACAGAATCTAGGGCAAGATTCTTCAAGAAGACACCATATTCTTTGAGAGGAGAGTTGGTGTAAAACTCGGGGTACCTTGAATTAGTCTATATTTTTAGAAGTGATACTTTCTTCTCGTGTTGGAACATCAGAACACTTGAGAAAGTTGGTGGAATGCCTATGTGGTTATGAACTCTGAGTGAATGACGGTAATCGTGAGATACGCGCCCAGTGGGACGTCCTTCCTTTCCTCCTCCTCGCGCGCTATGCGGCACGTGGCCGGCAGGGGGCGGGCGCGTCAGGCCGGAGACGGCGGGAGCGCGGGCGGGTGCTGGGAGAGCCGGCGGCGCCGCAGAGTTCCAGACTGCAGTGAGGAGTAAAAGCAGGACCACGTTAGCTATTAGACGGTGCCGTTGGTAACCGGGCCCATTCTTTCTATGGCATCCAGTTCACTTGGGGTGCAGGCCAGCCCCCATTTCGCTCATTTCTTAGACTGGACCTGGATGGGGCTCCCCGCGAGCCTCCCGGGTGCCGGGACGGAGCTGCAGGGCCGGCGAGCGTCGGTCCCTTCCCTGCGCGACCACCCAGCTCGTTCCCTTTCCCAGCTGGATTCCGAGCGGGGTTTCCTGGAAGGCCCGCAGCCAGGACACCTCCTGGAGTGGAAACAGGTCGTTTCCGCCCGCTCCCCGTCTTCAGGCTGGGCCCTGGGCCTGCCTCCCGGGGCCTGGTGTCCCTGGTTCCGGACTGTCCCCAGAAAGCCAGAGGGACGGAAAGGAAGGGAGGGAAGGCGGCAGCTGGGGCTGCGTGGGGCGGGTGAGGAACTGCACACCTTCCCCCACGTCCTCCTCACTTTCTACAGCACTCAACAGTACTCCAAGGCCTGAATCTTTCTGGGGCTGTACAGGGAAACCTGATCATTAAAAAAAAAAAAAAAATTCAATATTCTCTTTAACATACCGTCATTTGGTTAAACCTCCACCCACTGGACGTGTTCGTTCCCATACTGGGAGTTTATCCTTCCTGGGACAGAATTTCTGGACGGCCTTTGCAGCCAGGGAAGGCACACGTTCTGCCTAAGTCCTGATTTGGAAGTCAGCGACCCACCCGAGGAAGCAGGTAGGGCTCGGAGCATCCATTCTGTAGGCGAAGGTGGTGGCAGGGGCACCTGTCAGGCGGCCCCTGGGAGCCTCTGGCTGTGTTCCTATGGGCTTCATTTAGAGCTGCCTTTTCTCCAGACCTCCCAATGAGGCACTGAGCTACTAATAACTCTTAGCAAATTCATTTTCAGCTAATACCAGTCTGCATAGTTTCTATCATTTGGAACTTAAAGAAAATAAGAGAGAAACTGAGAAACTAATAAAGAAATTTGGTTCATGAAAGTAGGAAGCTCAAGTGAATCTAAAATGCAGACTTGGGTATAATGCCGGCCGGAGGACCGGAGCAAGTGTCCTCTGCTCTGCACCCAGCATGAGGTCTACCTTTGGACTTCAGTATTGCTCCAGGGAGGTGCTCTCCAACTGTGGCCACAGCCCAGATGCAGAGAAGCTGTGGAGCTTCAAAATGCTGACAAAACCAACAGCTTCTACACCACCCGCCCCCAAAGAAACAGTTAGAAACAGCAACGGCAAAGTACGAACCTTAGCCAGAAAGGCTCCAAGACTTTCTCCTGCTAACCCAGGATTCTCTGCAAGACACCATGGTCAGGCCCATTGGAACAGTTCAGCTTCAGGGGTGTCTCCCTAGCAGAAGCTGTGATTTCAGATTGTCTTCAAGAGCTGGGCATCTCGGAAGGGCTAGGAAAGGACAGACCTCTGACATCAGAAGTATAGGGAGGGAGTCTTCAGGCTTAATGACGTTCATGTAGGGTCTTTGCCCACGTTTATGTACAACACGCAGTGGGTAGGAAGCAAATAGCTATTCTAACTAAAATTTAGGAAACCACGTTGTCAAAGATACTTCAAGCCTGCCTGGCAACAGCGTATGACTCCTTTTTTTTTTTTTTTTTTTTTATCCTTAAATTCCAGGCCTTAGATCCACACTACCATCAAGAGCTGTGCAACTCCCAAGAAAACTGAGCTGTTTGTTACCCATCAAAGGTGGATTCATAGCAGGTCACTAACAAGGGGAGCATCCCAGAGCAGCTTCTCCAGTTGCCAGCCAAGTAAGTGTCCCCACTGTCCCTGTTCAGCAGGGCCTGCTGTTTGCTGCTGGTTCGGGACTGCTGAGTGTACCTGTCCCTGTTCGGCAGGGCCTGCTGTTTGCTGCTGGTTCGGGACTGCTGAGTGTACCTGTCCCTGTTCGGCAGGGCCTGCTGTTTGCTGCTGGTTCGGGACTGCTGAGTGTACCTGTCCCTGTTCTGCAGGGCCTGCTGTTTGCTGCTGGTTCGGGACTGCTGAGTGTACCTGTCCCTGTTCGGCAGGGCCTGCTGTTTGCTGCTGGTTCGGGACTGCTGAGTGTACCTGTCCCTGTTCGGCAGGACCTGCTGTTTGCTGCCAACCCTGTTGTACTAACCCTGTTGCTTCTTCCCTATCGTGTAATGGTGGTGTTGAGAATTTGTCTTTGATCTTTGGGCTTTCAGTGAGCATCATTTTTAAAAGTTAGCATTACCCTTAATAGTTAAAATAGAAGATTTTTCAGAGGAATAAAGATCCTAGAATGAAAAGGAGTATGTTCTAGACTCAGAACATGACACAGTAACCTTAGCAAGGACTGATACCATGAAGGGCTCCAGATACCCTTCAAGAATCATTGTGTTATTGTTTCTTAAAAACAGTTGGAACTGTTTTTACTTACTTGTGGTTAATGAACTGGGAAAGAGGAGGTGGTCTCCAAAGGATTAAGATGGGTAGATAGATGGGCTACAGGTGGATTTGACATGGAGCGTGATCAGCCATGAACAGAAAACTTGTCCATCTCCCTGGTCTGTTTGCCCCTTTGTGTTCCTTGAAATTACCTCCTACTTGGGGTTAATCAAAATGGCCCCATCCTTCTCCCTCCCAACCCAGAGCTTACAGTGTAGTTAATCTTGAAGTTAGCTGAGGTGCAGAGGAAAGCGGCTCTATCTAACACCTTTGCAGGTATAGGAAAGGAGTTTGGAATCAGCAGGGGGTGTCCTGGGGGTGGAGATGAGAGGAGCTCGTAGTACCCACAAGTGCTGTCTCCTTGCTTTGGTTTCCTTCATTTCCATTCAACCTCATGAAATAAACACAGTATACAAAGAAGTACATAAAACCAAGAGTACCTTTATGGGTGAAGCAGAAAGCTTAAGCAATTTAAGGAGGTCTTTGTATCAAGGCAAATAACTTTAAATCTTCAGAGTTCTTGAGTTACAAAGACTCTTTACATTTTTTGCCAACCCAAGTTCTAATACTTCCACCAGCCCCACCCCTGTGTATCTCAACTCCCTCGCTGCTTCTCTTCCTGACTGTGGGGAGTAACAATCTCTACTAGAATCTTACTAATTGTGCTCATATTTAAATGTACAAGAATTTGGCCTTTGCTCTATTCTTCCTTCTTATTCCAGACTCTGGGTCTGACTGATCTTTTTACACTCTGTCACCTCTTAAAGTATTGTAATAAAAAACTACCCCTTCCTAAGAATTCTGCCGAAGCTGATAATTACCTTTAACCCTTCAACGCACAGTTAATAAAACCAGTTGGGTTCTTTTGGTTTTGGTTAGTTTAGCTTTTACTTATTGTTAGAATGCCTATTGTTTTGGCAAAAAGTACTCATAAAATATTTCAGAAAAGTAAAAAAGTGAAAATCTATAGCTTCAAAACTCAGTATGTCTAAGGACAGTCTCAGTTTCTCCCCTGCCTTATTCATGTCCGTCAAGCCCCTCTCTCTAATCAGAGCTTCACTGGTTTGACTGTTTAGTCTGCCTCTCTAAATTTTAGAGGAATAGAGACCCTCTTTGAGATCAGAGCGGCATTGGTCAGCATGCAGGGCGTCCCTCCTCTCCACCCAGGCCACAGTGCTTGGCAGGTGAACTTCATGGCTTGTGGTTTGGGATTATAGCTGTTGCCTTGTTTCATTCATGATGGGGAGACTTTTTTCTTCTATTTTTGTTCCATTTATTGTTTTCATTGGATTTTTAGAAAGGGGAATGGCATAAGTGTTTTCACTCTGCAGTCTTTAACAAGAAGACTTACTTTTCAAAATAATTATGAGTCTGCTTTTAATTTTCGACTTCAAGAAAAAAGTTAAAGGAAGAATGTATAGAATTCTAGTTAATTTTCAGTTGTTTGACTGCCTGAACAGCAGTCAGTTCTGTTCCAAAGGTGGCCTTCCCATGCCACTGGGACCCGGTTAGAATTCCCCCCCCGGGCGGGGGGTGGGGGAGAGATGCCCAGCTCCCTGGGAGCTCTCGCCAGCCACTGCCCATGCTGAGAGAGCGGCAGACACTTACCCGCCCCACGCATGGAGACAACAGAGGCTGACGCCCCCAGAACAGAGGAGTTAGACCCAAGCTGTAGAGGGATGGGAGCCTGTAGAGCACGATAGCCCACAAGTTGAGCCCTGCTCTTGCCTCCATGAGGACCCATTCTGGGAAGAAAGCGGGAAAGGGACCCTTGGAGAGTAGAGCGTAGACCCTGCCAGGGAACAGCATGGAATAAAGTGGAGTCAGCTGCCCTCCTCTTATTTTATTTTTTTCACCCTGGAAGAGATTGTTACTTAGCAATTTAAGTTTATTTCCGCCATCTGTATAAATGAGAGCTTCAGTGCAAGATTAAATCAGTTATAGAAAATATATAAGCTACTGTTTCTGAACATCTGATTTGGAAGGTGTTAATCTTGACCCCATAACATCTGAGATTTCAGTTCTGTCTCTCAGCAAGAGGTGCCGGTTGGAGGGGAGGTTGCAGGCTGGGCCGTGACCTCTTCTTGCTCCTGGCCCTGCCCCTCACTGGTATCTTCAAGATCTAATTTCATCAACTCTAAAATCAAGGGGTTGGTCCAGATCCATGATTTTCAAGTGTTCTTTTTATTTTGCTTTTGTTTTTTTGGTTGCGAGCCCTTTATAAACTCAGTTCTACTGAGATGGCTAACACATAAACTGATGGGGGCTTCCTCCAGCAGAGTAGGTGTCTGGGGCCATGTCCATTACTGGTCCCTGGGGCTCTCGTCAGCTCCACACAGCCTGTCCCAGGTGTTCACTTTGAAGACCACCGAGGACTGTGACTTCTGGTGCTTTTTGATTCAAATCCCCAGTGATTTGGCAGCAGCAGCAGCACAAAATGATCTTCTTCATGTCACGGGCAACTTTGGGGATTGGCACAAGCTTGTTTTTTTGCAGACAAGGCAATTATCTCAACATCAAAACAAAAAAAATTCCAGTGTTTCATGGTGGTTGAGATTTCTCTCATTTACAACCAAAACCAAACCAAACAAAAGCTTGAGGTACCCATGACCTAGAAATTGGGCCCCCAGGTGTGGTCAGCATGGCAGAGTGACGTCCTGGACCCAGCAGTGGTTCAGGGTGTCCAGTGGTCTGTCAGCTCCCTGGCGCTGGAGACACCCCAAGAGGTATGAGCCCCATTTTCAGATGTGGACACTACAGCAGTTTAAGTGACTCAAATAGACACTATTTACAGAGAATTGCAACTCTTTCCTAACAGTCACTCTCCTATATCAGATACTTAGGTTTGCAACTCCCCCACAGGGCCTGCCCCTCCGCGACTCTGAGTGTTTTTGTACATGAAATGGACAAGGAAAATGTTTGAGACAAACAATCTGAATGTTAAATACGGATAAAGGTATCTTGAAGCAGTGAAGAAAGCCTGTGGGTATTTCAGGGAGGTTTACCATAAAAGCAGGCATCTTCCCAGCCTCATCAGGGACTCATATTTTAAGAAGCTCAGCCATTCCAGCTCATGCAGAAAAATGCTCTCAAAGGAGTATTTACAATGTGGATCTTATATTAAACATTTGGTTTTATATACTTAAATATTTATAAAAGCCTATGTGGAATAAATTTTAGTCCACAAACCTAAGTGTGCAAAACATATCACTTTCCTTATTTTTTTAAATCAACTGAATTTTCTGACTCTGGGCCTCTATCCTTCCTCTAAGATGGCAAAAACATCTACCTCTTCCTTGCTGGGCTCCTCTTCTTCCAGCGGACACACCAGGAGCTGGAAGTTTTACTTAGAATGAGAATAGTTGAGGAAGGGGCTGCAACAGAGGCATGGCAGCCTCCCACTGTGTGCCCACAGGGGCTGTGGATTCTGGTAGCCATTGGGGTTAAGGGACTTTGTAGAGAGTGCCTCAGTCTGTTGGGGCAGACCTGGGAGCCCTCTCCTCTGGGCAGGGCGAGCTGTGTGGGCATTCCACCTGTGTAGTAACACAGGACCCCATGCCCAGAAGAACCTGAGCTTGTTTCAATGCTTTGCTGTTGCTGTGCTGAAATTTGAACACAGAGTTTCACAGTTTCATGTTGCAGGGGTCTTGCAGACTGCACAGTTAATCCTGCCCATGGGTTGGTCACCACCGCTGCTACTTTCTTAGAGGGCTCTGTGTACTCTTTCCCTGCTGCCCTACTAGGTAGAAGAGCTTCTCTCAGCTACTCTTTGTCCTCCTCTGCCTCTGCCCCTCCTTTTTTTTCTTTTTTTTTTTTTTCCAGTTTTTGGCCAGGACCGGGTTTGAACCCACCACCTCCGGTATGTGGGGCTGGCACCCTAATCCTTGAGCCACAGGCCCCTCCTTGGGGTCTGGGACACTTCGCTCTCTCTCCAGTGGTCTTAGGCTTTTATGTGGCGCCTGTGGCTCAAGGAGTGGGGTGCCAGCCCCATATACCAGAGGTGGTGGGTTCAAACCCTGCCCTGCCAAAAACTGCAAAAAAAAAAAAAAAAAGAAACAGGAAGAGTCACAGACCACACCAGGGGCTTCCGCCTTCTGTCCTGCAAAAATCCCTGGGCCGAGGAAGCGTAAAAGGGCCTGGTTCTTGCTTAAAAAAGGAAAAAAGGGAGAAAAATATGGTGTGGGGATTTTATTCTGTCACATACGTAATCTTAATTTAATTAACTTTAAGTTAGTTTTATAATTAGTGTTGCTGATTTTATCATATGAAATGGTTCTCTGGCCCAGAACCCTAAGATGTACTGCTGTGCCCATAGAAAGCAAGGGTGTGGGCCCTCAGGTGGGTGCTGCTATCTTCAGGGTGAGCAGATATATTATAGCTCAGACTGGGACACTTTTGAAAGAAGAAAAGGTTGCTATTAATAATTACAATAGAACAGCAAGAGTGAACTTAAGCCACTGGGTGAACTAGGACACACGGGCACCCCACCTATAAATAATGGAGCCAGGATTTGAACCCAAATCTGTGTGATTCTCACTGTTTTGACAATAATTAGGGCAATCTGCGGCCAGGTCCGCAGACGGGTTCTGAATGCCTTATTCCCCATCCTCTTTGCTTTCCTGTTGACATAGCCTGAGAAAATCTAGGTTCACAACTGGAGAATTTTATTCATGAAAAGCCCAGGAACTGCATTCCTCAGTTGCAACTGGCTAGTGCTCCAGGCATGAATGAGGGAAGTTTCATCTTCAATATTTACTGAAAACAGACGCTGCAGTTTGAGAAGCAAATGTAAAGTGCTGGTTCCAAAAGCCTCTTTATATACATGTTAAATCAGTTTGTGGGAAGGAGACCACAGAGATTTTTTAAACATTCATACTAATGACACAACTGTTCTAAAATATGTAGTTCCTTGTAAGTTATATGTGGAATTAATTGCATATGGAGGAAGTCAGCTTTTGAAACTGGATTAGAAGGAAATAGTTCACAACTTAGTGATATCAGCATATATACCATTGTACCCAGGACACAGCTTCGCCTCTTTTTTTCTTATCTTAGCCACTGTCTGAAGACACTGTTTTCTCGTTCTGGAGTCATGATTCAACTATGTAATGCTGTGGAAAGAAAAAGAAACCAGGGGCAGAATAGAAGAGATACCACCCAAGCACAACTGGAACTGCGGGGAGTCTTTCTGACCTGGGTCTTTGAACTCTGGAAAGTGGGGCCCTCTCTGGCCTAGGGTCCCATCAGAGACACAGCACGTCACTTGGAAGCAGTTTTCTCCTCACCACACAGCGCATTCCAACCTTCATCCTTCACTGAACTACCCGAAATCCTTAGCGGGGTGTCCTGTTCACCAGGAGCAGTTAGATAGCTGTGTTTAGAGAGAAACAGCTTCTTATCTGTCACGGGAGGGACATTAGCAGCCAAGATGGTCTCAGCCTGGCTCTGAGGCTCTTGGCCCTCTGTGATACCATCAGCCTCAGCCAAGCGGGTGCTCCCCAGTGCCCTACTTACAGCAGTAATCACACTTTGAGGACATCTGTTCTTTTTAAATTTCCAGCCCCAGTAATTCTCCCTTTTTTAACAAAAAAGATATGAGAGTTGAGAATACCCGTATTCACGTTGAAGTACCCTCACTTAAATGGGAGATTTGGGAAAAAACCCAAGACATGAGGCAATCATGAAAACATGAATAAAAGAATATAAATATTTCTCCAGCCTCTCAAGTCTTCATTAAAATACACAAGAGGAAGAAACTGGTTTGCCTTCTATATTTAATTTGGACTCTAACCTCTTTGAAAACTTCAGCAGGGTGATTAATTTTAGCTTATCTTGTGGAATGTCTCTTCACCTATAAATAAGTCCGTTCATCTTTGGAAGAGCATAAATATGCCTCCTGTTTTGCAGCTATTTTAAAATATCTCTTACATATAATTGTAATGAGATCTACTTCCAGGACGATAGCTAAGTATCAGTTACATTTCTACTATGCTCTAATAGTTTGATGGTTGGGAAACTTTAGGCAAAAATAAGCTTCCTTGGATGACTGTGAACGTGAGTGAGTCCAAGGAGAGAGGCTGACATTCAGTCTGACGCCCTGGACGGAGCAGGAAGAGGGAATAAGAAAAAGAAGGCGCAGAGGAGACACGAGCTCCAGAGTTTTACATTTCAGGTGAAGGTGTAGAAATTTTCCTTAAAAATTTTTTTCTGCTCAAGTATGAATAAGACTGAAAATGATTTTTTTCTCTGTGTTGTCCTGCATGATGTTGGAAAACCAATGGGCTAGTGAATAGAACGGCGGGCAGGCCAAGGAAACCCTCCTTCTCCCTCTCCCTAGCTGAGCCTCTGTTCCTTCACCACTTTGTCTCCCGGAGTCCACAGGCCCACGTGAGGACCACACATCCACGCAGGAAAGTGTTCTCCCTACACAACACACTCAGTGTGAGAGTCTGTCTTCAGGCTGCTGCTGTCAAGTTACTTTCTTGGTGAAGTTACATTCAAATACCTTATAATACAACAGTAATATATGCTTCAGACTGGTGATAAAAGAAAACTGTTAGATGAGAAATGATACACTTGGCTATTAAAAATTATATTGCTAAAGAAAAAAGTTACGTATCTGGTATTACTAGGACTACAATTCATTTCTTATATTAGAACTCAAGTCTTTATAATAAAAGCTTACACATGGGACTCACACATGGGAAATGAATTATCAACTTTTCCTTCCTAGGTCATCTCCCATCGGAAGAATGGACTTTCTGCTAGAAGACAAAGGACTTGCTTTTCTCGGGAGAACTATCTCCCCATTGATAAATAATGAGCAAAAGCAGAACACTTGAGCAGTGTTCCCGTCCGCAGTATGAGCCGTGCCGGCACTGACCAGCTGGTCCTTGTCTGTTTTGCAGTCAAAGAAAACAGGAACTCAGCGTGCACCCAGGTTCCCAAGGATGGGAGGCTTCCATTTGCCAGGTGTGTGCATGGGCAGAGTGCCCAGTCCCAAGTCATTTTACAAAAACCTTGCTCAGGCGTGGCCAGCAAAACTGTGGAAGCCCTAGGAAAGCAGGCAGGCAGCAACCCGTGCTGTGCCTGCCACACACTCACTCTGCAGGACATCCTTGCGTTTTAAAGTCACAAAGAGCAGGTTAAAGTCACAAAGACAATTGGAATGGGGGGGCAGCAGCTCAATTGTGATTTTTATTGCTCTTCAACTCAACACAAGTATTTCAGGATTGAAGTGTGCATTCAGAGGAAATGAGGCAATGGAAGGCAGAGGTGGGGAGTGAAGAAAGAGCAGTCACCTGTCACCTTGTTCCCATTCGCTTCTATCTGCAGAATTCAGCAGTTGGGATCCTATTTATTAACACACTTTGCAGGCAAAGCTTTCGGGGATTCAAATGTAATTGTTGGGCAACAAGTCTTGGGCAACAGACTTTGCTTTTGTCTCACTCAGAAAGGTAAACTGGAATGATAGTGATTTTCTGGATAATTTGATCCACAGGAGTAGTGCCCTGGAGTCACGTGGTGATGTCTAGGCCTTGTTGCTCATGCTGTAGAACCGAGTTACATGGGAGACCATGTTTGAACAATGTCCTTTAAGGAATTCAGTAACTAAACCCCCTGGATGGGGGCCAAGACAAGCCTGTTTAATGCCAAATTCCACTGTAGTGGGTCATGTTATTGGACAGCTCGAATGAATTTGGGCCAGAAAAAAGGGCCTCTCTCTCTCAATAGTTAGTTATTTTGTCTGAATTATCCAGATAATTGCCTCACTTTTCAGCTTTCTTTTGCCTGTGTGGAGTAGAGAAGCTGCCCTACATATTTAGTTTTGTAACTTCTATGTATCAAAAAGAGCCACCTAATCCCATAAGGTTGTTCATTCTTTTATGCATTTATTCATTTGTTCATTGTGAACCGGTCAGCAAATATGGAGTGGACGAAACCAAGGACACATTTTTACGTATTGTGCCATTTATTTGGGAACCTCAAATCAGTTAAAAATATTTCAAGTAATACCAAGCACCAGGAAAAAGTAAGACATTTTTTTAAAAGTTTGTCCTGAAGTTCTATGTTTCTTTAAAAATAAAAACTTGAACCTGCAAAACAAGTATATCATTTGAAGCCTGCACAGCACCTTTTGCTGGAAAAGATTCTACTCATTAGCATTTAATGTCATGCTGGCAACATTAATCCCAGGAAAAATAAGCTTCATCTCCCTGTAAAAACTGGAAACGTGGAAACCCATGTTTGTGAATTTTCCTCTACTTGATGAACATTCAGATCTAGGCCATCCTGCCTCGTCACCTGCTAAATACAGGTCTGGCCGAAGAGTCCGGAAATATGAAATGTGGCTACATGGAGAGTGAGGTCTCCTTTGGCCCCCACCTCTTATTTCCACTCTCTCAATACGTGTTTTCAAACCTTAGCAGCCCAACTGAAAAAGAAAGCAGTTCACACTGAAGGTAATTGAAGAGATTACTGTGATGTTTATTGACCATCGATGTATATTTTCCTGCTAAATGAAGGAAGTTGCATTACCCAGTGGTCAGGGGGCAGGAGGCTATGTCCTGAGGGTGCTGAGGCTTAACACTAGGTTTTCTGATCTTTCTGAGTTCTTTAAATCCAGGCCGTGCTGATCTGGCAGTTGGGGGTTGAGGAAGAGGCCAGACAGTAACAGTGATGTGCAGTGGGGACGGAAGGCTTCCTGTCCTTGCCTACTTGTGTCTAGCTCCTCAGAAGGGGTCAGGTGGAGGGCAGTTTACCATCCAGTAAAAGGTGTAGGGAGACTCAGGTTACAGGTGAATAGATGGACTGGATGATCACAAATTACTTTTTAACTCCAAAGTTGTGGGAATCCCAATTAAAATCTTTTTCTTGTAGTTTTTCATCTTTTGTGTGAGAGAGAAAATGTAAACTATTATGCACATATAAAAAAGTACATGAATCAAACACCCGTGAGATCACTATTTAGGGCAAGAATCAAACACGAGTCAGGGCCTCTGAAATCTCCCTTGACCCTTCCTGATCACACGCCACTCCCTGACTTTTATGGTAAACACTTCTTTTCTTTTTAGCTCTCTTCCTCAGCGTGACTCTCTAAGCAATGTGGTTTAATTTGCCTACTTTAAAAAAAACTTTATGTAAACAGAACCAGTGTTTTGCCGTTTTTGTTCAACCTTATGTTTCTGAGATTGACCAAGGCTTTAGATGTATTTGTCCTTCCTTCATATTTTGGCGTCTGGAGCCAGACAAGGTTTGCTGAGTGGAGGCGAGTCCTGAGCCCCCCATGTGGTACTTCACTGGGGCTTCCGTAGGACAATTCTCTGTGTAGGTTTTCATTGCGGAGAACAGAATGCACTAGCTAATGTAGGAAGGGAGAGGTGTATTGCAGCTTTTAAACAAAAATTGATGTAATATTTTCCATATTTATGGGATTTTCAAGTGGCATAAGGAGTCACTGGGTACAGACTTTGCATGCATTTTTAGTAACCTTCCCTCACCCTCCCCGGCTACACATGTTACCAGGCACTGAGGAAGTCCTACTGCTCAGGACCGGGACTTCTTGGACTCTAGTGCTCATCGCCATGGCCTTGGTCACGAAGCTACAGCAACCCGAGACTCTCCTGATTAAGAAGGAGCCATACTTAGACTCCAGAACATTCTGTGCCTGACACAAACTGCACAGGCAAAAACGGATGTCCCCTGCCTCTCTTCCTGGTCCCCATGAAAGGTACTTCTGCTAGTGAGGACACAGCTCCGACATTTCCAAGAAGGACTAAGCACCCCAGATGTGCTTCCAGGGCAACAGCAGAGCAGCATCAAAGCAACATGAGGTTATTCGGTGTGTGGAACCTAAAAACATCTGGAGCTTTTGCCAAAATGGGTGGGGAAAAGCATTCTTCAGCTTTTAGGTCTCCTTATATACCAAGGCACGTAACAGCAATGGTTTTCACACTGGGGATCAGAAGCCATCATTAGTGTATCATGAGAGCACCGAAAGAGACAGTGGGACAGAACAAGAAGTGCCAGCGACATGAGCCCAGTCAGGGCAAGGGCTGTTCTCAGCACCACGTGTGTGTAATTTGATTGCAATGTAGGTGTCTTCTTACTGTGGGCTGAGGGTCCCTGCACTCAGAGGAGGGCAGAGTGGATGCTGGGTGGCAACTGGCCCTAGTCACACCTCCTGTCCTTGGACGTGGAGTAATAAACATGCTCAGTAGCCGGACGCCTGGGGCGTCTTGTTGGTCAAATCCGCCCTAGAGTGTCTTTGTGGTCTCAGTCGTCTCTTTAGCCTGACCAACTCAGAAGCACGCAACACAATAGAGACAGCTAGGGTCAAATCTTCTCCACAAATGCCCAGAAGTCAGCTAAGATGAGTTATGCACCAGAAAAAGTCAGATTTGGCAGTGTCCTCTGACCGTGGCCACAGGTGCTGGTCCTACTGAGTCCTTCTGAAGTCGTCCTCCGGGAGGCCCTTTGTGAGGGTCTGAACACACAGACCCAGCTGTCTCACTCCTGCTTTGGAGCGTTCAGTAGTACCCTTCAGCTTACAGCAGTGAATCCCCGACTGGATGTTCCCAGAGCCTCCTTACAGAGTCTCATTCAGTAACCTTGGGATGGGGCCCAGGAATCTCTATTTTCACTGGAAACCCCTGGTGACTAAAACCAGAGTCCTCAGCATAGCCACACTGACCGGGCCCACACCAGCCTGGCCCACCTGCTGTCTCCGGTCTGTCTCTCTTCCCACTCCACCGTCAGGCCCTTCCTTTCTTCCTTGCTGACCTCTTGCTCCCTCTCATCTCAACCATCCTTACTCCAATACTGCTATTTAGAAAACCGTCTTATGTTTAAATAAAATTTTTGTTTCTCTGATATGCCATATGTTTTATAATGCATTGCAGTGTTGTGTTTATAATGCATTATAATATTGTTTTTATAATGCATTATAATGTATTTATAATGTAATATGTGTTTATAATGCATTGTAATACTATGTATATAATGCATTGTAATCTTGTATTTATAATACACCATGATATTGTATTTATAATGCATTATAATATTGCATTTATAATGCATTGTGATACTGTCATAATCACCTTGAATTGATTATGGATTGATTACATTGAATTGATCACATTATAAATACATAATGCATTATAATGTATTTATAATGTAATATGTGTTTATAATGCATTGTAATACTATGTATATAATGCATTGTAATCTTGTATTTATAATACACCGTAATATTGTATTTGTAATGCATTATAATATTGCATTTATAATGCATTATGATACTGTCATAATTACACTGAATTGTAATTATATGCTGGTGTGCCAGGAGATTATGAGGTACAGACACTATACCCTGTGATTTTTCGAATCTCCTGTGCTGGCATATGGTAGATACATGGACAGTATTTGTTAAATGAATCAATGAATAACATGGTTATAGGTTTAGATGAATGGATGGTTAGATGGACACAACTGCTTCTCTAAGATACGGATTTCCTTTTGATATTGGTCCTCAACAGAGGTTAGGACGATAGCTGCTGGAATAGCTAATCTTCTTCCAAGATAGATGGTGCCTTTGGAAACCTAAATGGATTGTGGGTTAAGACCAGTTTCCACAGGATTCAGGGCAAGCCGTTAATGGATGTCAAGGCTGGTACATGGAAGTTTGATTAGGAACTAAGTGTTGGTATAGTATTAAAATATCTCATGATAATTTCTTTTTTTTCTTTCTTTCTTTTTTTTTTTTTTTTATTGTTGGGGATTCATTGAGGGTACAATAAGCCAGGTTACACTGATTGCAATTGTTAGGTAAAGTCCCTCTTGCAACTCATGATAATTTCTTATCAATTAAAAGAGAGAAAACCATGGCATTATGGTGAAGAAACTTAGTAGATGCCAATCTGAACCAGTGAACAACAACCTCGCTGGTGGTGGGACATATTGGCCTTGTGTTTCTCTTGACGCACCATCTCAAGAAAAGTACATCAGAACATCAGAAACCAACCAAGCAAGAAGACAGTGGAGCAACATCTTTAGAGGAAAGATAACTAAGATAATGTCAGCTTAGAATTTTATACTCAGTAAAATGCTTTTTTAGTTATAAACACTAAAATAATTGGTTACCAGTGGCACCTCACTGCCAGAAGTGTTAAAAGAAGATCTTTAAATAGAAGGGAAGTGTTACCACATGAAAATATGTGTCTATTGAAAAGAAAATGAGAACATAAGTAGAAAGTATAAAAACTATATAAGATTTATTTTCTTACTAATTGTCTCTTTTAGGTTTTTAATTTCATTTTTTTAATTGATACGCAATAATTGGACATCTTGATGGGGTACATAGTAAAGTTTAAATGCTCACGCTGCAGGGTGGTCAGATGAGGGCGGTCAGCATACCGTTCTCTCAAACACTTGTTATTTCTGTATCCTGGAAACTTTCAATATGGTCCTTCCAGCTATTTGAAACTATATCATATATTATTACAGCAGACCAGAACACTAGAATTTATTTTTCCAATCTAGCTATTTCTCTTAACTATTTAAAGTTCTCAAAAGATATTTGACCATTTAAATCAAAATTATATCAGTGTGCTATGAGATTTCTGACATATGTTAAGTAAAATGGATGAAACAATAGCAGAAAGGCTGGAAGGGAGAAATGAAGCGCAGAGCTGGAAAATTCAGGAATATTTTCAACAACTCTGTGTCAATAAAATCAACAATCTAATAAAGTTAATAGGTTCCTTTAAAGATACAAACTATCAAAGCTCACAAAGAACTCAAACTTTTTAAACAGGGGGCCAGTTCACTGTCCCTCAGACCGCTGAAGGGCTGGACTATAGTTTAAAAAAAAAAACACTATGAACAAATTCCTATGCACACTGCACATATCTTATTTTGAAGTAAAAAAACAAAACGGGAACAAATACAATCATACAGCCGCATATGGCCCGCGGGCCGTTGTTTGAGGTCCCCTGAACTAGATAGTTTGATTAGTCTCATACCTATTAAAATTTTTTTATGTATAGCTACAACCTTCCTATAAAAAATTTCAGGCTTAGATGGCATTACTATTAATTGTACAAAATATTTAGGGAACAAATAATACTAATTCCACACAAACTACTTTATTACAAAGCCTTATTCTGAAGATGAGCTGAGTGGGACTTTGTGGCAGTGGGGTAAAGATGGACAGATAAATCACTGAGACAGAACAAAGTGCAGAAATAGGTCCTCACGTGACAGCTGACAGGTAGAAGGAGGTGACACATATGGGCAAGCGTGCAAAGGAAATTGAGGGGATAAAGAGCATATTGTTAATAATAATGCTGAAAACTTTAGCAAAAAAGGAAACTTGAACCCATACCTACAACCATATAAAAAACTTACTTAAAATGAGTCATAGACCTAAATGTCTCTGAAAGTATAAAACAAAACAAATATATTTTAGATGTAAGATCAAATAAAAAATTCACAAAAGAAGAAATCTGACAGCAGTGATTCATTCACATCGACATCGAACCTGTACTCTTGGAAGTGCACCATCAGTGATTCATTCACATCGACATTGAACCTGTACTCTTGGAAGTGCACCGTCAATGATTCATTCACATCGACATTGAACCTGTACTCTTGGAAGTGCACCATCAGTGATTCATTCACATCGACATTGAACCTGTACTCTTGAAAGTGCACCGTCAAGAGGACAAAGCACAAACTGCCGACTGGAAGGGAGTTTCTATAAAGCACACACCTCAGGAGGACATACATTGCAGAATATATTTTTAAACTCTCCATACCCAATAATAAGAAAACAACCCAATTAAAAAAATGGGGAAAAGATTTGAGCAGGTAAGTCAAAGAAGACACAGGTTGAGCATCCCTAATCTGAAAATTCAAAATCTAAAATGCCCCAAATCCAAAACTTTCTGTGTGCCAATATGATGCCACAGATAGAAAATTGCATAACTTACCTCTTGTGATGGGTATGTGAAGTTACTTAAAATATTATGTAAATTACCTTCAGGCTCTGTGCACGGGGATATATGGAACATGAATTACTTGGTGTTTAGACTTGGGTCTCACCCCCAAGAATATCTTATTGTATATATGTTAACTTCCAAAATTAAAAAAAAATCCAAAATTTAAAGTATTACTGGTCCCAAGAATTTCTGATGAGGGATATTCAAATGTATGGGAATGGTGAATAGGCAACTTTCATTAGGAAAATGAACATTCCAGCTGCAGAGATACCACACGCTAATTAGAAGGACTAGAACGGAAGACAAAACCACCCCAGTGAGGAAGACGCTGGGGAACTGAACTTTATATATTGTCAGCAAGAATATAAAATGTTACAACCACGTGGGAAAATAGTCTAGCGGTGCCTTAAAAGTTAAATAGAAACCTTCTATCGTATACAGCCATCCCACTCCCAGGTACTTATGAGAAAAAGAAAGCCTGTATCCACAGAAGGAATTGTACATGACTGTTCATAGCAATTTTATCTGTCAGGCCAAAAGTCTATTAGTTGGTACATAGATAAACAAATTGTGGTATATGTATTCCATGGAATGATAATCAACATAAAGGGATCAACTATTGGCACATGTGTTCACAATAACATAGATGAATCTCAAAATAATTAAGCAAAGTGGGCTTAGTGCCTGTAGCACAGTGGTTACAGTGCCAGCCACATACACCGAGGCTGGCGGGTTCGAACACAGCCCAGGCCTGCTAAACAATGACAACTACAACCAAAAAATAACCAGGCATTGTGGTGGGCACCTGTAGTCCCAGTTACCTGGGAGGCTGAGGCAAGAGAATCACGTAAACCCAAGAGTTTGAAGTTGCTGTGAGCTGTGCCATGGGGCACTCTACCAAGAGTGACACAGTGAGACTCTTGTCTCCAAAATAATAATAATAATTATGCAAAGTGAAAGAAGGCAACCAACGAAGAGTCTCATGTGAATCTATCCACAGTAATAGGGAGCAGGTCAGGGGTGAGGCGGACTCACACAGGCAGGAGGAGCACTTTGGTCTTGTTTCTTTCCATGGATGGTTCACTCAGTTGATGTTGGTGAAGGTTTCATGGGATATACATTCATCAAAACTGATCGAATCGTACAAATTATACAGTTTACTGCACATACTTATACCTCAACCAAACTGCTTTAAAATAGCAATAAAAGAAAATATAAGACAGTATTAAGGAGCCTTTTATAGGCAGATAATGCCTATTGATTGCTTGAGAACTGGAGCAAGGCAGGGAGATTGAAAATAGGTAGGAAACAGGTGAAGTAGGAGATGGTGCCTCTTGGACACTGTTGGAACAGGAAAGACAATGAAAACAGCAAAATATAATGGAACACCCCTCTCATTCAAGGGTCTATGTCTGTAGCACAAAAGTTGCACCTTTATAGGTAGACATAGTCAACTTGAAAAAGGTGAACATTCCTCGTGTTTGTCATCAGAAGAGGATAAGAAGAAAATTATAACTGAAGCCTGGCCTTAGGCAGGCAGGGAGGGTGCCCAGTGTCTTGTTGGAGGGGACACTTAATCTCTACTTGGGGACACCCATCAGTTGAAGGTGTGCCCCACCTTCCCAATAACTCCTCCCCAGAGTTCGGTGACTTATCTGGCTAATGAGTTTGGAAATAGAAATAGCTTCCTCCCTCCTACCTTCCTCTTGGGAACAAGCTGCCTATAGGCCAAACACACTGTCCTCTGTTCCTCCTTGATGTCATTCAGTACAGGGCAGCCTGCCTCGCACATGGAAGCGGGGAGCCTACCAGGACTGGATGAGCTCTGAGCATATCTGTCGTGATCAGATGACTGGGTGGGTAAGTCTGTGATTCTGCTTGTTCAATATTAAGAAGAGCTCACCCCCGCAGATTCAAGCCATGATATCATAGATCAATTTTCATCATTAAACAGGAAATTGTTGCCTTCATTTGCTCCTTTGTCTGATTCTCAATTGCTTTGAAACTTAGGAAGACAGTGATTACTTATGAAGCTTTCTCAAAGACCACTATAAATGTCTGACCTGAGAAGCAACAGGGACTCACAGTGGCTCTTACATGCACGAGACTTCCCAGAAAGGATGTCCAAGTGGCAAATAAATAGCTGTGCTTGTAGATTTTTTTTTCTTAATCTTTTTTAAAAAGGCTCTGGTCTTGATTTCAAGATTTAACAGAAATTGAGGCCAAGACCTTGTTTTCATGTTTGGCCTATTCGAATGTTAATTGAAAGCAATGTTCTCTCCCAGCCCTCAATTCACATCAAGAGTGGGGCTGATTGGCCACCATTAATGCAGTCTCAGCCTGATGGATTTAGTCCACAACTTCTAGGAAACAAAAACAATCAACAACAACAAAAACTTCTAAAATTGAATTTACAGTGTTCAGGGTTTTGTTAGAACTATTTTAGAAGTGTCCATTGAAAGCTACCAGTAATTTTTAAGTATGGATTTGCATTGGTCTGTCTTCTAGGTACATTTGTTTGTCAAAGATGACATTTTTGTCCCCAGAAAGATGTCTCATGTCCAAGCACCATAAATAGAACTTGACCACTTCAAGACTACTCTGGCTCCCTGGTTACCCTGCAGCCTATATTCCCTGCATCCTGCAAGAGCACAAAGACAACTGGACCAAGGTTTCCTCCTTTCCTCCAACACCACCCTCATCGGCCACTAATGGAATATACAACAATAATAGTTCTTTATTTGCCTCGTCTATTTTAAGCCATCAACAAATGGCAGCCACTCTCTGAACCTCCTGTTGCAACAATTCCCTAGAATTGCAGAAAAGGCCATCTGTTGTCTCAACTATCTGTGTGACCTGAAGTGGACACTTCACTTAATGCTCTTCAGCACAGCAGTAGGAAAACATCCATCACCAGTGACAGGGGATTCAGGGTCCCAGGGACGGATATCTGCAGCATCACCCAGTGACAGGGCACTTCAGGGTCCTGGGGGCCAGATGTCTGCAGCATCACCCAGTGACAGGGCAATTCAGGGTCCGGGGGGCTGGATGTCTGCAGCATCACCCAGTGACAGGGCAGTTCAGGGTCCTGGGGGACGGATGTCTGGAGCATCACCCAGTGACAGGGCGGTTCAGGGTCCTGGGGGACAGATGTCTGCAGCATCACCCAGTGACAGGGTGGTTCAGGGTCCCGGGGACGGATGTCTGCAGCATCACCCAGTGACAGGGCAGTTCAGGGTCCTGGGGGCTGGATGTCTGCAGCATCACCCAGTGACAGGGCGGTTCAGGGTCCTGGGGGACGGATGTTTGCAGCATCACCCAGTGACAGGGCGGTTCAGGGTCCCGGGGACGGATGTCTGCAGCATCACCCAGTGACAGGGCACTTCAGGGTCCTGGGGACGGATGTCTGCAGCATCACCCAGTGACAGGGCAGTTCAGGTCCTGGGGGACAGATGTCTGCAGCATCACCCAGTGATGGGGCACTTCAGGGTCCTGGGGACGGATGTCTGCAGCATCACCCAGTGACAGGGCGGTTCAGGGTCCTGGGGGACGGATGTCTGCAGCATCACCCAGTGATGGGGCAGTTCAGGGTCCCGGGGATGGATGTCTGCAGCAGCACCCAGTGACAGGGTGGTTCAGGGTCCTGGGGGACGGATGTCTGCAGCATCACCCAGTGATGGGGCAGTTCAGGGTCCCGGGGATGGATGTCTGCAGCATTACCCAGTGACAGGGCAGTTCAGGGTCCTGTAGACGGATATCTGCAGTTGCAGACTTTAAGGAAACAAGAGTTGATCACCCCAAGGATACAATAAAATCTCAGAGCTTCAAGAAATTAAGAACTACTGCAACGTCGCCAGGTTCTTCCAGAATGAAAAGCTATTTCCTAATTGTGTATCTGGTGCCTTCCCACTTCCTGTTACCCTCTCAGGCCTTGGTGCTGCAGACAGGTTAGAATTGCCAGGTCCTAGATATTTCAGCTCTGACCTTTTGACTACGGATGGTTCACCCTGTACAGGGCCAACTGGCTCTGGGAGCTGGGGCGGGATCCCTGGGGAGGCAGCGAGACCCATCTCCTTGCTTGTACCAGCCCCCTCTGATCTCAGACCCCCAACTTTCTCTCAATCTTATCCTCTCACTCGCCCAGAAAGGAGAAGTCTTCATGCCAAATTGTTCTCAGTTTCCCACCATTGAAGCTGAGAACCTGCCTTACACACACTTGCTCTTTCCACGAGCTATAAAAACTCTGTCCATATTTAGCGAGTATCACATACCGGGCGGTGTCCTGAGCTCTTTACACAGATGGGCTCATGCTCTCAGCCCTGTGTGGTGGGTGACCATGTCATCACCACTTTATTGACAAGGCCACTGAATGAACGAGAGTCCAATAGACTCGCTGGATCACCCCTTGAGGAGGTCTCGGAGCGGGGTTCAGAGCCAGCCCTCTCACTGCAGGACCTGCCTTGCCCACAGCGTTGGGAGGTGTGGGGAGCCCCACCTGCTGCTGGCTGAGGCCTCTGCCTGTGCTCTCAGGTCGTCGTTCAGCAAAGACTTATCAAGAGCCTGCTGTGTCTGGGACTAGGCTGTGGGGACACAGAGGAGGACATTAGATGGGCGGCCATGCTAACTCGCACGTGGCAGAGGCCACCGTGAGAGAGGAACTGCTACTGTCAGCACAGTGTGAGAGGGCCTTACTCTAGACGGGGTCGGAGCAGCAGAGATGTCAGCAGTGGGCCAGGCCCGGGGGGCACCTCGGAAGAGCAATTACTGACTCTTTTCTGAAGATGAGCTCGTGGGCAATTTCTTGAACTTTTTCCTTTGAGTGGAATTCCTTTATTTTATATATATACATGTAAAATGCATATTTATAAATGTAAACATACAATATATGATATATGTATATGCAAATATGCATCTGTGTATCTTCATCCAAAAGAAGGAGGTGAGACGATCATGCAGGAGAGGTGGAGCAGTGGTGTGGGGGAGCGCAGGGGGCCAGGAAGAGAAGGGATGCACCCGTAGCTGGAGCGCATGACTTCAGGCTGGCTCAGCCACACACTTGCTGGTGGTCCTGGCCTTGGTTTCTTTATCTTTAAAGGGGAGACAGCAGAGCCTGCCTTAGGCTACCCCCATAGTCATTGTGAAGATTAAATGATACAACCCACAAAGGGGAAAAAGCTTTGGAAACATCTAGTGCCTGGCCAGGCACCTTGGAAAGTGCTTGTTGCTGCCTAGGGAAGCTGCTTTAGTGCCGCCAGAATTAGGAGACTTCTGTTTGCAAAAATCGTGTGTGCTTTGGGCACAGATCCCTCAACAAGTACAGACACGTCCCTTGGGGGTGGGGTGGCACACACTTCCCTGTTAACACGGTCACCTGATGCTCAGGTTTTCTGTGTCAGGATGACCATGACCCACAGTTGGTGTGGGCTGAGCAGCCCTTGCTTGTCTAGCTCATTCTGTCTGAGATTAGCTTGGATGAAATCTGCTGGGAGCAGAGAGTGTCCCTTAGCTTGAATAAAGGAAAGTTCACTCTTTCAGCAGGAGGTGAAGTGAGCAGAAAGCAGCCACCTGGAGAGAGGGTGGCCTGGATATTACAGAGGGAGTTGGGAGTTTGGCCTTGGGAGCTACTGGCTGCCAGTTCCACACTTGACACAGTGACTTGTGTGATGTGGACATGCACACACAGACGTGCACACACATGCACATGTACACACACCACACATGCACACAGCACATACATGTGCACACATGCACACACGCACATGCAAGCACACACAGTACATGCACACATGTTCTTATACACGTGTCTGTGTAAACACATGAGTTTATATTCATAACACACCTTGGATAAAAGTTCAAAGACTCTGAACTATACTAAGGTACAATTTGACTTAAAGATGATTTTTTTGTTATTTAAAAAACTAGAACTCCCATCTGTTCTACATTCGGTTCTTCTGTGTTAAGTCAAGACTTCTAGATGTAAGCAGGAAAGAATTTATTACACTAAAAGGCTTTTGAGAAGCTCATGGAATTCCAGGTACTTTAGAGAAAGGAAATCTGCAGCCAGAAACAAGGCCCAGAACTGCTCAGGAGGACACCACAACTGCTGGGACCCCAGCTGTACGCTGGCCCTGGCGTTACTGCCACTGTTGCCGCAGTCTTCCCTGCGATCCAGTCTCCTTATACCACGACACGACTCCTGGGGTCTTGAGTCTGCAGTGGACCCATGTTACTGAGGGCCCTGGGCCATATACGGGGCCTGGTAGTGAAGAAGTGTGGGAAGCAGTGAGGAGGCAGCATTCTCAGCATCTAGCCAGTCAATATAGCACAGCCTTCCACCGAGAGTCCTAACACAAGGAAGTCTTCAAACATTGCTGAGGAGTTCAGACGCCTGTTAGACAACCTAAAAGAATGAAGTTTGTGTGCCGTGACAGAGCAGTGCTAGCAGGTGCTGATTCTAAAGACAGAGGCCGAGCCCAGCTTCTGTCTTTAAGAAGGTGTCTCCAAAGGGAAGTCTGTGCAACAAATCTTGTCCCGTGGAGCTCCACTGCATGGACCCCCAGCAGTGCCCTGGCAGATCACAGAGTTAAGAACGCAGCCAGAGAGGCAGATACGTGTGTGGACATTTAAACAGCAGGAACCTGATGGGAGAACCAAAGCTTGGCCACCGACACAGACATAACGTATGTTCTGACTGAGCTGTCACGGCAGCTTCCACTTCCCTGCAAGCAGCAAGGCTTCCAGAAGTGGCCCGTCCAAGTTGCTGGAGGAGAGGGACTGCCCAATTCATCACATCGGGGCACATTTGGGTCCTCAGAACTTACGGAGCATGGAGCTGCCTCCCACCACTCTTCCATGGTGGTGAGAAATTCATTTGGTGAGTTGTAAAAACCTCCTAGTCATTAAATAAAGTTTGCTTTGCCCTGAGTCAAAAATAAAAAGGCCTATTGCCTCTTCAGTTACTATGTCTTAGGCCATTTGTAGCAGTTCCTTGCTATTTTTGAGGGAAAATAAGGGCAAGATCCTCTATAAAAGTGGTAGTTTTGCTCTTTGAGGAGTCCCCTCTGAGACTTGGCTGGGTGAGGGGTCCCAGGCAAGCAAACCCCGGGAAGATCTGGCTCTGACACAGCCAGCATGTCCTCCTGCCAAGATATTCCCAGAATGGTCTTTGGAGGACTTAGGTCTCTGAGTGTGGAAAGCTGGTTCGGAGCCAGTACACCTTCTCCAGAGGCACCTTAACACCCAGGCACAGAACCACATGGCCTTTCTTTCTTTACCCAGGCTCTATTCATCTTTTGGAAAAAATATTTGGGTATCAATTTTAACATCCTGTGATTGCAGAGTGGCCACCTGTCACTTCTTGCTACAGACCAACAGCCACAGTCCCCCAGAGTCCCCGACAGAAGGCCCTGGTTGCCCAGGAAGCAATTCAGCCCCTGGAAGGCGGCCGAGCAGCAGCAGGAGGCCCATTAAACCCACAATCTTAGACTCTCAGGGTGGTGTTTTCTCGTGCTGTATTAAGTAACACACCTACTCGAGTTACTGTGTGAACCCATTGGACAGCTGCCCCTTGGTGAGAAGCTACACGCACTGCCCTCTGCCGCCCTCAGATTCAGTCGTGGAATCTTCAGAGAGCCCGGCCCACAGGGAGCGACAGGATGGAGCCGTCCGAGTGGCCTCCGTGGCCAGGAGCCATCCCATGATGGGAGCCTCCTGTGCTTGGGTGTTCACCTCAAAGTTACAGGGAGGGAAAGGCTGCATTTATCCAAAATAGAAATAGACACAGTTAGAATACCCCACTTAGAATGGAAGTGGCCTCTCTTTTATGTTCCCCTTGGAAAAAATGCCTGGGGAGGGATGGAAAATGCTGGTTCAGGGGTGGATTCTGGAGTCAGGAGAACATGGCTGGAATCCCTTAGGCAGGGAGTTGGCATGACCTGGGACAAGGCTTGCTTCGTCGCAGACGGCGGTTGCTCTGCTGTGCACCCTGCCCTTCTTTTTTCTGGTTGGTGAATGAGATAATGAGATGTCTTTTCCTTTAAGGTAGGGTCATGTGCTGTTCTTCTTCTTTTTTTTTTTTTTTTTGTAGAGACACAGTCTCACTGTACCGCCCTCAGTAGAGTGCCATGACGTCACAAGGCTCACAGCAACCTCCAGCTTTTGGGCTTACGCAATTCTCTTGCCTCAGCCTCCCGAGCAGCTGGGACTACAGGCACCCGCCACAGCGTCCGGCCATTTTTTGGTTGCAGTTTGGCCGAGGCCGGGTTTGAACCCACCACCCTCGGTATATGGGGCCGGCGCCCTACTCACTGAGTCACAGGTGCTGCCCATGTTGCTGTTCTTCTGTGATGTTTTATTTCATAATATGTTTCTATTTATGAAACACTAAAAGAAAACTTCCCACTGTGCCTCTTGCTCTGAGCTTCCTGAGATGGATACTGGCTTCACAGAACTTCTTCAGAAACAGATTCCAATAGAATTAAATAAGAATTCTATATGAGGAGGAAAATTCAGTACCTAAAAAGGGAACCCCCAAAAGAGGGTGCATAAAAAGGGGGGAACATGGAAACACCATCTATAGGCAGACGACTGAGTGATGTGACATGGACCACTGTGGAGCATCACGCTCTCACCGGCATCACGGGGCAGTCAAGGCAGCTTTCTGTGGTGGGGTGGAGAGGGCGAGACACAGATTGTCAGCCTCAGAGGGGCCTTGAGGAAGGAGAGCTGCTGAATAAGGATGGAATTCATCCTGTGACACTGCCCTCTTCCATCGCAGAATCTCTTGTATCATGAAGTAAGTTTGGCAAGAAAGTGGAAGAATTAGCTTCTGTGATGAGGCAGGAATTCTGTTCCTGGGCAAATTTGGGGCAAGTTTGATGATAAACAAGGTGTGAGAGTGAGATTAGCCCAGCGACCCTCCCACCTTCTCTCTCCCGCTGGGATCAGCATTCTCTTGTTTCACCTCAGAAGGAAAATACAGTCAGAGAGGCAGGAGCAGACCTAGGAGGACACAGGATGTGGGATGCAGAAATGGGGTTCCCGAAAGGGGTGCCTTCGGCAGGTGTGTGACTTAAGCAACAGGGAAGGAGGGAGGTGATGTGGGAGGAAGGGGGTCTGCTGACTGTAACCTGAGTGCAGTCCTGACGGTGGCAGCTCTGATTTCTTGGATCCTTTTGAAATCCCCCCCACACAGGCATTCCACATATTGACTTCCAACCTGAAACCATTTGACAGCATGGGTTCTGTGAGCAAGCAACAGAAAAACTCTGTGAGGTTTAAGAAAAAAAGACTATTGTGGGAATTTCCTGTTTTATAAAAGAAACCCCTTTTCTTCCTAGAGAGCACCAGATAATGAGAACAAATTTATACATTTTCATTTTTAAATGAAAATCCCATTTGGAAGGATTTTCGCTTACAGATTTGCAGGGGATCCAAAGTGTCTCCAATTGCAGATTTGGAATTTTAAGCAGACCTTAGAATCATAGACACCTAGAAGTCAAACGACCACAGAGACCAACTCACCCAGACCGCACCCGCTGTAGAGACCCCCGACATGTGACACTGCTGTTGGTGATGACTGAGTCTCTGCCTTCTCCTCTAGACATGAAGAATTCAGCATCCTCAACACAGACCATTCATTCCTCTGCTGAGAAGCTGCCATGTCAGAAGGTTCACACTGCATCACATCTGCCCCTCCCTATGCTCCAGTGCTACTCATTAGCCATAGTTCTGTCTTCTGTGTCACATCATAACTCTGAGGCTAACAGTCGTCCTAGACAGTTGTCCTTAAAATGCAGTAGAGCCTCTGTAAAGTGACTGCCGAATGGACTGTAACAACCTGGTCATCTGCTGTCCTGATACACACAGTGGTGCATGTTCATTCTATGAAAGTTAGGTCAACTGAAGGAGGTGGTCAGCTATGGAGGGTCTCCTGGACATGGAGACCATTCTCCTTACCCCCTTCTGTACCCATTCCTCAACTGATACAATTTCCAAACACTTTCCTATCCTCCTAACTCTGCAGAAGTTTCTTTCCTCCTTCACTTTTCCTCCCTTTTTCAAAGGGCAAGCACTCCTAGAAGAGCAAACAAGACATTCTTTTCCAAGACCTGACTGGGCTCACCCACTCCGGCATGTGACAGTGGGCTGTAAAACTTTTTACTGCTTTGCATTTGAATAGAGGATGACTGCATTTGTTAAGCAAGCTCTTTCCAAACAAGTCATAATAAAAACTTTACAGCATCCCACTTCATCACATAACTTTTAATGTTGCTCCTTTTGTTTTGGTTTTGGTTCTGTTTTCAGTCCTTCTTTCCTTTTTCCCTCTTGAAGTACCAGAGTTATTTTGGAAATTCCCACAGAGAGTTTCAAGTTGGAAACCTGGTCTTAAAAACTCTTTTTCTGGAGACCCTCTCCTGGGTTTGGACTGTGAATCAGACTCAGTGGAAATAATGATGCCATCTGTGTGGTAGGGCCCAGTGCAGGGCATGCGTGCAGTACAAAGTCAGTTTATAAATGGTTTGAAATTGTATCCCAGGGTTTGGACAATGCAGAAGTTTATGTGATGGATACCGTGACCACACATGAGGTGTTGTGGAGATACACGTATATCTTAAGATATACATATCTGCAAGAATGTACATATACATCATGGAAAACTTTATAACTTAATCAAGGCTTCAGGCAAATATTTTATAGCTATCTAATAGTGGGTATTTATAACTTAACCTCTTGACTTCAGAAGTTGAGATTTGGCACTGCAAACACCAAGTAAATACCAGCCATGATTAGTGCAGGGACTTCATGCCACTGGCATCAAATAATTAAGATGGTCTCACTTTAAACATTTGTTCAGATGTGTATAGGAAGAACTAACATTTTTAAAGCACCAAGACTTGTTTTTTTGTTTTTTTTTTTTAAGATTCCTTTCTCCAGGACTCTGATTTTAAACATTTATCTTTGGGCTTAACAAAAAGTCTCTGTCTATGAAAAGAATAGCCTGGGTTAAAAGGCTTGAAGAAGCCTTCCCCTCATCACCCACACCCTCTCCCCGAAGCATTATCAATATTTGTGGGTCTGCTGGGAATAAGAAGATAAGCTAGTCCATTTAGCTTGAGTTAGAGGGAAAGATGCTGTAACTACTTTAAGGTATCACATGGGGAACAGTTGGGAAAGTGAGCTTGATTAAAGACAGCTAACATCATTTCAGGAAGGCGAGTGGTGCCTAGCTAATTTGCTGGAATTCTTTGAGGAAATCACTGCCCCAGTGAGCTGGTTGGGGGAAGGAAGGAGATTATAGACTAAGTTTTTCAGAAAGTGCTCTGCAGAATTCTCCACTGTTGGTTAAAATGCTTAGGGTCTGAAGTCATGGAAGTAGAGGATTCGGTATAGTGTACTAAAAACTGTCAAAAGGAGAAAGGATAACTGGGCAGAAATGTGTTAGCCTTGAGAACAGGAGCACTGGGGGGGTCAGGAGAGAAGCTGCACTTGGCACTGGGACTGGGGCTTTCGGAGGACACCATGTCCTCTGGGAGGGAAAAGCAGTAGGGTGTGGGGGGAGGGCACCAAAGAAGGATTCAGCTGCAAGCAGGCAGATTCTCCCCAGGCAGGCGGACTCTCCCTGAGCAGATTCTCCCCAGGCAGGCGGACTATCCCTGAGCAGATTCTCCCCAGGCAGGCGGACTCTCCCTGAGCAGATTCTCCCCAGGCAGGCGGACTCTCCCTGAGCAGATTCTCCCCAGGCAGGCAGATTCTCCCCAGGCAGGTGGACTCTCCCTGAGCAGATTCTCCCCAGGCAGGCGGACTCTCCCTGAGCAGATTCTCCCCAGGCAGGCAGATTCTCCCCAGGCAGGCGGACTATCCCTGAGCAGATTCTCCCCAGGCAGGCAGATTCTCCCCAGGCAGGTGGACTCTCCCTGAGCAGATTCTCCCCAGGCAGGCAGATTCTCCCCAGGCAGGCGGACTATCCCTGAGCAGATTCTCCCCAGGCAGGCGGACTCTCCCTGAGCAGATTCTCCCCAGGCAGGCGGACTCTCCCTGAGCAGATTCTCCCCAGGCAGGCAGATTCTCCCCAGGCAGGTGGACTCTCCCTGAGCAGATTCTCCCCAGGCAGGCGGACTCTCCCTGAGCAGATTCTCCCCAGGCAGGCAGATTCTCCCCAGGCAGGCGGACTATCCCTGAGCAGATTCTCCCCAGGCAGGCAGATTCTCCCCAGGCAGGTGGACTCTCCCTGAGCAGATTCTCCCCAGGCAGGCGGACTCTCCCTGAGCAGATTCTCCCCAGGCAGGCAGATTCTCCCCAGGCAGGTGGACTCTCCCTGAGCAGATTCTCCCCAGGCAGGCGGACTCTCCCTGAGCAGATTCTCCCCAGGCAGGCAGATTCTCCCCAGGCAGGCGGACTATCCCTGAGCAGATTCTCCCCAGGCAGGCAGATTCTCCCCAGGCAGGTGGACTCTCCCTGAGCAGATTCTCCCCAGGCAGGCGGACTCTCCCTGAGCAGATTCTCCCCAGGCAGGCAGATTCTCCCCAGGCAGGTGGACTCTCCCTGAGCAGATTCTCCCCAGGCAGGCGGACTATCCCTGAGCAGATTCTCCCCAGGCAGGCGGACTCTCCCTGAGCAGATTCTCCCCAGGCAGGCATACTCTCCCTGAGCAGATTCTCCCCAGGCAGGCGGACTCTCCCTGAGCAGATTCTCCCCAGGCAGGCAGATTCTCCCCAGGCAGGTGGACTCTCCCTGAGCAGATTCTCCCCAGGCAGGCGGACTATCCCTGAGCAGATTCTCCCCAGGCAGGCGGACTCTCCCTGAGCAGATTCTCCCCAGGCAGGTGGACTCTCCCTGAGCAGATTCTCCCCAGGCAGGCGGACTATCCCTGAGCAGATTCTCCCCAGGCAGGCGGACTCTCCCTGAGCAGATTCTCCCCAGGCAGGTGGACTCTCCCTGAGCAGATTCTCCCCAGGCAGGCGGACTATCCCTGAGCAGATTCTCCCCAGGCAGGCAGACTCTTCCTGAGCAGATTCTCCCCAGGCAGGCGGACTCTCCCTGAGCAGATTCTCCCCAGGCAGGTGTACTCTCCCTGAGCAGATTCTCCCCAGGCAGGTGTACTCTCCCTGAGCAGATTCTCCCCAGGCAGGCAGATTCTCCCCAGTCAGGTAGATTCTCCTTAGGCAACACTTCCTCCACTTGGAAGAGTCATAAATTACCACATCCCGGCTGGGAGCCTGAGCTATGTAGCACATTTCTTTTTTTCCTCTTCAAAATAAACACACTAAGCAATTCTATGTGATTGAAACCTTAACATAGCAGGAACCCAGAGTGAGCTGGGTGTATTCTAAGATGAAACTCTCTCTTCTTTCTGAAGTTTTTTAAAAAGATAAGAAAAAACTCACAAGGCATCAGTTATACTTCACTAGCAGTGATTCCACACTCTGCTGCCTGCAGACTGTTGCCCCCACCCCACCCCTCCTGCCACACTGCCCTCTAGTTTGACCAGCTGTTAGTGCCTCTGGCAGAGTGTCAGAGAAGGAAAACAAATGTTAATCAAAGTTAGTTATTTGTTTTCAGACTTGGGTCCTTTCTATAAGACAAGGGGAAACTCTAGAGGAGCAGCTAGTTAATTTCCCTTTGAATATTTTGTTTTGTTGGATTACAGGTTAAAAAAAAAATCCCTTGCCCATATAGACTCCAAATAACCCCATCACAGATTATGCATGAAATACGGGTTTTCTCTGCAAGGGACAGGTTCACGTGCACACCTGGCCAGGCCGGGCAGGTGACACTGCTGAGAGGCAAGGTGAGTAAGCTCCAGAAGAGTGGACATCCAGAGACACCAGAGCCCTGGGCTGGCCGAGCCACCCTCCTGCCTTGGAGGAGGCCCTTGTGCCGTGTCTGTGGGAACTCTGGATTAGAGCAATGGTTTTCAAGCTTTTGAGGAAGAAGACCGCTTTTCAACATTAAAAGAAAATGAGGCTTCCCTACATAGTCCTTTCACATCTAATGATTAAGAAAATTCACAAAAACAGATTTGATGTATTATTGTAATTTCTGTAATGAATTTTATGAGGTGCACTGAGCCTGTCACTGCACATATAATAACGAACATAGAGTAGCCCTCTCCTAGGCCGGGGGTGAGTGACGCGGTAGAGAGTGACCACCAGAGAGTTTGCTGGCTGAGAAGTGTGGGCGCGTTGCTGTGAGGCACACAGGGAGGACACCTGGCTCAGCGTGGGCAGCTTCTTAAAGATGTGGCCACTCAGAGCAGCTCTGTGTAACTAAAGGGTAAGGGACAGTTGGCCCAAACTTGGTGTGGATAGGGACGTTTTAAGAAAGAGAGAACAGCGTGTGTGAGGTTCTTGGGTAAGAGAAAACGTCCGTTCAGGGCAGGTCAGTGCAGCTGGAGCCTCTGAGTGAGGAGAGAGAGTGATGAGGCTGAGTCTGAACAGAAGCTTGGAGGGCAGTTGGCCAGTGTCCCCATGTGTTATTCACATGGCATGTTCACATGGCTTTACATCAAGGACAGCAGGACTATATAAATCTCAGGGGTGGGCAGGAATTCCAAGCCTCCCTTGGGTTAGAGGTTCACACTTTGGAAACCAAACATATGGCCAGTGGCACTGGGCAGCCTTTGGTACAAGCGTGTGAGGCCCACCATGACCAGGCACAAGGGCCCACAGAGTGGCTCACCCCACACATGCACACGGTGTCCTGGCTCTCAAGGCCAGAAGTGGGGTGAGGAAGCAGTGGGGAGGCTCCTTTGGAGCGCAGTGAAGAAGATTCTGTCCTGAGACTCTCCTCTTGACTTGCAGTGGTGGTCTTCACGTCACAGGATGTTCTGAGCCATGTATTTCTGTCTCCAGATTCCCTTTTTTTTTAATGAAGATGTCAGTCATGTTGGACTGACATCCAACATGATTCATTTTAACTTGACAACTTCTGCAAAAACTTTATCTCCAAAACAAGATGACATTTGGAGGTTTTGAGGGTTAGAACTTCAATCTATGAATTTTTTGAGAAACAAAGTTATAACACCCAGGTTAAGTTGTTCAAAGTGTTAAGCTGCTCAAAGAGAGGTGGGGACCCAGAACATGTGGAGACTCACTCGCTAGAGCTTCCTGGGTCCGGGAGTGGGTGTGGGGAGACACAGCAGAAGACGAGGATGGGAGGGAGGGGCGCCAAGTCCAGACAGGGCTGCGGCCCAGCGCCATGACTCTTGACAGACTGGCTGTACCAGCCACAGATGAGGAGGAGTTGGAGTCACTTCCTTTCTAGCAACCGTCTTGCTAACAAAGAAGACCCCATATAAGAGCCTCCCGCTTGTCACACAGAGTCTAATCCAGACTTACTCTTGACCTTGGCTCTTTGGTCAGAGTTACTAACCAGAGCATTTCTCCTGTGGATTCTGTGTCCTTGCCTGCCACAGGGAATAGCCCCTTTTGTCAGAGGTCAGGCTGATGTGGGCTCTGAGAATTACATCCTGTCAAAAAGATCACTTAGAAATAGCAACTTATCCATTCAATATGTACAAAAACAAATCAAATGAAGCAACAAAAAAAAAAAAGAGGCAGATTCTAGTTCTCTGTGTGGAGCCCGTCAAGAGTGGGCAGTTAATCCAAACCAAGCCGCTGGGGTGAGTCCGGACACGGCTTCCCATGTTGTGTTTAGGCAGAGCAGAAATTTCTCTGTGCTGCTGTGGGCAGCATCTTATTAATTGTCTCAAGGAATTCTCTGGAAAATGTCAGTTGGTTTGAACCCTTCTATTATTTTTATTTAATTTCCAGATGTTCTCTGATGTTCTTTGGAAACTAAGCCCTCATGATTAATCTCCCCAGCAGTGTTCAGTCTGAAGATCCGGAAGCATAAGTGCGATCTCTCCTTCTTCTCAGGGTCTGCTCAGTCTCCCACCCCCTCCAAGAAGAGATGAGGCTTCATCATACCTGGGAAGAGGGAACAAAGCAATGTTTTTAAAAAGGAAGACAAGCCAACTTTCTGAAAGCAAGTGAGCTGAGTGGATTTTCCTTTCCTCTCCTGGGAACTGCCCAGATAAGAGAAGCAGCACTTTGGAAACGTAACTCAAGCCTGAGACCGAGTCACTCGTTTTTATAGAATAATGAAGTAAAGGGAAAACGCCGACTGGAGGCTTGGTTCTACAGTGAGAAGGCTATGACTACATGTTAGAGGCTTCCCTTTAAGGCCCAAACACGAGAAAGCTGTCCTCCTTCTCTGCCCTTTGTTTCCAGCTCTGCACCCAGCAGTGCACTGAACCTGTGGGGTGTGATGTCCAGCCGTGCCAGAGGCTGTCTGAGAGGGACGGCCCCAGAGAAGGGTGCTTTTTAATACTTGGGGACACAGCCAGGAGGTGTTTCCCTGGAGCCCAAGACTGATTCTCCCTCTCTGAGCAGAGAGTGGAGGGCCAAGATGGGTAGTTGGGAAGAGTCACCCCCAGGTCCCCACTACTGTGAAGCCTCAATGGATGAAATGTCTAAATCCAAGTTGAAGGCCAGATGGAGCTGTCTTCAGGACTCTGCTCCTGAGGGGTATTGACAGGACGACTGTGCTGCCATCTGCACGTAATTGAGCTGAATGTATGTGGCTTGGGACAGTGCCCGGCAGGCAGTAACTAGAGGGCCACATTTTTTTTTTCCAGAAAATTGCCTAGAAATAGGTTAAACCTACAAGCAGATAACTTGGAAACTGGCTCTGCACATACAATTCTATGTAAGGACTCCACGATCCCAAGGCAGAGTGAAGAGCCCTGTCTGCCGCAGTTGTCATATCCTCATAACTTTCTAAACCACTGAAATGGGGACTGTGCTACCAAGGACACTGTGGAACAGTCTGTACCAACACTGTGCCAAGGGCTCACTGTCTTCCAGGCCCTGTGCCGGGCTGTGTTCTATTTAATTCTCTTAACAATCTGGAAACAACCTAGAAAAACAAGGCAATTTGTGTACAGTCTCAGTTAGTTGGTAGATGATATGAGATTCAACTTTAAATCTGTCTGACATCAAAATCAGGGCACTGTGGAACCTTATGTGGACTAGCAGTTTGTCAAATGTTTGTCCTGCTCATGGGAAATCAGGCACCTTGGAGATTTTTAAGCCACATGCTATCGATCCTTGTTATCTCTGAAGTCATGATAGACACCGAATTAGTGAGTCTCGAGCTCTTGCTCCCAGGAGGAAGCATGTGTTCAAGTTCCTGGGAGTCTCTAACCACAACATTTTCTTCTAGCAGTCAATATACAACTTTGTTTTAAGTGTGGTTTTAAAGACACCTTATTTAAGACATGCTATTGATTTATTAACATCGACCTGGCTAATGCCACTGTAACTCACGCCTGAACAAGGTGTCTCTAATGGATATTTCTGTTTTATAAAGCACTACACACCCTCCTTGCCCCAGGAGCGCTAGACAGCACTACCCTGGTGGCCATTTTGGACACTAAAAAAAGCACAAAAATGCAAAAACATGACACTAAATAGTCTGCAGAAATGATACTTCTTTATAGCATGGGAGCTGAACCAGGAAGGCAAAGTGTCACCTGGTTCAGTCCCAACTGGGAATGTGTGTTGGGGCAGCTCGGATCTTTGCCATTCTGTGTACACCTGCAAATGACCAAAAAGTGCCAGGAGTATTCATTTTAGGATTATAATAAATTTTAGTGAGTAGATAAATTTGTAATTATGAACTTTACAAATAATGAGCACTGTTTACTTCCTGATATGGTTACTGGGCCAATTGGGCAGAGAAACCCCATGCTTCAGAAGAGAAATGAAACATTGCTCTTTCAGCCTAAATATTTGAATACAAAAACCAGATAATTGCTAAGTGCCTTTTTTTTCTTTTACAAAAATTGTTGCTTATTTAAATTCTTCGAATTCAAAGACATGACTTTCAGTTCATTGCCTCACTCCATGTGGAAGAGGATTTTTGCTGTGATGTTGACTTTGAAGTTTTCAATTTATTAAGTTCTTACTGAAAATTTTGCCTCCTTGGAGAAAGAGATTATTAAACAAGCAATTCTACAAGCCCAATATTTAATTTTAGTTTAATTCTTTTATCATTTCTTCCAAAGCCTCTGGTTAGTAGCTTGGCCCATTTGGTTGAACAGCAGCATCCCAAGCCGTGTCAGCCTGTCCAGCCTGGGCAGGACACAGCCCCTTTGAGACCTTGTGGAGACCAGCACATTCCATCTTTTCCTATAACAGACACTGGAGAAATTAAGTGCAGGATATTTAGTTAACCACTCATCTAACACATATAATCACTTTCAGAAAACTAAGTAATGTGGGAATCAAGATGCTAAAAACCAGAGAAAGTACTTGCTAAATTTTTCCTTCTCTATATTTTTTCTTTGTAACGAGCGGTTGGTAATCATTTGGCAGACAATGCTGAAGTATCTACAGAGAAAGAATGTTTTGGGGACAGGTTTGTCTTTTACTGACTGACATAGTGGGATATGATCTTAGTCTTGCACCAGGGCTAATGGCAGTCACTCCCGGCTTCTTTCCCAGCACCGCCTTACTCAGGCTCTCTGTGCCAGCCACATGGGGGTTTGATGTGGATGAAAAATAAGGCATGCCCTTTAGGAATTTAGGGGCAAGTTAAGAAGATAAGACTGACATCCATAAAAATGAAAGATGTGAGAAGGTTGTATAGCTAAGATTTGTTAAAGTGGCATAGACTGTAGAGTTTATATGAATTTGAAATTGAGAAAGAGAGAGAGAATGGGTTAGTCGGGGACGGCACTGAGAGCTCAGCACGTTCTTTTTTTTATTATTATTATTTCCTTGCTTATTTTTTATTTTTATTTCTTTGCTTTTTGTTGTTGCTGAGACAGAGTCCCACCCTATGCCCTGAGCAGAGTGCAATGGCGTCGTAGCTCACTGCAACCTCAGACTCGGGCTGTGGGCATCCTGCTGCTTCAGCTTCTGGAAGCCGCTGGGATTACAGGTGCTCACCGTGGCACCTGGCTGGGTTTTTCCATTTTTTTAGGAGTCAGGGTCTCACTCTCACTCAGGCAAGTCTCGAACTCCTAAGCTCAAACAATTCTCCTTCCTCAGCCTCCCACAGTGCTGAGATAACAGGCGTGAGCCACCGCGCCCGGCCTCAGCATGCTTCTTGAAGAATGGAGAGAATTTCCACAGATCTGGGGAAGGAGTGAGGTGGAGAAGAGCAGAGGAGAGCACATCTAGATGAGGGGAGTCAGAAGTCAGAACAAGGGAGGTTTGCAAGGGAGACTAGAACCACAAGGGACCACGGCTAACGAGGAGGCTTATGTTGACCAGCAGGAGGAAATGTATACAGACAGGGATGGGATCAGGGTGGACAAAATAAAATAGGCCGAAGTGCTAAAATTTGATGACATGTGAAGTGGCCACTGAAAGCTTTTTTTTTTTTTTTTTTTTTGAGACAGAATCTCACTATGTTACCCTTGGTAGAGTGCTGTGGTGTCACAGCTCACAGCACCTCAGACCTTTGGGCTTAAGCAATTCTCTTGCCTCAGCCACCCAGTAGCTGGGGTTACAGGCATCCGCTGCAATGCCCAGCTATTTTTTGGTTATTGTTGTCATTGTTGTTTAGCAGGCCCCAGCAGGGTTCAAACCCACCAGCCCCAGGGCATGTGACCGGTGCCTTAACCACTGAGCCACGGGTGCCAAGCCAGCCACTGAAAGCTTTTAAGAAGACGTCCCTGTGCTGTGGACAACTGAAATACGCATCTACCAACTTTTGTATTTTTACTATGCTTCCTGGGGTTTCTGTGAGCACTCATCCAGCTTTCCATGCCTCTTCACTGAATTCCTGGTACGCGCCAGGCATCATGGAAGGCGGCAGAGCTACCAGCAGATCAGATCAAAAGGCTTCCTAAACTTCTAGCACTTGCAATGTTCTTAGGGACATTTATTTTCATTTGTTCCTCTCTTTAAAACTCAGATGACTCTCTGTATCTCAGATGGAAAAGTTTCCAGTAAAAGTGATTAAAAAAACAATCGGCCAGGGTCCCCTGAGCAGTGCTGCGTCCTGTTTCTGGAAGGCACTTAGGAGCCATGCAGTCGTGTGGCACTGGCTTCTCAGGCCTCTGCTGTCCAACCCATTCCAACCATCCCAGCCTGAAGCACTCAGGGACAGAATCTCCTACCATGTTGATATCACCCCTGTAGGTGATCTGTAAACGTTGGTTAAATGAATGAATGAATGGAGGGGAGGGATGGGTGTGACTTTTCCTTACCTAAGTATTTTTCCTTTGGGCCAAGTTTTTGGGAGAGAAAAAAATGTATATCTAGTGTAAGGGGAGAGAAAAGTTCCTTTATCTTTATATATGTGATAACATTTTTGAAATGTGACTGTGTTTGGTTTTTCTTGTCAGGCCAGTTGGAATGCGGTAACAGAGCTAAATATCATGCTTTAAGGTGATTTAACAATGACAGATCCTGTGCATTTTTTTCATTTCTTCAATGATTGCAAACTTAGCCCACTTCATAAATCACAACAGTTGGCTCCGTCTTAATGCCATAGGTATTTCGGCAATACAGACTGTTCAATAAATTATCAGGTAGTTATTAGAAAGAGCAAAGCAGATTTGACTTAACCGCGGGCATCTTTCTGGAACTTTCTGGCTCTGAGGTTTGGATAAAAAACACTTAACAACAAAAGCAATCCGTGCAACCAACAGCGCTTGCACCCCCGTGATGCTTTGAAATTTAAAGAGAAGACACTCTGGATGTCACCGTGAGGCTCGCTGCTTCCAATTCATCGTCTAGAACTCTCCTTGGCAGCTTTGCAAAACAAAGCTTGGAAAGTGCCTAAAGAATGTAGTTCTTTCTAGAAAACTTGGAGTCTTTTGAATTCCCTCCGGGTGTCCCACGGCAGCGATGAAAGTGTGTCTTGTTTGTGTATTTGCCCGACGCTTTGCTCATTCACTCATTCTGTTATTCATTTTTTAAACTGATTATTTATTTATTTACTGAATAAAAAAAAAAAAAGCCAAAAGCAAACAAACCAGCCGCTTCGCTAGATGTGGAGAGTCCCTGCGTCCGGCAAACTCTAGGTGGCGCCCGCGGGAAGGAGACGCGGCCGGGGACACCTGCGGGTCGCGGACGGAGGCGCCGGTGGGGGCGGGGCGGGGGTGCGCGGAGTCTCGTTTGGAAAGTCCACTTGAACACCCTGCTGCCCACCCCTGGACCAGGTGGGGTGTCGGTGGCAACTGTCACGGTGCTTGTTTAATTGAGGGTTGAATCGCCTCCCTCCGTGGAGGAGTTCGTGCGAGAGGCGGGGCCCTGGCTGCCTGCTCGCTGCTGCCCGCCTGGGGCGCAGGCGGTTGACCCCCTGAACACTCGTCTTGTTTGCTGATTTGCCGCTGTTTCGCCGGGTGTTGTCCTTCCTTCATTTGGTCATTTACGTATTTCTTCATTCCTTCAACTCTGCCCTCCTCATCTCTTCGGATCCTCCGACCACGCCCCACCCCACCCTCATTTATTGCGAGCTTTGCCAGTTACAAAGTATTAAAGCGGAGGAAACGGAATGTCTGAAAGCACCCTTTAAATACGAAGACCGTTAAAATTGAGAGGAAGACCATTAATAGATAAGAAAGGGGCGGCTTTGCCAGTGCAGAAGGGAAGGCTGACTTGGTGGTTGCACCCCGACCGCACCCCCCGCCCGCGCGGCCTTCCCAGCAGGTGCTCGCGCCCTGGATGTCGGCAGCTGGAGACGGAGACCGGCTGGGCCCTTCCCTCGGAATGGTCTGGACTGGGGACAATAGGCTGGAATCACAGTTGGCTTCTTGGCTCCCTTGAGCTTCATAAACGACCAGGCCGAGCTGCCAGGGCCCAGGGCCCAGGGCCCGGGGAATTCCCTTTCGCTGGCCGGAGCCTATCCCGGCCAAGGCGCTGTCTGCGCCCACTTCTTAAAGACTTGCAAAAAAGGAAAGGAAGGAGGGAAAAAAGGGAGGGAAGGACGGAAGGAAAGAAAATCTTGGAAAATATCAATTGTTATTCACAGATATCCAACTCACCACTTGTAAAAACACATTTTTAAATTGATGTAGAGCTGGAAAAATAGTTATTGTGATATTGGCAATCTGTTCTCCCCTGAAGCCACGTGAGCGGAAAGACAAGATTTTGGAAGAATGCATCCCCAGAATTCTTACATTATTACCAATCACAGAAACAAAGCCTAGGCTGGAAAGGAAATTCAAGTCACAGATGCGGGGCCCCACTCTGCAGATAAAGGTGATGAGGCTCAGAGGTGAGTGGTTTGCTCAAAGCCGCTCACTTGAGGAGCCAGAGCCAAAGCTCATGTCTTCTGGCCGGTTCTGGGCCCTTTCCACTCCACTGACTATAGCTTTTCTATTTCAGTTAACATGAGTTTTAAATAAACCATCTACCATAAATGTATTTCATCAACTCTCATTCTCCTGTGTAAAACCTTACATGGGATCCAGCTTCTACTAATGAAGGAAAAATATTGTATCCTTTTAAAAATGGTCAAAATGAAATGAAACTTGAAAGCATGTAAATGTCATATCACCCTGTAAGTGGGAACCCATCATTGTCGTGTGGGTAATAAAGAAATAATGGATGAAACTGATTCCGGTTAATCTCACATGGAGTGTGTGCCTTTGAAGAGTCCAAAACATTTCTTATTCTCACATATCCTGGTGCCTCTGTCCTATATAACCTGGAAATGATTTACCCTTGTGAAATTGTTTACACAAATCTGCAATGGTATGAATAGTTTTATTTGTTTACTGTCTCGAAATAATTGATCTTGCATATATTAAGCTAATTAAAATAGCCAGGCTCTTTCTTTGTAGAAAATCCACAAGCTCAGTGGTGCTTCTGAGGCCAAGAAAGCAATTCTTATGGAAGACTCTAGAATTTAGCCAGGGGTCCTCAAACTTTTTAAACAGGGGGCAGTTCACTGTCCCTCAGACCATTGGAGGGCAGGACTATAGTTTAAAAAAAAAAACTATGAACAAATTCCTGTGCACACTGCACATATCTTATTTTGAAGTAAAAAAACAAAACAGGAACAAATACAATCACACCGCCGCATGTGGCCTGTGGGCCGTAGTTTGAGGACCCCTGATTTAGACTATTAAGATAAAACCAAGGAATGTGTTTTTAATGCATTGATAAAAGATTCAGAAAAAATTTGATATTTTACATCAGTCTTCCACTTCCTAAAGGGTCATATTCCAAAAGTTAATGGATAGATGGGTTCTCTGGAGTTTGGAGTGTATTTTCCCATAGAAACAGAGTCACCCACAGGCATTAGTTCCCAGACTCCCCTCCAAGTGCTATTTAACCCACAGTATAGCAGACTATTGTGCATTTAAATATTATCATTTTTAATTTTGCTATTATTAATTAATTGGGTCAAAAGTAAGTAATTGTATGTAGGCATTTGTATTCTGCATTTAGTAAGTTTCGCCTGTACCCATTCTAAGATGCACCGTAGGTGTGAGAAAATGCCATGAAGGCTACGTTGAACAGTTTGATGAGAATATTTCAGATTGTATATGAAACCCGCACATTGTACCCCTTGATTGCACTAATGTACACAGCTATGATTTAACAATAAAAATAAATTAATTAATAAAAAAAGTAAGTAATTGATTTAGGGGTTATTTTAGATGCTAGCATTTAGGAAAGCCAGTTTCAGCTGTAGAAACCTGAGATAGAAGGTAGAGACTTGTGCCTGATTTCTGTGGATGGGGTTGATACTAAGTCCTTATTATGTCTAATTTCATCCAACTGCTTAGGATTAAAAAGGGAAACAGAGACAGACCCAGGCCCTGTTCAAGACAAGACCTGGAAAGGAAGGAAAAGAGAACAGAAGTTAAAATGACATGCATGTTATGTACACACGGAGGTGACCTAAGTGGGGGGTAACGAGGAAAGGAGGGAAGTGGGGCACAGCCGGGGGGACACCAGATCCGAGGGTCCCTGAGGTGTTCAGGAAGTGCCCTGCTGGCCTCCAGAGAGGGGAGGGGAAGGGAGTTGTAGAAGGTGGTGTGAACTGCACCGTGCACAGGTTTGTTCCTCAGGGTAAGAGTCACCTGCACTCTGAGTTTGCATCCACACGTGCCTGTGGAAGGCCTGCGACCCCTAGGAGCTAGGGACATGGGGCCGATGGTGCTGGCAGGAATTGACAGTCACCTGTACTTTGTGGAGAGGACACACAACACTGGCCTTCACCACTCGTTTTAACTCCTTAGTCTGTACAGTTGCCCTATGGAGTGGGTATTAATATGATCATCATCCCACGTTACAAGTTGAGGAAACTGAGACAGAGAGGACAGCAGTTTGCTCAAAGTCACGTGGACCCTTAAGTGTGGGGACCTAGACATGAATCAGGGGGTCTGAGTCGGGCCTCGGAGTTGGCCCTCTGTTCTCTTCCCAGCACTCTGCTTGACGCCTGTCTCATGCCAGCAACCAGCCTGCCAGGACTCCGTGTGGGATTTGGAGTGTGCCCAGAGCAGGGGCTGTGCTCAGAGACTGGGGAGGTGACAGCCGTGCCTTCCCAGTTCCCTCCACGTTCTACGGCTACCATGAGGAACGTCACATTCCCACAGAGAACATGACAGACTAGAAGAAAAATACGACAAAGCAGCTCCCCAAAGGCCTCTGAAACTTGGATCTTATGGCATTCTGAAAGCCGAAGGCCAGTTTCCTAAATCAAAGAGTGGAACAGAGTCCAGCTTTTTCCAAGCATTGTTTTGACATCACTCTCTTGTCTAAGTCTGGGTAGGCGCTTCCATTGTCTCCTTAAATAACTTATAAACACTGCTGAACTTTGGCTCAGAGACCCTCATTTGAAATTATTTTACCTCTATGGACATACTAACTCATAGTTTTTTACTTCAACTTGGCAAAAGTTATTGCCCATCATAAAACTTTACCCTCTCTCTTCTCTAAGCCATCCCATAAACCATTCTTGCTGAAGATTCATGCCCCATCTCAAGCCATATCCATTACCCCGTCAACTTCCCATGGAGGTTAATCTGCTGGTGAGAATTTGAGTGGACTCCTGTGGCAGAATCACCTCACAGTGGATGTCGGCTGGTCCAGGTTCAAACCCCGGCTCTTTGATTCACTGTCTGTGTCATGTTGCACAAGCTATTTAATCTTTTTTTCTTTGAGACAGAGTCTCACTGTGTCACCCTCAGTAAAGTGCCATAGAATCACAGCTCACAGCAACTTCAAACTCTTGGGCTTACATGATTCTCTTGCCTCAGCCTCCCAAGTAGCTGGGACTACAGGCGCCCACCACAATGCCCAGGTATTTTTTTATTGCAGATGTCATTGTTGTCTAGTAGGCTTGGGATGGGTTCAAACCCGCCAGCCTTGGTGTATGTGGCTGGCGCTGTAACCACTGTACTATGTGCACTGAGCCTAGTTAAACTTTCCAAATCATTGTTTTCTTACCTGGAGTATGAATACAATATTAAAGGTACTGACGTAACAGTTCTGAGGATTAAATGAGATATTACATATAAGGAACTTATTTTGGAGTAAACACATTGTAAAATTCACCAAATATTAGTCCCCATTATCATAATCCCTTTGGAGCACAAAATATTCAGAAATGTGAACAAAGGAAGTTGCAAAGAGATGTTTGACATACCTTTTTTTTTTTTTTATAAGAGTAAAAAGTTAGAACCAGTTTACGCTCAACCACGGTTGACTCTATAGCCAATTAAAAGCCATGTTCTAAATTATAGGAAATATGCAAACTATATTTGTGAGTTTTTAAGAAATGAACCATAAAACCTGCAAGGTATCATATTTTGGGGAAAGTATATGCTCAGAAAAAAAAAAAAGACTTGAAGAAGGACCTACATCAAAAAGTGAAATATCATCTCAGTAGAGAAAAGATATATAGAACATAGGAGTGTACTGGGATTATGGATAATTTTTTTTAACATTTTGTATTTTTCTGTGTATTCTAAATTTTGTGCCTTTCATAAATTAGGAAAGTTATATGCCATTGAAAACACTGGATAAAGTCTAGCCTTCTCAGATGATCTCCTGTCTCCAGTTAATTCAGACATCCAGCTGGACCCTTCCTCAGGCTCCCTCCACACAGCTGCACTTAGTGTTCAGACATAGTGACGTGGGGGAAGTGGCTCTCTCCCCGACCAGACTGAATTTCCACAACTATATCATCCCTACATTTTCTCTGTAATTGTGCACAGTGAGTTGGAAGCACTTTGTCCCAAGTATTAACTAATTGAGGAAATTGCAAATAATTTAAGAAGAAAAACAAACTTGCTGAAAATACTTCATCTTTAACATTAACGTGTATTAGAGCTGAGGCCTACATGTTTGTGGACTGGGTAGGAATCAGGCCTTGTGCCTAAGACAACATTAGGTATCTGTGCAGTTATTTCATTTCCTCCTGGGACACAGAAATATTGAGGTTCGTTATATCAAGGAGGGGGTACAAAAGTGGTTCTAATATGGGGGAGCAGAAGAGGCATGTGATACTTGCAGCCACGAAATTATTTTGTGTGTTTCTCCCTGAATTCTTGCTTCCCCTGCTGTCTGTGGGCTGGATAGTGCCAAGTTGGCCTTGAAGCCACAATATGGTGGAGCCACAAGACGGAAAGAACCTGGGGCCCTGAGATTCTGCTTAGAGGGCCATCACCTGAGAAAACTTTCTGAACAGAATCATCTGAAATGAACAGTGTCAGTAAAAAAGATAAGACTTTTCTTTATTACATAGAGGTAGTGAAATTTGAGGGTTTCTTGTTCCTGTAGTAACATCATCTCAACTAATAACAGAAAAATAATGTATTTTGTGTCAAACAGATAGAACATAATAAAAAACATGTGTCTAATATTTTACTTTTTCTCCCGAGCCTTGGTGTCCCTGCTGTTCTCAGTTCCCTAAGAAAGCTAGGTAAGTGGTGTATCTATCCTGGCATCACAGTTCCAGAAACTAAACTACAGAGTTGTTTGTCCCATCCTTTTATCTAAGCTAGAACCAAGATTTCCAGACTCCAAGTAACTAAGGTTTTTTCAGACTTCAAACACTGCTCTGTCCCCTGCTGGACACTCTTTGCCTCTAGCCGTAACACTATGAGAGTTCAGAGCAGCGACTAATGACTAAATTATTTACAGAAAAGAAAGACGTTTTACCTAAATTGTCCAGGTAGTATATCTCAAACATTGGTTCCCCAATCAGTTTCAATAACTGTGCCAAGTTAAAGGGAGTTTGGGAAACACTGGGAGGAATGAGCCTGCCCAGGGGATTCCTACTTGCCACCAAGCCTGAGCGGCCTTTAACTGTAGTTGGATGGTCGTGCGGAGCGTCCCACCTGACTACGGCACTCTTTTATGATGGAGCCATCATCGGGGCAGACCGTGCTGAAACTGCCCCAGAAAGGCTGTTCTAGGTAACATCTGCCTCCCCACTGCCACCCGGGCTCGCGTGAGGCCGCCCACCTCCTCTCAGAGCGCCTGTCTCAGCTGGGGTCTGGAACAACACAATTCTCAAATAAGCTCATTTAGCTAAGACCAAAGGGGACTTCCAGGAGATTGAAAAATGCATTTATTTTTTAGCTTCTTACAAATAAGAACAGGGCACAGTCACTGCAACTGGAGGTCGGGAAGTGTAAATGGCGGGAGAGTGAGAGGCGCAAAGTGACTTCTCCTGTCAGGCTGGCAGAGTCCGCCTGGGGTAGTCACCATCTCAGGGCTGCCAAGGCAGGGTAGAGTGGGATTTGAGGAAGAATTAGATAATTTTATGAGCATGACTAGCATTTAAAGCTATGCGAGCTAGAACAAAGAAGGATACGAGGAAATGAAGTCTCATGTTCCAGGATGTAAATTGATCACATGTGGAGGCAGGGGCAAAAAGGAATCCCCACCTCGGAATTCAGCGTGGGATATTACACAGCGGGCCAGGTGCAACAGGCTTGACTTCCCCTCTTTATTTTCCTTTTCCTTTTCTCTGGTACATCTGATTCTGGCTAAACAGGAGGTGGGGATGTTAGCCCTGACAAACAGTGATTTGATCCCATAGGGCGACTCCCATTGAAAGCCAAGATAACACAAATATTTTCAATTCTTCAAGTTGAACCCAGACTAAGTATTTTGTTTTGTGGGTGATCTCTCTGTTCTTTTATTAAGAGGAGATCATTTTATGAGTGCTAAGAATATTTGCATCCCTAGCGTGAGAAGATTTTAAATTTCCAACCAACACTTTGTTCGGGAAAATAAAGAGTTGGCGAGTTTCTGCAAAGTAAGGTAAGATCATTAATTAATTGAGACTGTTGAGCAAGGATGAATCCCATCTTGAAATACGATTTCAGACTTTAAGTAGAAAGATGAGATGTGTTCAGGAGCTACAGCATTCTGAACTGGGAGATGATGGAAGGTCGTGGAAGAGAGGCTGGCAGATTTTATTGGAATGGGTGGGTTCTCACCCTCCATCTGTCCATGGGAAATTCTGTGAAAATAGTCAACTTTAGTGGCTCAGTGAAAAACGTTTGGGCTCCAGGGAATTAATGAGAGCTAAGTTTTATAGAGTGAATTCCATCTGGGAACAGAGGAATTAAGAAGCTGAATCAGAGAGAGACAACATCAGTGTATAACCAGTGTTATGGTTTTTTTGCCTTAAGATTACTGAATCAATTGTATCAGGGATTATGGGCTTTTTTCACAGAGGACATTAGTTGACCCTTTCCTCAAGTCTGAGTTGTTCGGTTGTGTGACACCTCTGCATCCCAGTCAGAACCCTGAATGCATTTGCTTCAGGAAGGATTTCCCTCTTGTAGCCAGCACTCCCCTGACTCGGGGCAAAGGCAGACACTGCTGCCTGCACAGACCCAGGGTGTTTCCTTCTTCCCCAGCACAGCCCACCTCTAAGGAGAAAATCTTAGAATTCCAGATAGCCATCAGGTTTCCCAGCCTTATCTCAAACTAGGATTGGCTATGTGACTCAGTTCTGGGCATTTCTGGCTAGGGAGATTCTAGGAAATGTTTTGTTTTGTTTTTTGAATAATAGGAGGAAGGTACAGGAGAGCTGTTTTTCCCACTGCCCCTTCTTCCTCTCTCTGACACAGTTATGACAGAATGTGATGCCAGGAACTGTGGCAGTCACTTTGTGACCCTGAAGTCAAAGGCACCATGAGGTGTTGATGAGACAAAGGTCAGAAAATCTTGGATTTGTAATGATGTTATGAGCCACTGTTACAACCGTGGGACCGTGTATCTCTTGCTACCTGTTGAGACCTGTTTTAGGTGGATATTAGGATATTAGGATATTTCATAAGAGCTCAAAGCCTTCTAGCTGCTCAGTCCACCCAGTGAAAAGGTGACTCGTGTTCCAACAGAGCACAGGACCTTGAAGACACTGGCCTGCGTGTGGCTTCTGGTTGTCTGGGATCACTGATATTCACGAGGCCAACTGGTGCGTTCCTCCTTCAAAAAGGAGGAAGTAGAAGGCCTGAGAATTCACCGGCCAGAGTTGTCAGAACCTACACAGTGAGCATTCCCCTGGCTGCTGAGGGAACTCCCATCCTGGAGGTTCCAACTTAGCATGAGAAAGAAAAGGAGGACTTCCTTTCGAATCTCACATAAGCTTCTGTCCCCCTTACTTTCTCCTTTGTCACAGGCTTAGCCTTATCTTTGCTTCCTACTCTGGCTTCAGAGAGCCTCTTTTACTTTTCTATTTCGTCAGTTCTGATTTACTTAATTCTTCAGCATGGTAAGAAAGCTGGCTGCCTGACTCAGAGCAGTGACCCAAATGTGTATACGGAATGGCAGGCTGTGTGCGTTGGACAAGGCAAGAGTTCGTTACTCACCAAGGGAGTCCAACCTTCTCCCCTCTCCCACCACCACCCACATCTCACATCCCGTAGTGACTGTGTGCCTTCCCAGACCGGCCTGTCTTTTGGTTGTGTGTACCAACCTGCAAATGCAAAACTACTGATTGAAATTGGTACAGAGGCCTGAAAGAAATTCACCTTTAGGGGAATATATTCATTTTTAAAATTTCTTTATTTGAGAAGTTCCTGTCATGATTTCCCTTCTTGAGGAGTTTTTATATGCATGAGTAAGGAATTATGTGTGCCATGTCATAATTTAGTCAATTTAAAGATATACACATTTTTCTTTTATATTAGACTTTTGATTCATAGCAATATCATCTGAGCTTAAAGCATAGAGTCAGAGGTGATTAGTAACCAATGAATTCAGACTGTGTTACTGAAAGTAACGTATAGGAAATTCAGTTGTTCTGCAGGACAAAAGTTTGGCATTCACGTCTGAAATGTGTAAGAGGAAATAAAAGGCTGCCAGGAAACTGCTGTTCACAGTGCTGGGAGGTCTGCAGGGCGTTTGAGATGGTGGTTCACGTGTGAAGGACATGATATGATTTGTGCTGTGTTTTAATTTTGTTGGTTGTTTGGGGTTTTGTTTGTTAGTCTGTTTGGTCTGGAGGCTTTTTTTGTTTTTGTTTCTTAGATTGAGGAGAGGAGATTTGCTTGAAAATAAAAAGGAATGAGTGCCTTTGCCTAGCGTGAAATGCCTCTGCAGCAGATGTGTGCTGCTGGCCACCGCCCTTTCATTTCAGGTCTGAACTTCTCAGGCGTCACCTTTCCCTGTGGTGCATGGGCACAGCCTGACTAGTCAACCTCAAGGCTGAGAAAGTTTCTGGGCTCCTGTCAAAGCAAAGGAGAAACCTTGGTAGTTAGATGAAGCTCCGTCGGCTTGATGGCTGAGAAGTCTAGCTTGATTCTCTACCTATAAAGATGGTAGACAAATCAGGAAGCTTTCTGAGTCTCTGCTTCCAGGTAGAAAAGGTAACAGTGTCAGCCTTTCCTCCGCTGTAGGAAGGAAGAAATGATTATTAAAAACAATTACCATGGGAGGCGCCTGTGGCTTAAAGGAGTAGAGCGCCGGCCCCATATGCCAGAGGTGGCGGGTTCAAGCCCAGCCCTGGCCAAAAACTGCAAAAAATAAAAATAAATAAAAACAATTACGAAAAGATGCTCAACATTATTTATCATTAGGGAATCGCAAATCAATACAACAATGGGCTACACACCAGTTAGGGTGAGTGACATCTAAAACCCGACCACACCAAATGTGGGGACGTTGAGCAACAACAAGAGCCCGTAGCACTGCTGGTGGTGCAGATGCTCAGCCTCTGTGGAAGGCAGTCTGGCCGTTCACACAAAACTAAACTGTTACCCATTCAGCTAGCGTGCTCCTTGATGTTTTCTCAAATGAGTTTAAAACGTCTGACCACACGAAAACCTGCGCACAAGAATTTATACACACCTTTTATTCATAATTGCCAAAACTTGGAAGCAACCAAGATGCCCTTCAATAGGTGGAGTATCCACACACTATATCCACACAGTGTGTCCACACACTATATCCACACACTGTATCCACACACTATATCCACACAGTGTGTCCACACACTATATCCACACACTGTATCCACACACTATATCCACACAGTGTGTCCACACACTATATCCACACACTGTATCCACACACTATATCCACACAGTATGTCCACACACTGTGTCCACACACTATATCCACACAGTGTGTCCACACACTATATCCACACAGTGTGTCCACACACTATATCCACACACTGTATCCACACACTATATCCACACAGTATGTCCACACACTGTGTCCACACACTATATCCACACAGTGTGTCCGCACACTATATCCACACAGTGTGTCCACACACTATATCCACACACTGTATCCACACACTATATCCACACAGTATGTCCACACACTGTGTCCACACACTATATCCACACAGTGTGTCCACACACTATATCCACGCACTGTGTCCACACGCTATATCCACAGTGTGTCCACACACTATATCCACACAGTGTGTCCACATGCTATATCCACACAGTGTCCACACGCTATATCCACACAGTGTGTCCACACACTATGTCCACACACTATATCCACACAGTGTGTCCACACACTGTGTCCACACACTATATCCACACAGTGTGTCCACACACTATATCCACACAGTGTCCACACACTATATCCACACAGTGTGTCCACACACTATATCCACACACTGTGTCCACACACTATATCCACACACTGTATCCACACACTGTGTCCACACACTATATCCACACAGTGCGTCCACACACTATATCCACAGTGTGTCCACACACTATATCCACAGTGTGTCCACACGCTATATCCACACAGTGTGTCCACACACTATGTCCACACACTATATCCACACACTGTATCCACACACTGTGTCCACACACTATATCCACACAGTGTGTCCACACACTATATCCACACACTGTGTCCACACACTATATCCACACACTGTATCCACACAGTGTGTCCACACACTATATCCACACACTGTGTCCACACACTATATCCACACACTGTATCCACACACTGTGTCCACACACTATATCCACACAGTGCGTCCACACACTATATCCACACACTGTATCCACACACTGTGTCCACACACTATATCCACACAGTGCGTCCACACACTATATCCACACACTGTGTCCACACACTATATCCACACGCTATGTCCACACATTGTGTCCACACACTATGTCCACGCACTGTGTCCACACACTGTGTCCACGCACTGTGTCCACACACTATATCCAGACACTGTATCTATATACCGTGTCCATACAGTGTATCCATACATTGTATCCATATCATATATCCCTACAGTGTATCCACACATTGTATCCATACACTATATCCATATGCTGTGTCCATACACTGTTCATACATTGCATTCACACACTGTATCTTTACATTGCATTCACACACTGTATCTTTACATTGCATTCACACACTGTATCTTTACATTGCATTCACACACTGTATCTTTACATTGCATTCACACACTGTATCCATATACTGTATCCATAGTACTCAGTGCTATAAAGAAATGAGAGATTAAGCCACAAAAAGGCACAGAGGAAACAAATGGTGTATTGAGTGAAGCCAATGTGAAAAAGACATAGGCTGGTGATTCCAACTATAAGACATTCTAGAATAGGCAAAATTATGGGCTGAGTAAGATCAGTGGTTGCCCAGGGTTTGAGGAGAGGGAAGGAGGGATTAAAAGGTGGAACATAGGGAATTTTGAAGGCAGGGAAACTATTTTGAATGACACTATAAGGGTGGATACACGTCATTATATATCTGTCAAAACCCATAGAATATACAACACAAAGAGTGAACCATTTGTAAACTATGGACTTTGGTCACAAAGAGTGAACCTTAGTGTAAACTACAGACTTGGGTTGATAATAATGTGTCAATGTTACTTCATCAATTGTAACAAAACAGTGTGAGATGTGTGGGCAAGGGGTGTGTGGGGGGAGAAGGTTACCTGGAAACTGTACTTTTGCTCAATTTTACTGTGAACTAAAACTGTTCTAAAATATGAAATGCATCAATTAAGACTAAATAAAATTTAAAAGGTAAACATAAATTATTATAAAGCAGAAAGTCGGTATAATCACACAGTTAAGCAAATAATAAAATTATACATATAAGTTAATGATTATTGAGTGCATGCTTTAGAATTATTTTCAATTATATGTGGCAGGAAAAACAACAACAACAAAAAGGGGGCTTACATAAGGTAGAAAATTGTCCCTCTCCTGTAAAATAAGCCTGGGAGAAGCAGTCCTGGGCTGGAACGGGGACGCTGCAGACAGCTTGTGGCTGAGCTCTGGCTCTGTTGAGACTGCTATCTCAGCTTTCAGCTACCATCCACGGCCTTCCGTGGTTGCCAGCGCTGCAGCCATTATGTCCCTGTTCCGAGTGCCAGGCAGTGAGGGAGGGGTGCGGGCGCGCCTCTTCCCTCTGATAGAGACTCACAGAAAGTGCCACCGGTGCGTCTGCTTCTCTCCTGGTTCAGGCACTTCTACAATTGGCCTCACCAACCTGTGCAGAAGGCTGGCAAATTTTTGGTATTAAGATAGATTAAAATTTAGAAATACAGAGAGAGGCCCCACTAAATATAAGACATCTGTTTCTTAAAAAAAAAAAAAGTAGGGGTGGGGGTGCAACAGATATTGGCATAGGCAGCGACCACTCTGAGATGCTCAGCACTCTGGCTGTGTCCAAACATGGTGCTGGAGAGTAGGGCGCAAGGACTACAGATCAGTAGGGGAGACAGACGGGTGGGCACACAGCTCACTACAGAGACAGACGGGTGGGCACACAGCTCACTAGGGGAGACAGACAGGTGGGCACACAGCTCACTAGGGGAGACAGACAGGTGGGCACACAGCTCACTAGTGGAGACAGACAGGTGGGCACACAGCTCACTAGGGGAGAGAGACAGGTGGGCACACAGCTCACTAGGGGAGACAGACGGGTGGGCACACAGCTCACTAGGGAGACAGACAGGTGGGCACACAGCTCACTGGGAAGACAGACAGGTGGGCACCCAGCTCACTAGGGATACAGACAGGTGGGCACACAGCTCACTAGCGATACAGACAGGTGGACACACAGCTCACTAAGGGAGACAGACAGGTGAGCACACAGCCCACTAGGGGAGAGAGACATGTGGGCACACAGCTCACTAGGAAGAGAGACAGGTGGGCACACAGCTCACTAGGGAGACAGACGGGTGGGCACACAGCTCACTAGGGAGACAGACAGGTGGGCACACAGCCCACTAGGGAGACAGACAGGTGGGCACACAGCTCACTAGGGGAGACAGACGGGTGGGCACACAGCACACTAGGGAGACAGACGGGTGGGCACACAGCTCACTAGGGCAGACAGACAGGTGGGCACACAGTTCACTAGGGGAGGCAGACGGGTGGGCACACAGCCCACTAGGGAGACAGACAGGTGGGCACACAGCTCACTAGGGGAGAGACAGGTGGGAACACAGCTCACTATGGAGACAGGCAGGTGGGCACAGAGCTCACTAGGGGAGACAGACAGGTGGGCACACAGCTCACTAGGGAGACAGACAGGTGGGCACACAGCTCAGTAGGGAGACAGACAGGTGGGCACACAGCTCACTGGGGGGACAGACGGGTGGGCACACAGCTCACTAGGGAGACAGACGGGTGGGCACACAGCTCACTAGGGAGACAGACAGGTGGGCACACAGCTCACTAGGGAGACAGACGGGTGGGCACACAGCTCACTAGGGAGACAGACAGGTGGGCACACAGCTCACTAGGGAGACAGACAGGTGGGCACACAGCTCAGTAGGGAGACAGACAGGTGGGCACACAGCTCACTGGGGGGACAGACGGGTGGGCACATAGCTCACTAGGGGAGACAGAAGGATGGGCACACAGCTCACTAGGGGAGACAGAAGGATGGGCACACAGCTCACTAGGGAGACAGACCGGTGGGCACACAGCTCACTAGGGGAGACAGACGGGTGGGCACACAGCACACTAGGGAGACAGACGGGTGGGCACACAGCTCACTAGGGAGACAGACAGGTGGGCACACAGCTCACTAGGGGAGACAGACGGGTGGGCACACAGCCCACTAGGGAGACAGACAGGTGGGCACACAGCTCACTAGGGGAGACAGACAGGTGGGAACACAGCTCACTATGGAGACAGGCAGGTGGGCACAGAGCTCACTAGGGGAGACAGACAGGTGGGCACACAGCTCACTAGGGAGACAGACGGGTGGGCACACAGCTCACTAGGGAGACAGACAGGTGGGCACACGGCCCACTAGGGAGACAGACAGGTGGGCACACAGCACACTAGGGAGACAGACAGGTGGGCACACAGCTCACTAGGGAGACAGGTGAGCACACAGCTCACTAGGGAGACAGACAGGTGGGCACACAGCTCACTAGGGAGACAGACAGGTGGGCACACAGCTCACTAGGGAGACAGGTGGGCACACAGCCCACTAGGGAGACAGACAGGTGGGCACACAGCACACTAGGGAGACAGACAGGTGGGCACACAGCTCACTAGGGAGACAGACAGGTGGGCACACAGCTCACTAGGGAGACAGACAGGTGGGCACACAGCTCACTAGGGGAGACAGACAGGTGGGCACACAGCTCACTAGGGGAGAGAGACAGGTGGGCACACAGCTCACTAGGGAGACAGACGGGTGGGCACACAGCTCACTAGGAAGACAGACAGGTGGGCACAAAGCTCACTAGGGAGACAGACAAGTGGGCACACAGCTCACTAGGGAGACAGACAGGTAGGAACACAGCTCACTAGGGGAGAGAGTTGGACACACAGCTCACTAGGGGAGACAGACAGGTGGGCACACAGCTCACTAGGGAGACAGACAGGAGGGCACACAGCTCACTAGGGGAGAGAGTTGGACACACAGCTCACTAGGGGAGACAGACAGGTGGGCACACAGCTCACTAGGGAGAGAGACAGGTAGGAACACAGCTCACTATGGAGACAGGCAGGTGGGCACACAGCTCACTAGGGAGACAGGCAGGTGGGCACACAGCTCACTGGGGGAGACAGACAGGTGGGCACACAGCTCACAAGGGACGACAGACAGGTGGGCACACAGCTCACTAGGGGAGACAGACAGGTGGGCACACAGCTCACAAGGGACGACAGACAGGTGGGCACACAGCTCACTAGGGAAGACAGACGGGTGGGCACACAGCTCACCAGGGAGAGAGACAGGTGGGCACACAGCTCACTAGGGAGACAGACGGGTGGGCACACAGCTCACTAGGGGAGACAGACGGGTGGGCACACAGCTCACTAGGGGAGACAGACGGGTGGGCACACAGCTCACTAGGGGAGACAGACAGGTGGGCACACAGCTCACTAGGGAGACAGACAGGTGGGCACACAGCCCACTAGGGAGACAGACAGGTGGGCACACAGCACACTAGGGAGACAGACAGGTGGGCACACAGCTCACTAGGGAGACAGACAGGTGGGCACACAGCTCACTAGGGGAGACAGACAGGTGGGCACACAGCTCACTAGGGAGACAGACAGGTGGGCACACAGCCCACTAGGGAGACAGACAGGTGGGCACACAGCTCACTAGGGGAGACAGACGGGTGGGCACACAGCTCACTAGGGGAAACAGACGGGTGGGCACACAGCTCACTAGGGGAGACAGACAGGTGGGCACACAGCTCACTAGGGAGACAGACAGGTGGGCACACAGCTCACTAGGGAGACAGACAGGTGGGCACACAGCACACTAGGGAGACAGACAGGTGGGCACACAGCTCACTAGGGAGACAGACAGGTGGGCACACAGCTCACTAGGGAGACAGACAGGTGGGCACACAGCTCACTGGGGGAGACAGACGGGTGGGCACACAGCTCACTAGGGAGACAGACAGGTGGGCACACAGCACACTAGGGAGACAGACAGGTGGGCACACAGCTCACTAGGGAGACAGACAGGTGGGCACACAGCTCACTAGGGAGACAGACAGGTGGGCACACAGCTCACTGGGGGAGACAGACGGGTGGGCACACAGCTCACTAGGGGAGACAGACAGGAGGGCACACAGCTCACAAGGCAGACAGGTGGGCACACAGCTCACTAGGGGAGACAGACGGGTGGGCACACAGCTCACTAGGGGAGACAGACGGGTGGGCACACAGCTCACAAGGGACGACAGACAGGTGGGCACACAGCTCACTAGGGGAGACAGACAGGAGGGCACACAGCTCACTAGGGGAGACAGACGGGTGGGCACACAGCTCACCAGGGAGAGAGACATGTGGGCACACAGCTCACTAGGGGAGACAGACGGGTGGGCACACAGCTCACTAGGGGAGACAGACGGGTGGGCACACAGCTCACTAGGGGAGACAGACGGGTGGGCACACAGCTCACCAGGGAGAGAGACAGGTGGGCACACAGCTCACTAGGGGAGACAGATGGGTGGGCACACAGCTCACTAGGGGAGACAGACAGGTGGGCACACAGCTCACTAGGGGAGACAGACAGGTGGGCACACAGCTCACTAGGGGAGAGGGACAGGTGGGCACACAGCTCACTAGGGGAGAGGGACAGGTGGGCACACAGCTCACTAGGGGAGAGGGACAGGTGGGCACACAGCTTACTAGGGGAGAGGGACAGGTGGGCACACAGCTCACTAGGGGCACACAGCGCATTAGCAGCAGTTTTTTAATTGCCCAAAGATTTCTGCGAGCACATGAGTATTTCCAGGTGGGGGTGTTCAGAGACGCCTCCTAAAGGGAAGGTCATTTTACAAGGTCCTAGAAGGATGAGAAGAATTCAAATCGGACGGAGTTTGGGATAGGATAGGGTGTCTGTGGTGCGGGGTGTAGCAGGAGAGAAGGCAAAGTGCCGTTTGGTAATGAGGGCTGTCTGTCCTGTCACATTTTATAGTCAGCACAGACACAAAAAGCAGCTGGGCAGGGAGAAACCAGGTCCTTCCTTTGGGTTTTTGTCCCAATGACATCACTTTCTGTCTTCGCAATCTGTGCGTTATCCCTGTGGGGTGGGAATGAGGAAGAATTCCATTCAATAACATACACTGTGAGTATCTCAGACAAAGAGACTTTTTTCTTTTGTATTTATGATAAAACACCCAAATATATATCCAAGTGGGATTACCAGTCTGGCTTGAATCCAAGAGGCCTTGGTTACCAGGACTATTTCTCATCATAAATCCCCAAGCAAGTTGAGTTTTGCACTTCCTCCCCTAATCTGCTGTGGAGCACAGCCGAGTTGCTTGAAGTCATCTATTTCTTGGCAGGGGCTACGATTCCGAGATGATGGAGCGATTCTTTTCCATATACATCATTATTATTTCTAGTGTAAATATTTATCAAGCACTCACTGTGCGATGGGGAAGATCCTCTGCCTGGTGGTCTTCCCAGCTGAACACAGCTCACTGGGGAGGCCGAGGGGAGCAGTGGGAGGAGGACCTGGGCTGCTGGGAACCGTGGGGACGGCCTCCACACCCACTTCCTCTGTCCGTGTGGATGTTATTTGGACTTGACTGGCACAGTTCAGATATGTGATTAACACACACATTTTATAGGGCTTTCCAAGTGCTGTGTTCTGAGCTCTTCACAAATAGCAACACATTTAATCCTCATAGAAATCCCGTGACATGATAATACTATTATGGCCAATTGCAGTTGAAAAAACTGAGGCTCTGAGTACTTGGCCCAGGGTGGCCAGGTGCAGTGACTCGAGGGCATCACCATCCTGCAGAATGTGTCTGCTGTCAGGGAGCTGGACACACAGTGGGGGCACCCCAGGTGTGGCTGGGGGCAGCCATTGGACATATGTGGCTGTCATAAAATGTGGCTGGTGTGATTGAGGAACCAAACTTTTGCTTTTATTTATATTATTTACTTTAAACTTAAGTAGCCACATGTGATGAGGAGCTGCCCTGATCAGAACTGTAGTGAAAGTCCATGCTCTGTAGGCTGTGAAGGGTGGTTCTCCCTCCCTCCCTCCCTCCCTCCCCTCTCCCTTCTTTCTTTCAAGAAGGACCAAGAACACAGGCTTCTTTCATAGACCACAGCTCCTGCCTGGGCCTTCACTGTGAGTATCTCAGGCAAAGAGACTTTGCTGTTCAATTACAATAAATAATGTGAGATGCAGAGAAAACAGGCGGACAGCTCAGGTGGGCCAGCGCTGTGTACTCCTTGGCTTTAAGGAGACTACCAGGCTCTGTCTGCAGTGAAAGTTTCTCAGTTAGTACCAGATGAGGAGGGCAAAGGAAAGAGACCAAGGACGGGTCAGGTCATGCGTGTTGGGCAGCCCAGTCGTGTTTCTGGAAGTGAAAGGCGACATTATAGTGTCTGGTATCTGCCTGCAAAGGTGAAGAGCGGACAGCGCTGGGGGCCATCCTGCTGTCCCTGGGACTGGCATCCCCTCTGCTTCCCTTCCCATCTGACACATCTCCGCCTTCAAAGAGGAAGTAACAGTTGAGTTTGACCATGAAAGTGGAGTAGAGATGCTTATGGAAGGGGCACTTTCATGGGTAAAATCAAATGCCACTTCCTCCATGCAGACCGCCGTCCTCCTGTGTGTGAGCTGCCTCTGCAGAGCACTTCGTGGTTTGACACCATGTCACACCCCAGTGTGGACAAGTCCTAACTCTCCTACCGCACTCATAACTCTTGAAGGTCTGATCTCTCTTTGTATTAATTGTCCATAAAACCTCGCACAGTTCCTGACTCATATTCCACAGAAGATTTGATCATTCATCCCTGATTTCTCCTGGGACACATCTACTGCAGCACTGACTGCACTGTGTCAAACAATGTAATGATAATCTCTCTCCCCAACGAGCCGTAAGCCCTGTCAGAGCACTGCCTACCTTATCAAGATGCCCAATAAGCAATGAAAGACTATTTGCTGCATGAACAGCTATTGTCAGAAATTCATAGTGTATTTCTCTGTCTTTTAATTAAAGCTAAATGGAACCCTCCTCTAAGGAAACTGTTCTACTGTTCCGTTCTCATATATGAGCGGATTAAGCATCAGGATATGAGTATAACTTCACCCTTTCTTAACAGCCCTGCTGTGGGGAGGGACAAGGCATAATTGTCCCAGAGAAGGAGAACATTTTCTTATTTAACTTTGCCCAAAGAACATTGGATATCCACAGAGAGCTGGATTTTAGCGAATTGCACTGAACTCAGAACTGAGAATAGAAGGAGGTGTGAAAAATGGCAATTAGGCAAGATACTGCAATTTTGTACAACTCTGTAAAGCTCAAACTTAAGAGAACATTTTTGAGAATTTTAAGAAGTCTGTGTAAAGGCTGCGATGATGTCAGGTGGAGCGGAGGGAGGAGCAGAGAGGCTCTGGGTACACCAGGATCCCTTCAGCAGGCTTTGATTTGCTTTAATTGACTGACAGGGAATTTTCTTTTTTTAAAAAACAAGGATAAAACGAACGAGGAGATGGTAAAAATGACAAATGTAAAATACTGTGAAAGAAATGACTGTAGTTTTGCTTTGAGAAGGACGGGAAAAGTTGGTTACACTCGGAAACAGTCATAGAAATGGAAAGATGGTTTTTCATGTCTTTTACGGCTTGTTGTAAATGATTAATTAAATACTCTGAGTGTTTCATTAAATATATGCATTCCTTCCAAATTAAAGTGTATAGAAACTCATTATAAATAAATTCATTGGATGAATGAAAGGACCATTTACTTCTGAGGGAATATTACTGGCAAATTTCAGTCTTGACATTGATTAAGTAGACTAAATTTAGGTTAATGGCAAGATGAACAAATTACATGGCTAACTGGTTTGCTACATTAGTATGTTCACATTATTTAGTGCATTTATAAGGGATCCAAAAGTTCTGAGAATTTCACTACCTAAAGAGCATTTTATAATAAAACATGGAAATAAAGGAGTGGATAAGACGTGGTTCCTGCACCATCCATCTCCTACTTCCACATGTCATGGAACAATTTTAAGTGCCTACTATGTGTAAAGCCTCTTTCTGTATGCTGCAGACAATAGAAAAAAAATAAGACTTGTTTCTGCCTCCAGAGGCTTCAAATGTCCTAGGAGAGGCATATGCACAGAGTAACTTTAATGGAAGACAGACTCTGGTAAGTAAGTGCTAGAATAATAAAGGTATGAAGTGCTTGGGGAGTATAAGGAATTGGAGGATTAAGTCTGATGGGGGAAGGATCGAGAAAGGCTTCGTGGAGGAGGAAGGATTTGGGCTGGGCCTGAGAGATTGCTGGAAACGTAACAGGAGTCTTGGGAGGGGAGGAGAGAAAGGGCAGGGTGGTCTCTGGGTCTCTGTACTGCTCCAGAGAGAGGTTTTAGTGTTTCTCTGGACAATTTTGAACTGTCACATGGAAGAGACGCGTCACACAGAAAATGCACAGAGCAAGCAGAAATTAGTTTGAAAATACAGCCATGTGACTTCAGAGAGAGACGCCGTCTCAGGCCCGGAGTGTGGGCAGCAGAGAGTGACAGGTATAATTAGACACTGTGCAGATGGGCAGCTCTTGATTAATCAGCTTGTTCTTCCTGCACAGTGACTCATGGGCCTAAAAGGACCCTCAGGAAGTTTTTCAGGTCACCCCTGACAGTGATTTTTTTATGTCGTTCTCTTAGCCTTGGCCATTTAACACATGCTCTTCCAAAGCTGAGACCATGTCTGTGGGGTCTGCATGAGCTCCAGTCCCGCTCAGGAAGGGCGGTGGCAGCACCTGCAGACACAGCCTGGTCACACTGCTGCCTCGGAACTGCGTGTGTAAAATTGAGGGAACTGAGGAGAGGGCCTAGGGGTCTTTCAGGGCTGTCTTTTCAATCTACCTCCCTCGAGTGCTATCTCCTGCTTAGGGTGGAGACTAATCCCGGAACCTATTCACAGAGAAGTCTGCTAGGCCTGACCGAAATCCACCCTCTCTAGCTGTCAACGAGAGGTCCCAGCCTGCTGGAGCTGGAGGAGCTGTTAAGAACACTCTAACGCAAACCCTTCATTCTGCCTTTCACAGCAAAGGAAAGAAGGAAGAGGTGATTTGCTTGAAGTCACCCAGTTCACACCTGGCTTCCCTGAACCAGAGCAACAGTGCACGTCTCCAGGTTTCCCCACTTCTAGATGAGTTTCTTTTCCTTGCCACTCACTGCTCCCTCAACTCCATCAGTGCATGTGGGCGTGTGGGTGTGTTTCTGAGTTTAGCTTATAGCCTTCAGTAAGATCCCCCTGAATAATGGATGTTAAACTAGAGAAGTAAAATGCATTGGATCAAACTTTCCCACTTGGAAAAATATTAGAATCCTTGAAATTCCTTGAAATGCAAGAAAGCTAATCGGTTGAATTGCGATGCCATTGGTGATTCCAGCCTTGAGAGAGGACAGGGCTTCCGGGCAGAACAGAGTTGATGGCTGCAGCAGACTGCTGGGTAAAGGCAGATCGTAAAAACCTGACCATTTTACTAGATAGATCATTTTTCTTGAAGAGGAGTTAAGAAAAAAAACAACAATCTAAAAAGGAATTCCTCTCATGAAGTTTGCCTTTTAAACAGTAACCACCCCCACAACCCAGCTCCTGCCTGGGAATACTGGATGTAACCTGGAAGCGGGGTGGGGAGGTTCGCACACCAGCTCGACAGCGGTTCCAGGAACGGGGAACGTGGACGGCCCCGAGAACAGCCATACACAACATCCACACATAGGCGACATCATCACGAGAAGAGAGCAGCCGTCAGCATGTTCACTTTGAGTTTGTTCTTGTTAACAAAAATGATTCCGTGCTTCTCCACTTATTTTCTTATCAAGGAATAATGGCCACAAGCCATTCTGTAGGGTAAGCTGTCTTACTTCCAAGACTGTTATCCTTTTGACATGGATTGGTTTGGGGCTGTCCTTTTTCTTTCCATTTTTAGAATAGCAGAATATTTTTAAAATTCTATGTAAAACTTGTAATTATCTTCATCCATCAGTAAAGGGCTTTTATTCTATTGCTAGGTAATCTTTGTTATTCTGACTCTGCACAAGAATGGCGAGTCTGACATGGGAGCAGCCCCCTATGTGGACGCTGAGGCGGCTCCCGGGGAGGACAGTGGCCAGCCCAGGGGGCCTTCCTGCACCGCCTTCATTAGAGCAGAGCCTGAATCCCTCTTCCCTTAGGAGAATTTTTCTCTTTTGCTTTCCTGGTGTGTTTACCTTCAAGGGAATTGAAGGAAAAACCATGAGATATCTATTCAGATTTTTAATTCCAGCTAAGAGAGCCAACATTATTAATTATATTTGTGATTATAATAGTTAGATTTTTAATGTACTAATTGTGGATGGCAAATAGCCCCCGAATCTCAGTGACTCACAGCAACAAACATTGCTTTCTGCTTGACAGTCTTGGCTTGGAGGCTCCCTGGGGGTCAGGGGTGAGTTTGCGTTCACTCCCCCTGTTTCTCATGCTGGGGCGAGTAGCTGACTGGACTTGGTCATCTTGTGGTAGATAGCAGCAAATGCCCAGGAGGGCAAGATAGACCAAAACACGTCTGCTCACGGGCGACTGGCCAGAGCAAATCACAGGACAGGACCCAGCAGTAGGGGCCCTGCCTCCCTGCTCTCCAAAGGGACAGTGCCGTGTCATGTGACAAGGGGTGTGGATCCAAAATGCTTTGATAGGTTAGGACTGGGGAACTGAAACAAGTATTGTAGCCTACCACTCTGATAATTAAAAAATGGAAAGAAAACATTACTTTTTTCCACAGTCAGAAATTATACTATCAAATTCTCCAAGATGCTTAGAATAAGACAGAAGCTTATTTAAAGATTCGTTTTCAGAATGCTTTTAGTGTTCCTGTATTATTGGGTACAGGTTAGATTATCTACATATTCAGAAATAATTGAGGAATAAACAAATAGTATCCACTAAGAAACTGCCTCTTTAGTGAAGTGGTTGACTCATTCATTTAAGGAATACTTCTGGAATGCCGCTCTGTACCAGGCACTATGATACATATTGATAAGTGTGTGGGATACCTCAGTTGAAAGGAGAAAAATCGTTGCCTTTGTGGAGCTAATGTTCTGGCACGGAAAGGCAAATGATTGGAAAAGTAATAATAAGTAAAACATGTAGTGTGTTATCATGTGATAGATACTTTAAACAAAGACCAGGCTAAAGGCAGGAGGACTGTCGTGGGGTGGAGCCAGTTTGCATCTTGCGGTTGTGTGTGAAGTGCAGCTCTTTGGCAGAGGTAAGATTTGACTGCAGACTTGAAGGAGGTGAGGGATTTCTTCCCTCTGTTCTTCATGCAGCCGTGGAGGTCCACGAGGAGCCCCCGGTCAGAGGTCATTCTGAGAGTACTGGGGAGGCAGGGGGGTCCTTTGAGTGCAGGGCCTTGAACCAGTCCCCAGCCCCTCACACCCAACCAGGCACTTCCCATTTTAGCTGTTAGAATTAGCCATGAGATTTCTTTTTTTTTTTTTTTTTGGTTGCAGTTTGGCCAGGGCCGGGTTTGAACCCGCCACCCTCGGTAAATGGGGCCGGCACCTTACCGACTGAGCCACAGGCGCTGCCCAGCCATGAGATTTCTTTTGAGGAAAAGCCCACTATTACAAAATAAATGAATAAATGCCAAAATACTATGTTGGACTGTCAACTCATCAAGGTCAAAGAGCTGGCTTAAGATCTTGATGAAGGACTTTGGAAAGTCTATTAATTAAATTAATTAATTTCTTAATGATGGCTCAGTTTATTCATAGTCAACTGCCGGCATGCTTGGCCGAGAGCCCTCTCTCCACCCACTCTATTTGCCCTTTGGGTATCTCACCCAGTACGTGGCCTTGGACATCGTCGTTATGCTGGTGACTTCCAACTTTGTGTCCGTCCTGCCTCCTTGCAGTATTCCAGACAGCTCCATTAGGGTATCTGATGGACAGTCTCAAACTGGATGTGACTGAAGCAGAACTCATGGCCTCTGCCTCCTCAATTGTCCCTGTCTCGGCAAGTGGGACCCTTGCTCATCCTGTTCCCGCACCTGCAGCTCCAGGTCCAGATGCGTTTTCTGGATGACCACATTGCCCCATCTCTGCTCTTGCCCAAGCCCCTTACCTCCTGTGACAGCTATTGTTCTGGCCTCCCAGCTGGTTTCTCTAACTGTTTCTACTGCAATCAGCTATCTTATAAAGGCATAAATCCTACCACATCAGTCCCCTTATTGCTTTCCCTGGGAGTAAGGATAAATTCTACACTTCCCATAGTCTGCCGACCCCAACATTACCTGGCCCTGAATATGTCCTGTACATGTCCTGGGCCTCTTGTGCCTCTCAGCCCCTGTGTGTCCCCACGGCACACTGTGCCGGCCCCACCTCAGGACCTGTGCACCGTGTCTGTATTTTGACATGGTTGGTCTCCACAGATGATCATGTCTCAGCTTAAATGTCTGCTCTTTAGAGAAGTCCTTGCTGACTGCCCTGTCCTCTCCAGCACGTGGTCCTTCCTGCTTTCTATTACTGTCCCCAGTTAAGGTATTAATGCATTCGTTTCCTTGGTTACTGCCTATCTTCCACCCCTAGAATGTGAGCCCCCCTGCAACAGGGCTTTGTAGGACCCAGGCACCTATAACAGGGTCTGACAGACAGGAGGTCCTCAGAAAGACTGACCCGAGTCAATGATGTCTGGGATCAGAGCTGCTTCAGAGACTAAGACACAGGCAGGGCCCTCCGGTGCTGAGTGTTTGTGGAGGTGTTGATGGTGTTGATACAGGGATCGAATCTGTGGCTTCAACGCAAGGTGAAAGAGGAAAAGAAACGGGAGGTTGGAGAAATAAGTTTCCTGCAGTGCAACTGCAGCTGAGTCTGGCCCCAGAATGTGGTCTCACCGGCCCTCCGAGCCCCTGCATCCATCACTGTGTCTGCTAAGCTCTCTGACTGCAGACCGCAGAAATCACCCTGGAGCACTGAGGAGAGAAAAGAAGAGTTAAAATGGAAGTGGAAGCAAACCTGGGACCCAGGGCAGGAACTTGGGCAGCTCCAAACATCTGGGACCAGGAAAAAATGGGCGATTTCTTGAGGCCACTCCTGTCAGGATAAAAGAGTTGCACCACTTTTCATTTTTTGATGTGTTATTCAAGTTTTGCTTCTGGGCCAAGAATGTCTGACGCAGCTGAGTCCTGAGTCTGCTGTCCCCAGATCCAGGCCCGGAGCCCCTGCCACTGTGAGCCCAGCAGACTTTATCGGGATAACAGGTAATAGATACTGGGCAGGCAGACACAGCAGCTATCTGCCCCACTCTGTGAAAATGTCATGGGGTGAGGTGTTTCATTTTAGAGGATTATAATCTAGTTTGCAAGGAAATAAAACCAGAGGTCACTTATCTTAATGAATTATTATTACTGGGAATAATAAACGTATTATTACTGGGGAAATAGGGCATCCATCCTGCTAGCCAATGAGAAAACGAATAGATTTGTTCCTAGGCGTGCGTTTATCTCCTGAGGCCCATTTTAACCAGTGTTTCTCATCTGCCACAAACTGTCACCCGGAACAGGACCTCTCCTCCCTCACAAGGGCCCTGCTTATCCCTAACTGCAGAACTTCCTCTGTTCCTCTGATTGCCGGGTGTCACTTGGACAACGAATTTAAGTGGTGACTTACCGAACTCTAATCGTAAGCCTCAGGCAATTCACAGCCACGTCCTCCAGCGCACGTGAGGATGAATGTGTGTGTGAGTGTGTGAGGTGGGGAGTCGGAAAGAGCAGAGAAAGAGAAGAAAAAGGAAACTTTGGGAAAAGAACTGAACAATAGAAAGACAAAGAGGATATCCCGATGGTGCAAATACATTCTTTCTCTGAAAACTCTTGGATTTCAGGGCGATTTGCCCAGTTGGAGCTAGGAGAGTTTGAACTGTAAGGATTAATCACATGAGCATAAATTCATTTTTACAGCAACAGAGAGTCACGTGTGTGCCTGTTTATCTACGTATAAGCATGTGTGCCCGGACTGTGCTGAGCAAGAGTGAGCAAGACGCATGTTTCCCAACCTCATGGCCCTGACGCAGGTGGAAAAGAGAGAGAACTGGAAGGAGCCCCTTTGCTGGAGGTGGGGGGGCCACCATGGTCCCATCAGGAAAAAAGGACCTAAGGCTTTGAAAATGAGCTGGGCTTCCAGCTGGTTGAGATGGAAGCACGCACGCCGAAAGCGAAGGGATTGAAGCAGGAGGAGGAACCAGGCGGGGTCCTTCTGAGACCTCCTGGGACCTGGGACAGAGAGCAGCAGTCACAGCCGGGGGTGGGGTGGGGGGGACGGAGCCGCAAGAGAGCCAGGTGTTGAGGGACAAAATCATAGACAGAAAGTCACGCTTGAAAGTGCCTATTTCTTTAGAAATAGAAATCACAACACGTCCAAATATTAAAAAGCTAACAAATACCCCACACATCACAAAATCCAGAGAAATGTAGCAGTCCTGCTAATTAACTGCCCAGCACACCTTCGTCATTATTTTGGTAATTTACTTTTCTGGCTGTGTGTTTTTCAGTCACTCACTTCTTTATATGAAAAATGACTTTATTATCTCTGTAGAGTGAACAGAAAAATAATCCATTCATTGTTCCTATGTGAATGATTAAATTTTGGTTTTATAAAATGTGGGGCAGTTCTGGCTAGGTTGGAGCCAGGCCATCTACATAACATGTGGACTGGAAGGACATTCCACAGACTGGCCCCGGCTGGGCCTGCCCAGCCTGTTTCTTCTCCGCAGCTGGTATGCTCCTGGCACCTGCCTAGCTCGGGCAGGGCACCCTCCTCTGGTGGGACTTGTGGCCGTGCCCCTGCGTGTCTGCACAGCAGGTGGTGGGAACACTGCTATTCCAACACTGGGATGGAGGAGACAGCTCAGCTCTCCATGGAGCTGCTTGTGACCCACAGAGATGTGCTCTAGCAGGCACAGACTGGATGAAGTTTTCCCTGAGCTGGATGCTAAAAATGCCCACGGCCGCCCTGCCAGCACACATGTGAGTGGTTGGACAGCAGAGTGGAAGCTGTTTTAAGGCTCAGAGTCAGCGGGCTTAGTTGACTGGGGTGAGCTATCATCCTTTCACAAATCTCATTATCCACATGGCCATGTGGACACGTTGCATGAGCCCCTCTCAGAGCCTTGGGAAAGCCCTGCACAAGGAAAGGGCCTTGGCACTTGTCAGAGTCTAGAGTGGCCTCAGAATTCAAGAAATCTCAGAATGAGGTCTGGAAAGGGAAGAGGAGCTCAGAATAACAACAACAGCAACAAACTGTAACCTGACATGTTAGGATCTGGAGAACAGGCCTGTTACCTAAAGGGTAAGACACATGAGTAAGAATTTGGAAAAGGGCCACAGGGTTTCAGTCGGTGCCAGGGTTGACCAGAAGGGCTGCGCTTGCAAGTGACCCAGGTGTGCGCATTGTCCCAGGAACCTGCCTTAGTTGTACATTGCTGCATAACGAGTTACTATAAACCTTAAAGACTTAAAGCAACAGTAAACATGTACTACCTAGTTTCCAAGGGTTAGGTTTTGGGGAGTGGCTTAGCTGGGTGGTTCAGGCTCACTCTGGCCTGGCAGGTCAGTGTTGGCTGTCGGCAGGAGGCCTCAGCTCTTCACCCGAGGGCCTCTCCACAGGGCTGTTGTGGTATCCCTGAGACTCTGCACTCTTCACCACATGGACCCTCCACAGGGCTGCCAACATGTCTCTGAGACATGTTCCACAAGGGCAAAGCCTCAATCCTTTTCATGGCCTGATCTCAGAAATTCACGTTGTAATTTCTAAAAACTCCTCTTTGTTTCGTGAGTCAGGTCTGTGCTCTGTGGGAGGGGCAGCACCAAGGGTGACTGTCTTGGAGAGGCTTCCCTGGACCCTCTGCACTGTAAGGTAGATCTGTTCTGCACAGATAGTGTTTTAGCAAAAGTGTGCCTAAGATCCTAGGAGTTCGTGTGTGTGTGGCTGGGGTTTGTAGGGGTCGGGGGAGGGCTCCCTGGACACAAAGTCATGTAAAGGGTGGTTTGACCCAGAAATTCACCCCCAGATATAGTACTCTGCGAGGCCAAGGTGAGATTGCCTGAGCTCACAGGTTCGAGACCAGCTGAGCCAGAAGGAGACCTCATCTCTAAAAACAGCCAGGCATTGTGGTGGGTGCCTGTAGTCCCAGCTACTCAGGAGGCTGAAACAAGAGAATCGCTTGAGCTCAAGAGTTGGAGGTTGCTGTGAGCTAGGCGCTACGACACTCTACCGAGGGGGATAAAGTGGAACTCTGTCTCAAAAAAAAAAAAAAGTTTGCACCTAAATTTTCAAAGCCACATGTGGAAGGAGGACGTTCACTGAGCCGAGGCCCTTCCACACCAAGTACTCTGGTGCCTGATGCCAACACCGATGGGCCACTGCCTGTGTGCTAAGAGCTCCACCCCTGGGAGCTGTTCTCATCTTCACAGCGGTCTCATGAGGCAGATGCTACTCTTATCTCTGTTTTTATGCAATTATTCTTGCAAGGTTACATACCCAAGTGAGTGGTAGTTCTGGAATTTAGAGAAAGTCTGGCTCCAGAGTCCACGCTCTTATGTAATTTGCTAATCTTTGTCTTTTATTTTTCTGACCCGCTATTGCCTTGGTGCTGCTCTCTCAGTGGGGTCTAAGATTGGACCCCCACGTTTGTCAACATTCATCAGTAAGGGTACCAGCGCCTGTCCTAGGAAGGCACTGTGCTAAGCTCTCAACATCAGTTGGCTGAAAGAAACACACATGCTCCCCACCTTCTCTGAGTTTGCATCCTGGGAGCAACAGACCTTAAATGATGTAATAAGTATATTTTATTTAAAATCAGTAAGTCTGTAAATCTGACAGCTTACACTCGTACTAAATATTATGAAGGAGGCGAACAGGTCTGTGGTGCCTCTGGGGACCTACTCAGACGTGGAGGTCAGTGAAGGCCACCTCTGACTTTCAAGCTGATCCAAAAAGGATGAAAAGTCTTAAAATGACATAGGGGAAGGGGCACTTCAGGGGAACATGGACGGTGCAAGACATTCTTCCATTCTCACCTTTTCACAAACTGTTCTAAAAAATGTTTCTTTCTAAAAAGGAATAATGAGATAAAAGTTCAGGAGACAAAGAGCAGAGGACAAGAGAAAATAGTGGTTGCAAAGAGTGAACATAGTTTTGGAAGGTGAAAAGTCGAAGGAGGTGTGAGCCCTGACTGCCTTGTGCTGACCAACGGGACGCCGCATCCGGGTGTGGACCCAGCAGAGAACCCCCTGCAATGCCTTGGCTGGCTTCAGCCAATGCAGGCGCCTGGTCTGTGGACAATGGGGATGGAGGTGTGGGCAGGAACAGGAGAAAGGTTTGAAAGTCCGCATGGGGCAATTACATCGCAGAACCCTCCGTCCCATCGCTTCAGCTCCAGGCAACTGCCCCCATCACCCTTCCGGGATTCCAGAGTTGGGCTGGAATCTTCTGTACCCAGGGCCTGGCCCAGAAGAAGCAGAGGCCCACCAAACAAGCATCTAAGCAAAAGTCTACGTGTTGAAACATAAGATTCCATCTCCTCCCAGCCTCCTGGCCCTATGGGTTTGGGTTTTAATCTTATAATATCACTTGACTTTTAAAAAATTATATATTTTTATTTTTTAATAAACATTTTGCACACACCCCCCAAGTATACATATACATTTTTTTTTTAAGAGAAGAGGAAAAGCATTCCTAGCAGAGAGAACAGCAAGTGTCCTGTGTGGTGTGCAGAGGAGAAGAGAATGAGGCCCCTGGGGTGGGAGGGCAGAGGTGGGGGTGGGGCGGGACAGCCCTGAGGCCTCTGTGCACCACCACAAAGTGTTTGGGTTTTCTTTGAGATGCAGCCATGGAAGGGTCTTAAGCCTAGTAATGTGATCTTTCTTGGATTTAAAGAGCTGCTGGGTTGTGTGAAGGATAGATTGTCATGCGTTTAGCTGGGCCTTCTCTTGAAAAATTATGTCCCCCAGTACTTTAGAGCGGAAGGGGCCTTCAAGATCATTTAGTCCAACTGTCCTTTTAAAAGATAAGCAAACGAAGACACAGAAAATTTATGATTTGCCCAAAGTCATCTAGTTAATAACCGTGTGAGGCTTTTAAACTAGGAGTTGAAGGGTGATAGATGATACTTTTAAGAGGCCTTTCTACTGGGTATTTCCTCTGGCCAGAAGTGACATCTCCCTTTTCTGAACTTTTGTCTTACCTTATTTTTCTCTCCATGGTGATTACTCACTTGTTGTCTTGGTCATAGTTCTTTGTGACAACATCTCATGTCCTTGATGAGATGTAAAAGCAGTTCCTAGGCAGCGAGAAGTGGGGCCTCTGCCTACCGTGTCCCCCCGGGACTGCAGGGCAAGCGGCCCACCATTGCCTGTTTGCAGTTCCTAGGCAGTGGGAAGTGGGGCCTCTGCCTACCGTGTCCCCCCGGGACTGCAGGGCAAGTGGCCCACCATTGCCTGTTCAGGAGCGGGTAGATGGGTGAGTGACCCGCCTGCTGTGAACACCGTGTCTGCCAGCTGGAATTCCAGGCAGAGTCTCCTGGCCCTGATTTACCACCTAGGCTATTTCCTAGCCATGTTTCATTAATTTTCTTTTATATGAACATACTGAAAAGTAGTTATTTTCTATCAGATGAAATGAAGTGACCTAGAAGAATGTCACATTTCCACATCAGGCAATTCTTTCCCAGGATTACCAGCAGGCATCTCCCTGCCCACCCCCACCACTACCTTTCTCAACATCAGGTCCTTGGGAGCTTATTTCCTACCAGCCTCCCCCACCGGCCTCCAAGAGGTGACTGAGACTGCCTGTGAGAAACTACAGAAGTGTCTGGGGTAGAACGGTGACATCGCAAAGAGGAAGCAGGTTTTACTTAGGAAAACGGAACAGGTCAAAACTGTGCTGATCAGCAGTGGGCTCGCACCTGTGCATGGTCACTGCACCCCAGCCTGGGCAACACAGCGAGACACCGTCCCTTAAAAGATAAAATACATAAATAAATAAATAAAAAGGAGGGCTGTACGTATGTCCTCTCTAGCAGAGAAACATACGCACACTTCAATGAAAACAAAGACTACGGATGGTGGACACAGTGCTGAAGGGGCTGGGGGCTCTGGCTGTGTCCCTGCCGCCAGCGGTGGCTTGTTGGGTGGCTGTGGGAATTCATGGGATCTCTCCTCCTTCCCATTCTCTTCTGTGGTTTCTTCATCCATAAAAGACACATAAAAAAGTTACAAGTTGTCTTAGTTCCGGTTTCTGTTATACACACAACTAAGTGACCCGTCCATCCTGTGTTTTGTCGGTACAGCTGGTAAGACTGGTTTGGGGTCATCACCAAGGCTCCACACCCCATGCACACACTCAGTGGCATGAGAGGCTTTGCTGCATAAGAGGCCACACATGCACGCGGCTCCCTCAGTGGAGAAAGGAGCTTTGGGCCAGGGGATGTGATGACCTCAGACCTGCACTATGGCTGCAGGCTCTTGGGGACAGCGTGACTTACCAAATGCGGGACACTGATCAACTGCTGACAAACTTCAGTTTGAGGCTTGGGAAGGTCTGGAAAGGATTTTAGGGTAAAGCCTCATTCTGGAGGGTACAGACTGTTTTCCCTGTGAAGTGACACATGTCTGTGTTGTAAGACAGTGGAAACTGGGATGAAAGGGAAGCTCTTGTCACACCCCGTGCAGCCGTCCTGCCGCCCAGCTGCAGATGCCTCTAGCTTTCCACTTTGGTGCTTCACCGTGACGAGGAGGCTGCTGTTGGAGCCTCCTCCAGCTGTTTCTATGGGTCAGTTACCTACTGCTGGGAAATAAACTGTCCCCAGAGACGGGGGTTTAAAGCCACACCATTTTACTATTTGTTCCTGATCCTGTGATCTGGTGGGAGCTTGGCTGTGTGGCTCTGGGGTCTTGTCTGGAGTTGCCCAGCTCACACAGGCACCATGATCTGGAGTCTGCGCCAGGCTGATCTCAGATGACACAGAGCGACTTCACTCAGGTGCACGTTCCCTCAGCTGGGACCGCGGGGACAGCAAGGGGCTGGCTGGGCATCTCTCTCTCTCTCTCTCACATGGTTGCCTGGGGACCTAGGACTCCCAGGAACAGAAAAGCAGAAACAGCCAGGTCTCCTCAAGGCGTGTGCCTAGAACAGCTGTGATGTCACTACCGCGGCATTCCATTGGTGACAGCAAGTCACAGGCCAAGCCAGATTCACAGGGAGCGCACCCAGTTCCCCATGATTACGTAAGATGTGGCAAAGAACTTCTGGACATCTCTAATCTATAGATCACAGTGATATGGTCAAGTCTTGTGCTCACCTGCTCAGTCTGCTCCCCCAGCCACAGACAGCCCGTCACAGGGATGCCACCACTCAGCCCTGTGCCCCACTCCTGCTACCTCTGCCTCCCTGCTACGGCCCGCCACACTCCCTCTGCTCCTCTCTTTCCCCTCACCTACGGCCTGCTCACACACGCTGCTGCTCCAAGCTGTCACTGCCACATGGCTTCTAGCGCTCTAAAAATAGGCCCAGACTGCTCTTCCCAGGAAGACCTGCTTGTGAGGTTGTCCCTTGGCTGCGTCTGGGAACTTGGATTTTGGGAGGTGTATTTGTCAGGGTTCTTCCAGAGAAACAGAACTGTGTGTGTGTGTGTGTGTGTAAGAGATTTATTATAATGATTTGGTTCACATGATCATGAGCCCAAATTATGCCAGGTGGGCTGGCAGGCTGGCTATCCAGGAGAGCCGCTCATACAGTTAAGTCCAAAGATGAGCAGGAGACCCAGGAGAGTCAACACCTGCATAGTCTGCTTAGAAACGCTCGGCCCAGGGAGCAGTATTTTTGCTCTGTTTAGTCTCTCTCTGATTGGATGAGGCCCATCCACACCAGGGAGGGCAGTCCACTGACTCAAAATTCATCGATGTAAATACTAATCTCATGCAAACCACTTCTCCAGGTTAATACATATAATTAACCATCACAGGAGGGTCCCCTCATTCCCAGAACTGATAAGAGTGGTTCACTGAAAAAACAAACAAAAAGAACGACTCACTGTGCCTCAACTGTCTGTACAAGCCACATGGTTCACGCTGGACACCTGCTCTTACTATTTCCACAAGAGATCAAGAAAAGAATCCCCAGTCTGGAATTTTTTTGTGCTGGGCAGAAAGTGCCTCTGTGATCAGCCCCCGGTGAAAACCCCGGGCACCAAGTCTCTAGTGAGCTTCCCTGGTGGACAGTGTTTCCTGCTGCTGTCACAGCCCAGCACTGCTGGGATTGAGCCCACCCTCTGAGACCCGGTGGGGGACTCAAGGATGCTCGTGGTTCATTTCCTCTGGATTCTGCCCATGGTACCTTTTCCCTTTGCAGATTTTTCCTTGTGTCCTCTTGCTGTGATAAATCCCAGCCATGACTTTGGTCACGTGCTAAACCCTGTAAGTCTTCCTACCAAATCGCTGTGCCTCAGGGTGGTCTTGGGACCCACACACACAAGGAGTAACTGGAAATGGAAAAATTGTGCCATTAGTATTAATACAATTGAAACAATGAGGGAAATTGTTTCACGTATGTGAAGCCTTCTGTGAAAGCAGAGGCTCGCTACTGTGCTACATAGCACAGCCCTCGGTACATGAGTCAGTGACCAAGGATTTCTAGAGGTGGTGAGTTGTTTTAGTAAGTAGGAAAAAGGGAAAAGAAGGTTGTGATGCCCAGCGCTGTGCTCTGGAGACATGGCTGAGGCCGGAGCAGCTCTCCTGGCTACTGGGAAGATGTTAATCAGTATGAACTTAACATTCCAAAATTATAAGGTGGCTTAATAATAATAATAGCTAATGCTTATCAAATGAAACTGTATCCTAAACATTCTGTGTATTAACTCACTCAACTCTCACTATAATGCTATTAAGTATTATTTTAATCTCTATTTTGCAGATTTAGAAACAGAGGCCCAGAACTATGGCCTTCCCTTTTATGGTGTAGAGGGTTCCTGGGAAGCTCAGCCAGATGCGCACCTGACGTACCTTCTGAGAGTGTCTGGAGGGTCAGAAACATTCTATAAACATAAACTTTTATATTATCTTTTCTTTTTATTTCAGATTAATAACATGGGTACAAATGATTAGGAAACATTGTGTTTGTTAGGTAAAGTCCCAGTGGTAGGTGAGCCCTTCACACAGGGGGGGTGCTGTCTACCCTACATTGTGCCTGTTAGGTGAGAGCTTACAACTATTATCTTTTAAAACAGGATTTGAAAAGGAGAGGAGGAACGTGGGAGCAGGGGCCACTGCCCTGAGCAAAGTACTGGAATATTCTTAGCCAAGTACATCCCATCAGCAATGAGCAGGCTGAAGGGCACGGAGCCTGAGTGAATATTCCCATGCTGACGCTGGGCTGGACACTTCAGGCCGTGGCAGAGAGGGACGCATGTTGGGTTGAGGGATCGTGGAAAATGTGGCCTGGGGCAGAGTTGAAGGGGTCTTGGCCATCACTTTAGCACTTATAATCCAGGGCTGTGGTTCTCAAATTGACCAGACCGTGCCCTGGAAAGCATAATCTTATCTGCAGGCAATACAAAATAACCATGTCTGCTTGTATTAGCTGATGATCAGAACAAAAGTTTGAGAAAAAAAGAATAAGACAGAGATATTTAAAATAGAACATAATTTTAAGAGATTAACATTTCCTTTTTCTGTAAATAAACAAAATGCTTTATTATTTGAATTTTAGTGGCTTGATAACTACGGCCTTAGACAATGGAAAGAGAGGAACCGCTAGAGAGACGAACTTGGTTTAGGGCGTAGAGTGTGATTGGGAGCTGGAGAAAGAGAGTGGTTAGAAGCTGTAGCGCTAATTCAAACACTAAAAACACACGCAGATTTGACGGAAGGTGAGTTTGTGGGTAATGACAGGACAGAGATGAGCAGTCAGTGATGAGGAAGAATGGGGGTCCTGCGCAGCGCAGCCGCACCTGGGCCCGCGCTCCGCTGTTTGTCAGCTTCTGACTTCCCCAGGCTCAGTTTCCTCAGCAGTGACCTGGAGTTGATAACAGCTGTCTTAGGGGGTGGCTAGCAAGACTGGGCCAAACGAGAGAGTGTGTGAAGTGCCCCTGGGCACTCAGCCTCTGTCCCCGTCCTCAGTGAGCTCGCTGGAGGAGGCAACAGGGGGCTACACGGATTTGACCCAAGGTGCCTGGGGAAACTGCGTTGGGGAAAAGCAATAGGACAGAGGGGAGATTAACCAGGCCTGAAGGAAGATGGTCGGTTCCACTGTAGGCACACGGAATGAGGCCTGATTTGGGAAGTTTTATCATGCTGAAAAAGAGAGCTTCTAATGAGCAAAGTAAAATTACAGTCTTAAAAAGAGTGATACACACACTCATTCTCCTGTCTGTGACATCTCCGGTGGTCTTTATGGTCATGTTCTGTCAAACTGTAGCATATGGAAAGACTTCCAGGGAAAAACAGACCTAGGACCAAAAAGTGAGGGGAGTCCTAGAGCCCAGGACTTGCGGCATAAAGATGGCTCAGGATTTTTACAGGTTAAACTGTGGTTGTTGCGTGACTGTTTAGCCTCACAGGACTGCAAAAATCACGGTTGCATGGGTGGAAATAAATTCTTCTGCTTTTCTGCAAATAATCAGATCATTCATGCCCACGTTGGGAGTGCATTTCATCAGATCCTTGGTGCCCATGTTGGGAATGCCTTTCAGACCAGGTAGTATAGGCTTTGAATGTGGACTCTGTGTGCAAACTTGGCCAAAGTTCTGAAACTCTCTGGGCTTCAATTTTCTTAGATGTAAACAGAGATAAAAGCAAGCCCTGCTTCACAGGGCTCCTGTGAGAATTCAGTGAGATTGCATTTGGTGCTCACAGGTAACTGGCAATCAGTGAACATTAGTTCCCTATCCTTTTGCCCTCTCTATGGTGGCATTAAAGCTATCAGCTGCAGAAAAAATGTTACAGATACAATTTGACAAGTTTTAGAACCATATTTACATTCTGGCTTTTGTCTCAGTCAATGGAAGATGATGTACAAAGAAATATTCCAGTTGAGTCTGGACGTGGTGACTACGTTCAGAGTAGAACTATTAATACGGAATACACTGTGTTAGGTATCAGTAACAGGTGCACCAGGTTGTACCTATGAATTCACCATTTTAAATATTGATGCTGCATAGGTCACTTTTTGCAATAAGCATTATGGTCAAACTTTCCAGTGAAGACCCATCATCTCGTCACTTAAAATACGGATGTTTGTGGAAGTGATTGATAACTCCTTAGAAGATGCCAGCCTTGCCTGGGCATGATGTCCTGAACACGCACCCACCTAGCGGCAGCCAAGTGGCTTTGCCCTTCTGAGAACAGGAAGTTCCTGACATGCTGGTCTGCCCCTCCCGTCAGGTGCCTGTCCCCATGAGCCCTGCAGTAGCTTCTAGAACTTAGCCCCGCCTGTCCACCTGGGCGTACCTATGTGATGCCTGTCTCTCTCCCTGAATTGTAAGCTCTGCTATGGAAGGAAACATATCTGTCTGTCTCACTACTGTTTTTCTAGAATCTAACGCAATGCTTGACACCTCATTTTTTTTTTTGTGAGTTTTTTTTTTTTTTTATTAAATCATAGCTGTGTACATCAATATGATCATGGGGCACCATACACTTGATTCATAGAATATTTGACACATTTTCATCTCATTAGTTGACATAGCCCTCCTGGCATTTTCTTAGTGACACCTCATTGACACACAATATGTGTTTGTAGAAGGGTGAAGGAAGGGAGGTGGGAGGGGCGACCTAACACAGTCCTTGGCAATGTAGTCAGCGTCTAAACAAAGCTTATCTAACGGGTAGAGTAAGTCACATTTTCTGTTTTTCTCTTAGGCATATACTTTGTGGGACAGAACAAAAATATCTTAGGCCGCAAAGAAAAGGCTCAAAGCAAATCATGAATATTAATGACAATTTTATTAACATTATAATGCTGCTCTGAGCGCTGTGTATGTGCGTGACGGTAACAACAGAGCGTCTGAGAGTTTCCTCTGGGCGGATGAGGAAGCCAAGGTGCATTTGGTCTCATAGATGGTTAGCAGTGGGAGGGAATCAGGGCCAGTGTGTCTGACTCTGCTCTGGGGATGCCTCCAAGAGGGCTGCAGGGCACCGTGCAGTGGTGTCCAAATTGTCATTCACAGCAATGCTTATAAGGGCCAGGGTCCTGAGGCCTCCTGCTCAGACTCAGGACAGACCCTGGGCTCTGCAGCCCTGGTACGGCAGGTGCTCTTCCTACTGTCTGGTCATGACACAGCTCAGAACCAACGAGGTTTGTGCAGAAATGCATGGTCCAGAGCAGTGAGCAGAGTCTGTCTTCTTACAAGATCTGAATGAGCACATCTCTGAAAAACTCTGAAGAGCCTGGTCCCAGAGATCTGGAGCAAGTGCACTGCTGGGAACCCACAGCAGGAGCCGGCCGCTGGGCCTGGGAGAGCTCACAAAAGGCATCCTGGGTCAGAGGACGACTTTCCTCACAAGGCCCCACTCTCCCGTCATCTCTAACCCCCTTCCTGCCCCCTCACTCTCTCCCTCTCTCCTCACACACATGCAGGTGCACGAACAGGTATGAGGTCAGATAATTATGTCCTCGAACTCATCCTAGAAATAGTGCCGCAGGCCCCACTGCTGCATGTCACTACGGTCCTCTTGGAGGCACTCCCCTTGGGAAGCTGGGCACTGGCACCAGCGCCTAGTCCACCCTTGAAAGCAATATTTCTAGAATGGGTTTGTGAACTCAATTGTCCGACCTCTTAGGAGGACAGCTCTGACGTCCCTTCCAGAAAAAGAGTTCCAAAGGTGCTTTGAAGGGTGGACTGGGTGCTGGACCCCGAAGGCCACGGCAGTGATACTCAGCAGTGAGGTGTGTCGCACTTTTCTTAGGAAGGATTTGTGAACTTAATGGTCAGAACTCGTGTGCACACACAAGCATACGTGTGCCCCTGCTGCTTCCATGATCTCACATGCCCCATGCTAAGGCACTTGCTGGTCACACAAACATCTTTGGAAAACAAGGTTGAAATGTCCAGACCTGGCCCTGAACTGACAGTGCTTGTGTCTCTGTCTCCTTCATCCTGAGAGCGGGAGTGAGTATCCATTTCTGCCCCCTTCCAGCACCTATTCCCAGACACCATATGCTCTGCACGTACTTGGCACTCAATAAATGCTTACTGAACGGCGGGCTTTTCCCGTCTCCCCCACCCTTTCCTTCCCACCCTCCAGCACGACTTTAAAGATCTGCCACAGAGCTGTGGGGCGAGGTTTAAGATCCGTTTTGACAAATAACCCTTATGGGTGTTTAAAGCCAAAAGATTGAATATTTAAAGCAGAAATATGAGCTGTGACTTCATGGGTGTTCTGTGAAGGGCTGCGTGGAGCTGTGCAAATAGATAGCCTTTCAGATGGGACACAACAGACTCGGCTTTGTGCATTTGCAGAACACAGAAGAGAGGGGCTGGGGCTTCACTTTGGATACCTCCTTTCCTTCTGAAATCAGTGTAAATAGAAGAGCAAAGGTAGTTAAATCTCCCATGGTTTTCAAAAAAGTATCTTACAAATACTCTTGGCTTTAGAAGCTCATGTCACCAATTCATAATATAAGAGGTGAAATTAAACCCATGCCCGCCCTCTCCCCACCACCATCCTCAGACAGGAAAATAGAGACAGAAACCACGCCTGAATCCCTCGGAGTGGTGGGAGCAAACTGACCACTGCGAAAAGCGGGGTTTAGACTCCCCACAAGAGATCTTGGTGCTGGGAAGCCTTAGAGGTCTCAAACAAGGGTCTAGAGTCAGGACGGTTGCAGGAGCACAGGACAGGACAGGAACTGGAGGAGACCTTCATGACCACGTGGCGCTTCGGCCAGTACGAGGACAGACTCAGCATCCTAGAGAGCCCTAGAGAACAGTCCTGAGAGAGAAAGAACCTCAGAAGGGAAGTAAGCCCCATCTGGGCAGGATGACAGCCCTGTGGGCTCCATTTCCTCCCAAGGACATCAGTCCCCTGGTGCCTTGGTTCACGCCCTGCCCCTGGGACACTGCGACTCTGACCTTCTCGTGTTCTCCTGAAGCAGCTGACGTGGGGAAGTGAAGGGACCTGAGCTCTCAGCTTTTACGACTGTTCTGTGACCTAGACGTGATTTTCCAGCAAGTGGAATCAACTTGCTATGTATCACTTTTGTTTTAACCAAGTACAACTATTTTACATGAAGAAATGTTTATCCAGTGAGTGAAGAAGTTACCTGGACATAGGAGTTTGTAGGGTCGTTAGAATCAAATATATTTAACTATCTAGAAACAGAGATTAAATTGACCTTAAGAACTCGGTTATGTTACTAATTTTGACATGGTGAGGCTCAGAAGGGTGTTCTTTTCCAGTCATCCTTTCTTTCCATTTCTTGTAGCTATAAAGTAGATCAATAGTCCTGAATTCTATGGAAATTATATTTGTACAAGGTGATTGACCAGATGACAGAAATTTGGACAAATATGTAATATTTTGGTTTCTTAATATGCTATAGTTTACAAAGAATCTTCTCATTCTCTTCTTGTGTAATTCTCAAAAATACCTATTGGGTGGGAATTATTATTATTCCCATTTTACAGATGAGGAGATAGAAGCTCAGAGAATGTCATTCAATTATTCAGCATGCAGCAGTTCTTTGGAACTGAATTTTGTGCTAGGCACCAGCAATACACAGATGTTTAAAAACATTGTTAGGATCTTAAGAGTTCATTGTCTGTTTGCAGAACAGAGAGTAACAAAGGCAGTGGCAGCCGGTGAGGACTATGCTAGGCAGACATACCAGTACACTGAGGGCCAAAGACGAGAGCTGCCAGGTGTGCCTGGCTGAGACTGAGCAGCCTCCTCAAAGGAGACCCTAGAAGTGGGTCTTGATAAGAATTTTCCAGAAAGAAAAAGCATAAAGTGGAGGAGTTGTAAGAGGAAAGGCGCAGAAGCTCGGAGTCCATGATTAATTCAAAGAATCCCGCATGGCTCAGCATGGCGGCAGGTCAGCGGAGGAAGAGGGTAGTGGGGGAGCAGGTGGTCTGCAGGCTGTGTGGCGGGCTGGGGAGGCGAGTCTTCGGGAACTCAGAGCTGTCCGCTCCAGTGTCATCTCACGTCGTCTCCAGGCCCATGGAGTCGTCAAAGTCCCAAACGGCTGCTCCAGACCCAGTCACCACATCCACATTCTGAGCAGCACAGGAGGAAGAAAGGAAAAGGAAAAAGGAAGCAAAGTGTCCACCTCCGGCCGACTGCCAGAGGACACCCTGCTCAGGGCTCGTTGGCCAGAGCTGGTCCCAGGCCACACCTTCTAAGGACTTGCAATAGCTCTGTTATGGGGGCAGTGAGCTCCGTGGAGCCTCTCTCTGTGGGGATACAAATATAACAGAAAAAGAGAATGTCTGCCCCTGAGTGGGAGAGGGAATCTGAGTGTAAAGGATTATGAATCATTGATTTTTCTATTTCAATAGATTTAGGGGTACAAGAGTTTTGTATCATGGCTGAATTGCGTCAAGCTGAAGTCAGGGCTTTTAGGGTGTCTGTCACCAGAGCAGTGTGCATTACCCACAATAGGCAGATATTCATCCCCCTCCAATCTTCATTTTCAACATCCGTTACAGCACTTTATCGCCATATATGCCCCTCGTTTAGCTCCCACTTATAACTGAGAACATGTGGTATTTGTTTTTCCATTCCTGAGATACTTCACTTAGGATAATGGTCTCCAGTTCCATCCAAGTTGCTGCAAAAGACATTATTTCTTTTGGAGGGGTGGAGTAGTCCTCCATGGTGTATATAGATCACATTTTCTTTATGTACCCATTAGTTGATGGGCACTTGGGTTGATTCCAAATCTTTATAATTGTGAATTGTACTGTGATAAACATTTAGGGTTTAAAAAAGACATCTGAATCATTAATTTTAACCTTAAATTTTCTCCTCTGGCCAACAGGGAGTTGCTGAAGGATTTTAACACATTGACTGCCACACTAGAAAAAATTTTTTTTCTTGGGGCCACAGTGTTTTATTAGGTCAAGATCGGTCAAGAGACTTGTGAGTTATATATCGTTCTTAAGTCCCCAGGCTTGAAACTAGCAGAAGTTAAAGACAACTCCCATGGCAGTTAACATATTAATCAAGGACTTCAGCTGAGCATGTTTGTTATAAGGAGACTGGAGAGGGTAAGATCAGAGACAGAGAGCCCACTGGGAGAGCTTGTGGTGCTGTAGGTGGACAATGGTCAGGCCCCCCAACTAAGTGTCATAGACAGAGGGGGGAGTAGGAAAGAGGAGGGGAGACATCAGGGAAGTTACTCCTCATGACAGTGAACAATCCAAACCCCAACCTGTAACTCAGGTCCGGGTACCGTGAGCTTCATCATTTTTTTTTTTTCAGTTTTTGGACGGGGCCTGGTTTGAACCCGCCAACCTCTGGTATATTGAGCCGGCGCCCTACTCCTTTGAGCCACAGGCGCCGCCCCGTAAGCTTCATCTTTTAAAAACATCTTTTACTTGATAAATAAAGATTTTATATATGCCATTCTGGTGTATAGCACGATGATTTAAAATGCACATATGTTGAGAAGTGTCTCAATCAAGCTAATTAACATATGGGTTACCACACATTCTTTTATTTTTTTTCTATTTTCTTTTTTTTATTATTAAATCATAGCTGTGTACATTAATGCAATCATGGGGCACCATACATTGGTTTTATAGACCGTTTGACACATTTTCATAACACTGGTTAACATAGCCTTCCTGGCATTTTCTTAGTTGTTGTGTTAAGACATTTACATTCTACATTTACTAAGTTTCACATGTACCCTTGTAAGATGCACCGCAGGTGTAATCCCACCAATCACCCTCCCTCCGCCCCCCTCCTCCCTCCCTCACTTCCCTCTCCCACTTCCCCCTATTCTTAGGTTATAACTGGGTTATAGCTTTCATGTGAACGCCATAAATTCGTTTCATAGTAGGGCTGAGTACATTGGATACTTTTTCTTCCATTCTTTACTAAGATAGAGATACTTTACTAAGAAGAATGTGTTCCAGCTCCATTTCATAGTAGGGCTGAGTGCATTGGATACTTTTTCTTCCATTCTTGAGATACTTTACTAAGAAGAATGTGTTCCAGCTCCATCCATGTAAACATGAAAGAGGTAAAGTCTCCATCTTTCTTTAAGGCCGCATAATATTCCATGGTGTATATATACCATAATTTATTAATCCATTCGTGGATCGATGGGCACTTGGGCTTTTTCCATGACTTAGCAATTATGAATTTGGCTGCAATAAACATTCTGGTACAAATATCTTTGTGATGATGTGATTTTTGGCCTTCTGGGTATATACCTAGGAGAGGAATTACAGGATTGAATGGCAGATCTATTTTTAGATCTCTAAGTGTTCTCCAAACATCTTTCCAAAAGGAATGTATTAATTTGCATTCCCACCAGCAGTGTGGAAGCATTCCCTTTTCTCCACATCCACCCCAACATCTCTGGTCTTGGGATTTCGTGATATGGGCTAATCTTACTGGAGTTAGATGATATCTCAAAGTAGTTTTGATTTCTCTGATGATTAAAGATGATGAGCATTTTTTTCATATGTCTGCAGGCTGTGCGCCTGTCTTCTTCAGAGAAGTTTCTCTTAAAGTTCCTTGCCCAGCCTGCGATGGGATCACTTTTCTTTTCTTGCTTATATGTTTGAGTTCTCTGTGGATTCTGATTATTAAACCTTTGTCAGAGACATAACCTGCAAATACCTTCTCCCATTCTGAGAGCTGTTTGCTTGCTTTACTTACTGTGTTCTTGGCTGTGCAGAAGCTTTTTAGTTTGATCAGGTCCCAGTAGTGTATTTTTGAAGCTGCTTCAATTGCCCGGGGGGTCCTCCTCATAAAATATTCACCCAGGCTGATTTCTTCAAGGGTTTTCCCTGCACTCTCTTCTAGTATTTTTATAGTTTCGTGTCTTAAGTTTAAATCTTTAATCCAGTGAGAGTCTATCTTAGTTAATGGTGAAAGGTGTGGGTCCAGTTTCAGCCTTCTACAGGTTGCCAGCCAGTTCACCCAGCACCATTTGTTAAATAGGGAATCTTTTCCCCACTGAATGTTTTGAATTGGCTTGTCAAAGATCAAACAATGGTAAGTAGCTGGGTTCATCTCTTGGTTCTCTATTCTGTTCCAGACATCTACTTCTCTGTTTTCGTGCCAGTACCATGCTGTTTTGATCACTATTGATGTATAGTGTAGTCTGAGGTCTGGTAGCGTGATTCCTCCTGCTTTGTTTTTATTTCTGAGTAATGTCTTGGCTATTTGAGTTTTTTTCTGATTCCATATAAAACGAAGTATTATTTTTTCAAGATCTTTAAAGTATGACAGTGGAGCTTTAATAGGGATTGCATTAAAATTGTATATTGCTTTGGGTAGTATGGACATTTGAACAATGTTGATTCTTCCCAGCCATGAGCATGGTGTGTTTTTCCATTTGTTAACATTTTCAGCTATTTCTTTTCTTAGAGTTTCATAGTTCTTGTTATAGAGATCTTTCACGTCCTTTGTTAGATAAACTCCCAAATATTTCATCTTCTTTGGCACTACTGTGAATGGAATAGAGTCCTTAACTGTTTTTTCAGCTTGACTATTGTTGGTATATATAAAAGCTACCAATTTATGAATGTTGATTTTGTAACCTGAGATGCTGCTGTATTCCTTGATCACTTCTAAGAGTTTTGTAGTTGAATCCTGGTGTTTTCCACATAGACAATCATAACATCTGCGAAGAGTGAAAATTTGATCTCTTCTGACCCTATATGGATACCCTTGATCACCTTTTCTTCCCTAATTGCAATGGCTAAAACTTCTATTACAATGTTAAAGAGCAGTGGAGACAATGGGCAGCCTTGCCAGGTTCCTGATCTAAGTGGAAATGATTTCAATTTAACTCCATTCAATACGATATTGGCTGCGGGTTTGCTGTAGATGGCGTCTATTTGTTTAAGAAATGTCCGTTCTAACTGAAAAGCTTCTGTACAGCTAAGGACACAATAACCAAAGCAAAGAGACAACCTACACAATGGGAAAGGATATTTGCATATGTTCAATCAGACAAAAGCTTGATAACCAGGATCTATAGAGAACTCAAAGTAATCCACATGAAAAAAGCCAACAATCCCTTATATCAATGGGCAAGAGACATGAATAGAACTTTCTCTAAAGATGACAGACGAATGGCTAACAAACACATGAAAAAATGTTCATCATCTCTATATATTAGAGAAATGCAAATCAAAACAACCCTGAGATATCATCTAACCCCAGTGAGAATGGCCCACATCACAAAATCTCAAAACTGCAGATGCTGGCGTGGATGTGGAAAGAAGGGAACACTTTTACACTGCTGGTGGGACTGCAAACTAGTACAACCTTTCTGGAAGGAAGTATGGAGAAACCTCAAAGCACTCAACCTAGACCTCCCATTCGATCCTGCAATCCCATTACTGGGCATCTACCCAGAAGGAAAAAAATCCTTTTATCATAAGGACACTTGTACTAGACTGTTTATTGCAGCTCAATTTACCATTGCCAAAATGTGGAAACAGCCTAAATGCCCACCAACCCAGGAATGGATTAACAAGCTGTGGTATATGTATACCATGGAATACTATTCAGCCATTAAAAAAAATGGAGACTTTACATCCTTCGTATTAACCTGGATGGAAGTGGAAGACATTATTCTTAGTAAAGCATCACAAAAATGGAGAAGCATGAATCCTATGTACTCAATCTTGATATGAGGACAATTAATGACAATTAAGGTTATGGGGGGGGAAGCAGAAAGAGGGATGGAGGGAGGAGGGTGGGGCCTTAGTGTGTGTCACACTTTATGGGGGCAAGACATGATTGCAAGAGGGACTTTACCTAACAATTGCAATCAGTGTAACTGGCTTATTGTACCCTCAATGAATCCCCAACAATAAAAATAAATAAATAAATAAATAAAAAGATTTAAAAATATAATTGGGAAGTTAGCTAACACATAGCTATAAAAATTAAGTAATTTTATCATGAACATTCATCTGTCCTATTATGATTTATCCATCAGTATTATCTTGTTAATTAATTATACAAAATTAAATGTACCTTTCTAGAGTTTAAAAAACAAAACAAAAAAAAAAGAAATGTCCGTTCTATACCAATTTTCTTAAGTGTTCTGATCATGAAGGGATGCTGGATATTATCAAAAGCTTTTTCTTCATCAATTGAGAGAATCATATGGTCTTTGTTTTTTAATTTATTTATGTGCTGAATTATACTTATAGATTTACGTATATTGAACCAGCCTTGAGACCCTGGGATAAAACCGACTTGGGCATGATGTATAATGCTGGATTCTGAGTAGCTGGGCCTTATAATGCTGGATTCTGTTTGTTAGGATCTTGTTGAATATTTTTTGCATCTCTATTCATTAGTGATATTGGTCTATAATTTTCTTTTCTTGTTGGTCTTTTCCTGGTTTGGGGATCAGGGTGATGTTTGCTTCATAGAGCGTGTTGGGTAGTATTTCTTCTTTTTCTACATTTTCGAACAGGTTGAGTAATATAGGAACTAGTTCCTCTTTAAAGGTTTGGTACAATACTGATGTGAAGCCATCTGGTCCCAGGCTTTTCTTTTTAGGGAGATTTTGTATGGTTGATGCTATTTCAGAACTTGATATTGGCCTGTTCAATATTTCCACTTGATTCTGGCTAAGTCTTGGAAGGTAACCAAGTATTGGTCAATTTCCTTCAGATTTTCTTATTTCTGAGAATACAGTTTCTTGTCATATTCATTAAGGATGTTTTGAATTTCTGAGGAGTCTGTTGTTATTTCATCTTTGTCGTTTCTGATTGATGAGATTAGAGATTTTACTCTTTTTTTCCTGGTTAGGTTAGCCAAAGGTTTATCTATTTTATTGACCTTTTCAAAAAACCAACTTTTTGATTTATTGACCTGTTGTATAATTCTGTTGTTTTCAATTTCATTTAATTCTGCTCTAATTTAATTTCTTTTCTTCTACTGGGTTTGGGGTTGGAATGTTCTTCCTTTTCCAGTTGCTTGAGTTGTCTCATTAAGTTGTTAACTTCCTCTCTTTCTGTTCTCTTGAGGAAGGCTTGCAGTTCTATAAATTTCCCTCTTAGAACTGCCTTTGTGGTGTCCCAGAGGTTCTGATAATTCATGTGTTCATTGTCGTTTTGTTCCAAAAATTTGGCAATTTCCTTCTTAATCTCATCTCTGACCCAGCTATCATTCAGCATAAGGTTATTTAACGTCCGTGTTTTTGTATGAGTATTCAGATTCCTCTTGTTACTGAGTTCAACTTTTATTCTATGGTGGTCTGAGAAGATGCATGGAATAATTTCTATTCCTTTAAATTTACTGAGGTTAGACTTGTGACCTAAGATGTGGTCAATTTTGGAGTATGTTCCGTGGGCTGATGAGAAGTATGTGTATTCAGTTTTGTTGGGATGAAATATTCTGTAGATGTCTGCTAAATCCAAATGTTGGATGGTTAGGTTTAAATCTAAAATTTCTTTGCTCAGCTTATTTTGGAGGATCTATCCAATACTACCAAAGGAGTGTTGAAATATCCGACTACTATGGAGCTGGAGGAAATCAAGATGCTCATGTCTGTTAGAGTTTCTCTTATAAATTGAGGCACATTGTGGTTGGGTACATAAATATTAATAATTGAAATCTCATCATATTGAGTATTACCCTTAAAAAATATGAAGTGACCTTCTTATCCTTATCCTCATTCTTATCCTTCCTTATTTTTGTTGGTTTAAAGCCTATTGTATCTACAAATAGAATTGCAACACCTGCTTTTTTCTGATTACCATTCTGAAATATGGATGACCATCCTTTTACCCTGAGTCTATATTTATCTTTTAAGGTAAGATGTGACTCTTTTATGCAGCAAATATCTGGCCTGAGTTTTTGTATCCAGTCAGCTAACTTGTGCCTCTTTAGAGGACAGTTTAAGCTGTTCACATTAATGGAAAATATTGATAAGTCCAGTAAAATTTTGGGTATCGAGTTTTTCGAAAGTCCAGTGGACATTTTTAATCTTTTCGCCACTGTGGAAGTTGGAGTTTGATCAAAAGTTTCTGAGCGAGTTTGCTTTTGTGGTAGAGGATTGGGCTGTTCATTATGGAGGATAGGTCTGAGAATATCCTGAAGAGCTGGTTTGGTTATGGCAAATTTCTTCAACATATGAATATCATTAAAGTATTTAATTTCTCCATCATAAATGAAACTGAATTTAACTGGATACAGGATCCAGGGTTGAAAGTTATTTTGCTTTGGGAGATTAAAAGTCGATGACCACCCTCTTCTGGCTTGAAAAGTTTCAGCAGAGAGATCTGCAGTCATTCTAATATTCTTACCTTTGTAGGTAATGGATTCCTTACATCTCGCTGCTTTCAGAATTTTCTCCTTTATATTAATTTATATTAACTTTAGTGAAGGTAATTATGATATGCCTGGGGGATGTCTTACTCAGATTGAGTCATGCTAGGGTTAACTGTCTGGTATCTGAATTTCAGAATCTCTTGGCATGTCTGGAAAATTCTCTTTCATAATTTCATGGAGAACGGTCTCTGTGCCTTGCGAGGCCACTTCATCACTTTCAGGGATTCCAATGAGGCGGATTCGCCTTCTTTGAATTATCCCAGAGCTCTCTGAGAGAATGATCCATTTTTGCTCTCCATTTCTCTTCCTCTTTGAGAATTTGGGAGCGTTCAAAGGCTTTGTCTTCAATGTCAGAAATCCTTTCTTCTGCTTGCTCCACTCTGTTAATGAAGGATTCTACTGTATTTTTCAGATCTTTGAGGGCTGCAAATTCTTGCTTCAGTGCGTCAAAATCTTTGGTGGTTTTGTCTTTAAATTCGTTAAATTCTTGAAACAACTTTTGAATTTCTCCTTGAATATCTAATTCCAACTTTTGAATTGCTCCTCAAATTTCTAATTCCAAATTTTCCTCCATTTTATTAATCTTGTTTGCGATCTAAATTCTGAATTCGATTTCTGACATCTCGGCCAGCTGTTTATGAATGGGATCTTCATTTACATCTGCCATATCTTTCCTTGGGGGGGTGGTGGTTGATCTATTCTGGTTATTCATGTTACCAGAGTTTTTCTGCTGATTCCACCCCATGATTGCTTTACACCATTGATTTTTCCCCTGGAGCTTTGTCAAGGACCTGTACAGTGCTATGGCCTGAGAAACTGGGGACCTGTTTGGTGTGGTGAGGCTAAGTGGTTCTGTCTTGTTTTCAGCTGGTCTCTGTTCAACCCTAGTGAAATAGTTACTCTGGGTTGAAGTCTCAGCTGTGGAGAAATACCAGCAATTAAGTCACCCCGCCCCCCTACAGGCAACAATTGGAAAAGGAAAGTCAAACCTTGCTACAACCACACACCCAGGGCACCACTTGAATAGTCCTTGGGTGATTGGCTCAGTTCAAAAGGTCCACATCAATTGTCTCAGTCAGCACCTGTCTCAGGTGGGAGAGTTTAAAAGGTCGCTGGCAACTGGATCGCAGGGGTCTGGTGACAACTCAGTTATGGCTTGCTCTGGTGCTCTGTGGAGTCAGGAGGACCCAACCAGCAAATAGATCAGTCTGGGAAGGTTGATGCCTCCTTCCCCACCTTGCACCTCTGTCACACCCAGTCATTGATAGCCCTGCAGGGCCGTGACCCAGTTGCCTGTAGTGAACAGATACTCCAGGTGCACCTGCCTGAATCACAAGGAAATCTATTTCTGCTCAGCCAGGCCGTTGCGCTCTGCCTCTATCTAGCAGGGGGAGGTGAGGCCTGACAACCTCCGGCACTTGATGGAGGCTGGGGGGTGTTCACTCAGTTCCAGCCCCACCCCTGATTGATGTTACTGACAGAACAGAACAGAAAAACTTTGCAGGAATTTGTTTCTGTCCCTGCTAAATTCTCCTGCAGAAGAGAAGCTGTTTTGAGTTCCCAGAGCCTGTGCCTCAGGCCCTGTCTTTGCTCCTGCAGGTTTGTATTTGGTTAGGTGTCAGTTCTAGCCACCTGTCTTCCTTTGTCTATAGGCTGACAATCCCCTGAGGGCCGGGTGCGTGTTGGCTCAGTAAAGCGGTCCTCTGGGTCAGCCCTGCCCTGGGAACTTCCTGGCTCTGTGCATACGTTTTATAGTCCCTGTGCTCCACCCAGTACCACCAGTACCACCAGTACTTTGCCAGTACCACCTCAGGCAAACCCTTTACTCACGGGGCCTGTGTTTCCATCCTCGGTGGTTGCCATCTGAGAAGATGCTGGCCTCCTCTGGTTGCCCAGGGAGACAGGGGGTGAAAAACTTAAAATCTGTTCTCATAGCAGCTCAGTACACAGCACGTTCTTTAACTGTAGTCAGTGTTTCGCCTGACAGAGCTCCTGAACTTGCTCCTGTCTGACTGAAATTGCATCCTTGACTGCCACCCCCCAGTCCCACTTGTGCCAGAGGCTGGTGACCACTATTCTGGTCTCTACTTTGCTGGTTCAGCTTCTTTACATTCCACATGGGAGGTCACCATTTGTCTTTCTGTTTCTGGCTTATTTTACTTACCATGATGTCTTCCAGGTTCATCTCAAGTGTGCAGGTGACAGGATTTTCTTCCTTTTTAAGGCTCAGTAGTTTTCCAATGTATGTATGACACACTTTCTTTGTCCACTCATCCACTGATGGGCACTTCGGTTGGTTCCGAACCTTGGCTGTTAGGAGCAGCGCTACAGTAAGCAGGGAATGCAGACATCTCATCTGTACACTGATTCCTCTGTTTTTGCAAATATAGCCAATGGTGGGACTGCTGGATCACATGGTAGTTCTATTTTTAGTTTCTGGAGGAGCCTCCATACTGTTTTTCATAGTAGCTGCATTAACTTACTCTGCCACCACCAATATGCAAAAATATCCTTTCTTTACCTTCTCACTGGTACTTGTTACTATGCATCTTTTCTGAAAACAGCCATTCTAACAGGTGGGCAGTCATGAGACCCTATCTTTCCTGAGCAACAGTCCAGTCAGCTGGGTTTAAAACTCCCACAAACCCTTCATATCTATGTTGCATTGCAAAAACAGGTATTATGGTGCAGATCAAGGAACTGAAGAGTCCAAATGCAAGAAAACATTTGTGGCAGGATACCATTTTGAGATATTTTCCATTTTCTCCTCCTGTGGTTGGGCAGGGAGATGACCCTGGGCTCCCTCGCCTTATGGGAGGTCTGAGACAGCACTTCCTGGGTTTTATTTCTAAGAGCCAAAATACACGCAAGAGGAAAGAGTTTGAGGAGGGAGAGATTTTAGCCAGACTGGGAACATATTTTCGGATTTGTGGGGGTGGGGGATGGGGGCGCAGTGGGGAGGAAGATGGGTTTTGGTTCTCTCCTGGCTTCCTCTGGAGGACACAGCAGGAGATGAAGGAACCCATGCAGACCAGTAGTCGGTCCAGGGCCTGGTGCTCAGCAGAGGCTGCTAGGCTCTTAGAGGCAGCTCAGGTGTCTCCAGACCACCAGCCATCTCAGAGAACAGCACAGCAGGAGGCCTCAGCACCAGCCCAGCAGGCCTTTAAATTACCTTCCAGAAAAGAAGCTAGAGGTCGAAATTATTTTGTATGATTAAAAGATTAAAAAGGGAAATCTTGGAAACAAAGTTTAAAGTTTATGAGAAATAAAGAAAGAACTGAAATTCATATTTACAATTCAGCCCTGCCTGGGCCTCTTTGGAAGCAAGGTTTTCTGGGGCCTTGGGGGATGGGGAAGAAAGTGAAATTCCAGAACAGATTTTTGTGACTTTTCCTTTTCGGAATTGTAATTTTCTAATTCTGTATTGAAACAAATTCAGGCTGGATCTATGTGTATCTGTATGCATCACTCATTTGTAAACATTCCAAACAGTTCAGGTGCCGCAGAAGACATTCCAGCATCACTTAGCTGGGTATCTCAGAACACATGCATGCTAGGTTTAAAATATCCAGATAACCTTCTTTCTAGCTGCAGTTTAGTTTTCCCCTTTACTAAAGAAATATTCAAATCAGGATCTGTGTATAGAATATTTATGCAAAGATCTTCATGTATGTAAAATTCCAGGGATGGTGACATCGTACATAACAAGCGTAATTAGCAAAACCAGCATGATTCTTCTATTGAAATCACATCCCCCGGGTGGGATTTGAGCTTGTAAAATAAGTTCACTATGTTTTCTTTCAGGAGACAACATGTCAAACCTTAAACATGGCTGCAAATGTAGTTTGGGAAAAAATTCAGCCCTGCAAAGAGGAAGTTACATTCAGTAGTGTTGGAATTAAATGGTGAGGTTTTAGAGATTTGAGAAAAATTTACGTTGTCTTTTTTGTCTGGTGTGCTGGCTACATGTGCCTCTTACCCCAATTTTCAAGTTATTTGATTTTCAATCTGACTGAAAGTAGCTTTATTTTATCTTTAAAATATTATACTCTAAAAAAAAGGCAAGAGGAATTCAGCTAAAAAAAATAATAATCAAAGCCATTCATAGCTCCTATGCCCAGACTAAGATATATTTATGGAACAGTCTTTTTTTCTTCTAGAAGTCCAACGTGTAAATTAAGTTGCACCAAGGCAAGTCAAATTATTCCCTGGCCATTTGTAGCATGCAGTGTTTTATGTGACTTTTTACCCTCTTAGTCAATGAAACAATACCCACTTGTCTAGCAGCCAGACGAGGTGGTGATTCACACTCATCTGAAGGATGCCAAGGACTGTGCCTCCTTGAGGAAACACACTCACCGTGTGTAATGAGAACTCTCTGGGTTTCCTGAAGTGACTCAACGTTAAATTGGATCCAACATTAATCCAGCGTCCACAGACGTGAGCAATCACAAGATGGGCTGCTGGGAACACCATCTGCCTGGTGTAACTCCCACTCACTCATCACAAGTGACGGGACACACCCTTGTTGTCCTGAGGTGGAATGCTGTCACTCAAGGGGACCCATGAAAGAATCTGGCCTCTTATAAATATAAAATAATCAAGGATTTTTGAGAAAAGGGCAGCCAACTATAGTTTTGTGACAGAAACCTCCCTTAGATCCCTCATCTTACATTATGCAGGTTTTAGCTTAAGAGGGACATTAGGTCCTGGTCTGTATTGGAAAATAAACTTATAAAAGTGCACCACACACCAGACGTCGTGCCATCAGAAGTTCCTGCTTCTGGACTCAGGCAGAGGAGTAACATCTGATACCATTGGCATAGGGAGCCACGGCAGGTTGTTGAGGGAGGAAGTACGAATCTGACTTAAAATTCAAGTTCTTCTAAGTTGAATAAATGCTACTGCTTAGAGAAATCTAGCTGCTTTGTCCTTTGGAGACAGAGACCAAAAACACATTTTCTTGGAATATAAGAATAAAGTTTTGAGACAGGGAGTGGGGGTTGGGAGGGAGAAAGGAGTGGCTGCCAGAGTGTGGTAGGCGTGGCTGCAGGAGGGAAGGGGGTTTGTGTACAGCTTGAACCCAGCCCTTTAAAAATTAAGGCCATCTGGACACACGGAGAAGGCCGGCAATCACCAGAGAGCTTGAATCTATTACCCACAGTATCTAAGCCCTTTAATCACAATGTGGTTGGAAGGTTGGAATTTCAACCTAATTTATAAAAGTAACACAGCAAGGTTCCACCTAAACTAAAAGTTGTGGGGGAAAGGCTGGAATGTGCGTCCTGAGGCCAGCCAAGGGGACTATGGGGCAAGTGAGTGGCAGGCCCCTTCCCAGCAGTTCCAACAGAAAGCCTCTCTCCAGTTCCAAGAAGCTACCCAATTCACTTTAACATCTATTCTTTGCCTGGAATGCATAAGAAATATGTGTATTCTTTCTTTGTAAACATGAATGCAATGCCTTCTGTTTATAAGATTCCTCTCCTGCGATAATTTTAATGATGTCCACATAAGAAGATTCTCAAAGTGTGGTCCCTAGACTGGCCACAGGGTCCCTGGGAAAGCATTAGAAACGCAGTCTCAGGGCCCAGGCCCACCCCAGACTCCCTGCATCAGAGACTCTGGGGAAAGGCCCAGCTGCCTGTGCTTTCACAAGCCCTCCAGGATGTTCTGATGCAGGCTCAAGTTCCAGAGCTTCTGCTATTTAAAATCATTAGGGTCATTAGCTGTGACTTGAACTCTGATATATAAGAAGAGCAAACTTCAGTCAAATAGGAAATCATTCTGATCACTTTTTAAATTATCAAAGCAGAGACATCAAAAGTGGTCACAAGTACCTTCCAGGGAATTGATTTATATTATGATCAACAGTAGGAGGAGGCAAAGTGATATTTTAATTACTATTGGCCCCTTTTCAATGTAATTGGTATGCTGTTTAATTTTTTTACATTTATTACATTTTTACATTTTATTACATTTATTGATTTTATTTTTTTTAAATAATTTGTATAGGCCATTTAATTTTGAATCACTCCCTTCTTAGTGAATGACCCTTCCCTGAACCAATGGTTGTGACCAAGCGGATGGAACGACTTGACTGGTGAATTTGAACATGCATCCAGCCTCCCAGGCGAGAGCACCTGCACAGACCCATACCATGTCCCCATCAGATGGGTTAGAAGAGATGTGATTCTTTTTCCAAAAGTTTGTTGAACAAGCAATGTGCATCCACTCTATGGGAGGTGATTCCCCTAAGATCTGTGAAAACGATGTGAGCATGGGATTGAGAGTGACCTTCTTTCCAGCTACACAGAACAAGCTTAACTCAGAATAAAAGTGACACCCAGAAAAAAAGAGAAAGAGAGAGAGGGAGACCTGAAAGCATTGTTTGAACTCCCGGAACCAACCATATGTGAAGCCAAATTAATCCCAGGACTTTCCAGTTACATAAACCAATAAATTCGCTTTTGGCCTGAGTTAGTTTGAGTTGGATTTCTGTCCTTTAAGACCAAAAGACCCTGAATAATACAATCTCTAAAATAATTCACGGCTTTGTGTGAGTTGCAGATGTTCTAATAAACACTTTCAAGAGGAGATATTAAAAAAAGAACACGCTAGACTGGCCGTCAAGAGATGAGAAATAAGGCTCCATCACCATCAGTTGAAGAAACCTTGGGCAAGTTCTACGTCTTGAGCTTCCCTTTACCTAAATGTTACGGAAGAAACTGGCTTAGATCTATTCAAGAAACAAGTGTTTTAGAACTGGGAGAGGCCCTGGAGAACCTTCTTTCAAATCTCTGTTTCAGAAATGAGAAACCACAGCACAGGAGTCGCCTGGGATCCTCACTGGGAGCCTGCTGGGGGCCGTGAGCTCAAACACACACCAACCCCGTGCCAGCGCCCTTGTAGCCATCCCACCCCACCTCACAGGACTTTCTGAAGGCGCATTGAGTTTATCATTGTTATCTTTATGCACTACACCTATTGGGATGATTTGGATTGCAAGTAACTCAAAAGATTTCTAAATTAAGAGATTTATCATTCACATATCAAGAAGCCCAGAGAAAGGCTGGTTTCCCTTTTGGTGGGTCCAGAGGCCCACAGCATCATTAAAAACCCAGCTTCTTTCCACAGTTCCTTTCTGTCCTTCTCAGCACGTCGCCTTTGGTAGCCAGGTTCACTTCCTTTTTTTTTTTTTGTAGGAACTGAGTCTCACTGTACCGCCCTCAGGTAGAGTGCAGTGGCGTCACACGGCTCACAGAAACCTCTTAACTCTTGGGCTTACGCGATTCTCTTGCCTCAGCCTCCCGAGCAGCTGCAGCTGGGACTACAGGCGCCCGCCACAACGCCCGGCTATTTTTTGGTTGCAGTTTGGCCGGGGCTGGGTTTGAACCCGCCACCCTCGGCATATGGGGCTGGCGCCCTACTCACTGAGCCACAGGCGCCGCCACTTCCTTACAAGACAGTAACAGTAACACACACAAGACCTCACACAAGTACAAAAGCCTGAAGGGGAAAAAAACTTTTTCTTATAAACTACATGTATTGCAATATACTGGATATAATTCTGAAGACAAAAAAGATACTGGGGAAAGACTAAGGAATACTAAATAAAATACAGGTTTTAGTTATAATAACCCATAAATGTTGTCAATTAAGTGGATCAAATGTCCCATAAGTGAAAATCAGTATGGGATATGTGAACTCTACTTACACTACCTTTGCAAATTTTTCTGTAAATCTAAAATTGATCTAAGATTTAAAGTATATTTAAAAAACAAAACAATGGGCCTTTGTTTGAGCCTGAAATAAGCAGAGTTCACTCATTTTCCTTACTGAAAAATCTTTCTTCAGAAGTTGCTGCTGTAAATGTCTATACCTTTGAAGACCCCTTGACTGAACTGCCGGTAAATGGAAGTATTTCCTGACTCACCAGAGCCATGTGCTCAAGGAATCTTAAGCGACCATCAATTAAATTGAACTACCACCAAAAGGCTGTCTCCTAGTGTACAGCACAGCAGCTCAGAGAATGGCTTCTCCCGCTTCAGTGGGTGTTTCAGGCTGTGCCTCCCAGCTCAAAGCCACGTGCACGTGCCCCACAGATACTCTTGTGTCCTATGGAGCTTTGCAGATAAAGGATGAATTACAGACACCAACTTACACAGCACAGAGGAGCAAGAGCAGGGACTGCACCACCTCCCTGCCCCCATTTCCAAAACATGGATGTGAACACACACTGCACACGTAAGTACACATGCACAACACACACAACACATACATGTGCACACATAACACACATGTGTACACATAACACACACATGTGTATGCACTGCACACGCATGTGCATACGCTGTACACACTGCACACTTACGTACACATTCACAACACGCACAACACACCTGTGTGCATAGACACAACTGTGTGTGTGAGGTGTCCCAATGCTGTGGTCAGTGATGTAGACGCTCTTCCCCCTGTGTGCCCAGGAGAATGGTCAGTGAGGACCTCCCCCCAACCCCACCCCCAGTCCTCAGCAAAAAGAGCAAACGCAACGCTGAGCATCCTGGCACCAAACTCCTCACATTTTTAAGAGAGAATATGTTGAAAGACCTCAATGCTTAAATTTCTAGTTAGTAGACAGCCGCTGAGATACCCTCTCGCTCTTCCACTGGGAAATGCCTGGCCATGCAGGTCGTGTGGACAATTCTCAACATGTTTCTTTTCTCCTTTTTCCTTCCTAAGGATTTTGAGTCCACTCAGATAAAGTCTAACAACCCTTTGAAAATAGAAGTTTGCATTATTTTGTTTAAATAGAGACTATTATGAAAAGGAAGTTATATGAAGTGTTTTTGTGAGGCCTATTAACTATAAACTCTGAGCCCTGTCCAAATCAGGGACAAACCGGTGTCAGGGCACTTGGAGTTTGTGTGCAGGAAGGCGCCCGTCCGAGAGAACAGAGGTGACTAAAACTCACATTTAAATGTATTAAGGGACAAGTCCCAGGGGATCTAGAGGGCGTTTGCTCCTTATACGACATCCTTATAGGGGCATGAGAATGTTCTCAGGTAAGTGCAATTAATTGGACTAAACATTTGACCTGCTTCTCCAGAGAAAACAAATACAAACACACCCTCAGTAAAATCCAAATGTAGAACCATTATTTTAGGAGTTATTTATTTATATTAAGGAAGGCTACTTCACCAGAAGCCTTTTGTAATGACTAATTAAATAACTAATCAGGGTCTAAATGTTGGGAGACCCTGCCTCTGGAGACGTAAATATATATGAAGGTAATAATCATTGAAACGATGGCAAAAGTAAAAAAGTAGATGTATCTCAGTTTAAAAAATCATAAATTCTATAAAACTTCCAAAGCATATAAGTTCTATAAAAAGGGTAGCACAGCTGTAAAGGTTGAGGCCCAGGAAATAAATCACTAAAAACAGCCTGAGCAGCACAGATGAGACGGAAGGGTTGAACTTGACACAGACACATTCAGCTCAGGGGGTGCTGGTTTAAGTGGCTCCTGGAGCTTAGGGATGGAGCAAAGAGGAAGGGAAGGCCCAGCCAAAGTCCAGATCGTGACTGACATGGCCTTAAAGAATTGTTTCACCAGAGCAGTGCCTGTGGCTCAAAGGAGTAGGGCACCAGCCCCATATGCCAGAGGTGGCGGGTTCAAACCCAGCCCTGGCCAAAACTGCAAAAAAAAAAAAAAAAAAAAAAAAAAATTAATTAATAAAAAAAAGAATTATTTCGCCAGCAGTATATGTGGCTATTTTTTCTTTTGCACACATTTATGGGGCACAGGTGCAATTTTGTTACATGCATAGATCGTATAGTGGTCAAGTCAGGGCTTTAATGTATCCAACACCAGAGTAAGATAGATCCCACTCAAAGAGTCACTTCTCATCATCCTCCCCTCCCACTCCTCACCCTCCTGAGTATCTGTTATCTGCTGTTTCTCTATGTCCATACACATGTGTTTTAGAAACCACTTATGAGTGAGAACATACAATATTTGACTTTCCATGTCTGGCTTGTGTCACGTAAGATAATGACCTCCAGTTCCATCCATGTTGTTGCAAAAGATGCAATTTCATTCTTTTTCATGACGGAATAGTATTCCATTATGTATATATACCACATTTTCTTTATCCATTGATGGATACTGAGATTGATTCCATTTCTTTGCTATTGCAAATAGGCTTCAGTAAACAGACGAGTGTGGGTATTGTGTCATGGCTGTGATGACTTCTTTCCTCTGGGTAGATGCTCAGATCTGATGGATTGCTGGATCACAGAGTAGTTCTGGGTTCAGTTCTTTGAGAAATCTCCATTACTGTTTTCCGTAGAGGTTGTGCTAGTTCACATTCCCACCGACAGAGTGCGAGAATCCCTTTTCTCTCTGTGTTTTCACCATTTGTTGCTTTTTGGTCTTTTTACACTGGAATAAGAGCAGCATCTCATTATTCTCATCTTCCATTTGTTTTTCTCTGATGATTAGTGGTGTTGAGCACTTTTTCATATACTTGTTTGGTCATTTGAATGTCTTCTTTAGAAAAATGTCTATGCTATCCTTTGCCCACTTCTTAGTGGGATTATTTATTTTTGTTGTTGAATTGTGCAAGTTATTTGTCTATTCTGGACAGTAGTCCCCATTGGATGAATCGTTTGCAATTTTTTTCTCACATTCTGCAGGTTGTCTGTTTGCTCTGTTGATTTTTTTGTTTTTTAGAATAGAAAAGTATAAGTTTATTTTATATTAGAGAAAGGGAAGAGAGTGGGGGGAAGAGATGAGAAAGAGAGAGAAGGGGACAGAGAGCAGAGGGTGAGAGAGGGGGAGAGGGGACGAGGGGACGAGCAGAGAAGGTTGGGTGTGGATTTTTCTCTCACTGTGCAGAACCTTTGTCGTTTAAGTTGCATTTGTCTATTTTTCTTTCAGTTGCCTGATGATCACAGAACCTCCTGTACCTGTATATCTAAAACTCTTGCTAGGTTTGGGACTTTTTCCTAATTTATTTCATTAAGTAGGTTTTCTAAACCTTTTGATTTCTCTCCACCCTTGAGAATACTGATAATTTATAATTCAAGTGCTTTATGTCATTCCAAAGATCTCAAAGCCTCTGTTCATTTCTTTTTAATTCTTTTTCTTTATTTTTATCTGACTAGATTATTTCAAGCACCTGTTCCTGGTTCTGAAATTCTTTCTTCTGCCAAGTCTAGTCTATTGAAGAAGGTTTTTTTTATTATTATTAAATCATAGCTGTGTACATTAATGTGATCATGGGGCACCATACCCTGGTTTCATAGACTGTTTGACACATTTTCATCACAGTGGTTAACATAGCCTTCCTTGCTTGATGAAGATTTTGAATGTATTTTGTATTTCCTTCAGTGAATTTTTCAGTTTCAGAATTCCTGTTTTTTTTCCTCTATTTATATCTCTCATTTCTTATTTATATTCTGAATTAATGATATTATTTTTCAGAGTCCTCTTGTGTCTCATTGAGCTTGTTTAAAATCGATATTTTGAGTTTTCTTCTGAAATTTTGTGAGCTCCTTTTTGACTGGGGAATTGCTGTGTTCCTGTAGTAGTATAATATTTCTCTGCTTTTTTATATTTTCTGTGTCCATACATTGATCTATGCACTGGTATGACAGTCGCTTTTTCTAATTTTTAAAAAATGTTTTCGGGGGGGGGAATTTTTTTTCCTGGAGGTGTCTGTGTGCTGTTGGTTGATCAGGACACTCAACTCTTACTGTGGTGCCTGCAGTCGTGTGACCGGCGGTTGTGTGGCCTCTGGGTGGTTTCTTCATCAGCACACAGGGCCAGCGGCATCTGTGATTTCCTCGGGGGATTGGGGTACAGTTATTAGTGGAGGCTGTGGTGAAATTCTGCTGGAGCTGAGGTGAGGGGAGGCCAGTCTTCGATTCCCAGTGGTAGCAGTGGTGGCTGAAGCATCTGTTCTTACCTCCCGAGAACCTTATTCTGGAACCAGTGTTTGAGGTTGTGCTGGTTCTCAGGCCCCAGGGTGGCTTTCTGAACATTGGTGATGGCAGTGGTGGGCTGGGTACAGGGGTGGCTCTTGGGACCCTGGGTAGCTGGTGTGTGGGGGGTGGTCACAGTAGCAGTGGTGAAATGGTGCACAGAAGCCCAAACAGTCCATAGTGGTGTTGGTTGGGGCTGTGACTAGTCCACCAGCCTGCTGGTAGTGGGTTCAGGTGAGTGTCAGCTCTGGGGTTATCCGTAAGTTGGGTCAGCCCAACCTCAGACCATGGCGGGAGTGATTAAGAGCCCAGACTGGCTGGCTGTGCTGGGCAATTTCTAAGCCCCTGGATGATGCCCCTGAGTACTGGGGTGGAAGCAGGGCCTGCAGACTTGTCCTTCTCTGTTAGTGCTCTTGGTGCTGTTTGTGACAGGCTGAGATGAGGTAGTCCCCAGGCCACTGGCAGAAGGCTCGGATACTGGTTGTGGTGGCTGTGCTGCAAGCCTTCCCCAAGGAGAGGCAGCCCCTCTCAGCTGGAGCAGCATGGCCTGGGGGCTATGGAGAGCATGGCCAAGCAGGATTTGTCTAGGGTGGATGAGGGTGCTTGGGCTCCCCTCTTTCTGCCTGGGGGTGGTGTTAGTGGCAGCAGCTGCTTCAGTTTGGCCTCAGGGCAAGATGTAGACCCAGCAGCTGTGCTCTTAGAGCAATGCCAAGCTGAAGCTACTCTGGGCTCTGATGTCCTCGAGTTTTCACATGGGTTCCCTTTCTGGAACATCTCTAGAGCATGACCTCTAGGCAGCTCCCTATGTTAGACCTGAGGCCCAAGGCCTCAGGGGTCTTCCTATGGCTGAGATTGGAAGCCAGTGGCAGAAGTGTAGGGCCTGAAGGTCTCTCTCTCCCTCTTTGCCCACACCCTGGGCCTTCTCTTCGCTCCCAGCTGGTCTCTGGCTGAGCAAGCTGCTTTGCTCCCTTCTTCTTACTCATCTTGGTACCTCCCATCACTTCTCTGTTGAATCCCAGGCTTCCCTCTTAGAGGGTCTCCTCGAAGTCTGAATATCTATTTATTATTCTGGTTCCTCTCTGCAGCAAAGTTGCTGGCCAGCTGCATCTAGTCAGCTGTCTGGACCTTTCTGGGTTTATGCATAATTGAATAATTATGTTCTGGGAGAGTATAACATTCCCTGTTGGTAATCTGGCATTCCACAGTTGGTCTGTGTGTTAATCTGGGAGGTAGGAGAGGCAGGACTGTGGTGTGTTGTGGATAAGTTCTCTCGGAAGCAGGACATTTTGTTCCCAGTGTTGATGTGTGCTTTGGGCCTGCGGGGCACTCAGTTAGTGAGCACAGGTGCATCAGAACCTGGAGAGGAACCATGATAGAGCAGTTCCAGACTGCTCAGGGCAGCTGCCTTCAGTTTTTCTGGTTGGTTAACTAAGAAACAGAAATCAATCTTTTATTTGATTATTAATGAATTTTTTAACATTTTGACAGATTTAGGGAGTACAAGTGTTTTTGTCACTTGCATGGATTGTATAGTGGTGAAGTCAGGGCTCAGAGTGTGCTGTCTCCTGAGCAGTGTACATCATACCTGAGAGGCAAGTTCTGATCCATCATGCCCTCCCACCCTTTCCCCTTCTTTGTTTCCAATAGCCTTTCAATAAATATTATTAAGAGAAATTAAAATCAACCACAGCTGAAATGATGCTCTGTAAAATTTAGATTTATAAAATTTGTCCTTGGGATATTGCATTTGTTGAATTAATAATTAAGTGTTCTCCTCACACGTACACACTCCTCACACCAGCAAAAGCTGGAATCCACAGAAACATCAGGATCAGAAAACTGATTGAGGAATCAAAGTTGTCCAGAGAAGAAGAATTGGTACCAGTGAAATTTAAATGGCATTTTAAAAGGAAAAAAAAAAAACTGGAAACGGTTAAATTCATCAAGGAATTAATCAAGATTTAAGAAAAATTGCTGCAGAAAATGGCAGGTTTCTTTTTTTTCAAAAATGCATTAATCTTGTTACCATTTGTATTTAAAGGCTTATTTTCATAATCTCAGCCTCGAAATATTCTCAGGGTCAAAGCAGCGAATAACAAATCTGCTCTGAGACCCCTGGCTCTGTGGCAGTCAATTTATACCATTTTACCTCTTGGGTCTTGCATATATTGTTTCCTCTGCCTGGAATTCCTTTCTCTGGAAGTCTCATATTCTAGGAGAATTCGAGACTTTCTACAAGACTCAACAAACGTCACCTACAGAGTGGTCCCTACTCACCTCCGGGCAGAGTTAGGGGCTTGTACCCTCTCTGCTTCCTTGAAGATCCTTTATGCTTATTCTATTCTGTTTCTATAATTTCCTGATGACAGAGTGGTCTCCTGTATTAGATTCTGGAGTTCTCTGTGGCTAGTTTATGTTTTAGTCTGTTTATTATTAAATTTCTGGCACGCAATAGACATGTAATACATTGTCGCTGAATAATTGTGTGGATATATAAGTGAGGTTTCCATGCGATCCACTCTTCCTTCCTCTTGATCTACACTTCAACTGTAGAGATGTATTTAAGAAAAACATCCTGGGCGGCACCTGTGCCTCAGTGAGTAGGGCGCCGACCCCATATGCCGAGGGTGGCGGGTTCAGGCCCAGCCCCGGCCAAACTGCAACCAAAAAATAGCCGGGCGTTGTGGCGGGCGCCTGTAGTCCCAGCTACTTGGGAGGCTGAGGCAGGAGAATCGCTTGAGCCCAGGAGTTGGAGGTTGCTGTGAGCTGTGACGCCACGGCACTCTACCAAGGGCAGTAAAGTGAGACTCTGTCTCTACAAAAAAAAAAAGAAAAACAGAAAAACATCCTTTGCTATAAATTCGGATCAGCACTAAACACGCACTTTGTAGCGTTTCTCTCTCAGCAGCACCTCCCCCCTTCGACCCCCCTCCGCGTGAGGAGGAAGAGCGCAGCCCCTGGGGGTGCACTGGAGTCTGGGGTGGCGGCCCTGGACCCCTGTGGGGGGTGCACTGGAGTCTGAGGTGGCGGCCCTGGACCCCTGCGGGGTGCACTGGAGTCTGAGGTGGCGGCCCTGGACCTCTGCGGGGTGCACTGGAGTCTGACATGGCGGCCCTGGACCTCTGAGGGGTGCACTGGAGTCTGACGTGGCGGCCCTGGACCTCTGAGGGGTGCACTGGAGTCTGACATGGTGGCCCAGGACCTCTGCGGGGTGCACTGGAGTCTGACATGGTGGCCCAGGACCTCTGCGGGGTGCACTGGAGTCTGGGGTGGCGGCCCTGGACCTCTGCGGGGTGCACTGGAGTCTGACGTGGCGGCCCAGGACCTCTGCGGGGTGCACTGGAGTCTGGGGTGGCGGCCCAGGACCTCTGCGGGGTGCACTGGAGTCTGACGTGGCGGCCCAGGACCTCTGCGGGGTGCACTGGAGTCTGGGGTGGCGGCCCTGGACCTCTGCGGGGTGCACTGGAGTCTGACGTGGCGGCCCTGGACCCCTGCGGGGTACACTGGAGTCTGGGGTGGCGGCCCTGGACCCTCTGCGGGGTGCACTGGAGTCTGAGGTGGCGGCCCTGGACCTCTGCGGGGTGCACTGGAGTCTGACGTTGCGGCCCAGGACCTCTGCGGGGTGCACTGGAGTCTGGGGTGGCGGCCCTGGACCTCTGCGGGGTGCACTGGAGTCTGACGTGGCGGCTCTGGACCTCTGCGGGGTGCACTGAAGTCTGGGGTGGCGGCCCAGGACCTCTGCGGGGTGCACTGGAGTCTGAGGTGGCGGCCCTGGACCTCTGCGGGGTGCACTGGAGTCTGGGGTGGCGGCCCTGGACCTCTGCGGGGTGCACTGGAGTCTGACGTGGCGGCCCTGGACCCCTGCGGGGTACACTGGAGTCTGGGGTGGCGGCCCAGGACCCCTGCCGGGTGCACTGGAGTCTGGGGTGGCGGCCCTGGACCTCTGTGGGGTGCACTGGAGTCTGAGGTGGCGGCCCTGGACCTCTGAGGGGTGCACTGGAGTCTGACATGGCGGCCCAGGACCTCTGCGGGGTGCACTGGAGTCTGGGGTGGCGGCCCTGGACCTCTGCCGGGTGCACTGGAGTCTGACGTGGCGGCCCTGGACCCCTGCGGGGTGCACTGAAGTCTGGGGTGGCGGCCCAGGACCCCTGCGGGGTACACTGGAGTCTGGGGTGGCGGCCCTGGACCCCTGTGGGGGGCGCACTGGAGTCTGGGGTGGCGGCCCTGGACCTCTGCGGGGTGCACTGGAGTCTGAGGTGGCGGCCCTGGACCTCTGAGGGGTGCACTGGAGTCTGACATGGTGGCCCAGGACCTCTGCGGGGTGCACTGGAGTCTGGGGTGGCGGCCCAGGACCCCTGCGGGGTACACTGGAGTCTGGGGTGGTGGCCCTGGACCCCTGTGGGGGGCGCACTGGAGTCTGGGGTGGCGGCCCTGGACCCCTGTGGGGGGCGCACTGGAGTCTGGGGTGGCGGCCCTGGACCCCTGTGGGGGGCGCACTGGAGTCTGGGGTGGCGGCCCTGGACCTCTGCTGGGGTGCACTGGAGTCTGAGGTGGCGGCCCTGGACCTCTGAGGGGTGCACTGGAGTCTGGGGTGGCGGCCCAGGACCCCTGCGGGGTGCACTGGAGTCTGGGGTGGCGGCCTAGGACCCCTGTGGGGGGCGCACTGGAGTCTGGGGTGGTGGCCCTGGACCCCTGTGGGGGGTGCACTGGAATCTGGGGTGGCGGCCCTGGACCCCTGTGGGGGGCACACTGGAATCTGGGGTGGCGGCCCTGGACCCCTGTTGGGGGCACACTGGAATCTGGGGTGGTGGCCCTGGACCTCTGCGGGTGCACTGGAGTCTGGGGTGGCGGCCCTGGACCTCTGCGGGGTGCACTGGAGTCTGAGGTGGCGGCCCTGGACCTCTGAGGGGTGCACTGGAGTCTGATGTGGCAGCCCTGGACCCCTGCTGGGGTGCACTGGAGTCTGGGGTGGCGGCCCAGGACCCCTGCGGGGTGCACTGGAGTCTGAGGTGGCAGCCCAGGGCCCCTGCGGGGGGGTGCACTGGAGTCTGGGGTGGCGGCCCTGGACCCCTGCGGGGGTGCACTGGAGTCTGGGGTGGCGGACCAAGACCCCTGTGGGGTACACTGGAGTCTGGGGTGGCGGCCCAGGACCCCTGCGGGGTACACTGGAGTCTGAGGTGGCAGCCCTGGACCCCTGCTGGGGTGCACTGGAGTCTGAGGTGGCGGCCCAAGACCCCTGCGGGGTACACTGGAGTCTGGGGTGGCGGCCCTGGACCCCTGCGGGGGTGCACTGGAGTCTGGGGTGGCGGCCCAGGGCTCCTGCGGGGGCGCACTAGAGTCTGGCATGGCAGTTCAGGGCCCCCAACTCCTGGCGTTGGTGGGGGCATCCCTTGAGTGTGGGCGCACTTTCTGGGAGGTCCAGAGGTTAGGTCAGCCAAGGGCTTTTTTCTTCCCATCCATCCTCAATTTGACTCTAGATTCAGCTGAATCTAGTTAAAGGATTAATTGCCATCATTTTGTTCCCTAAATTAAGAGTCATTGTGGTAAGAACCCAGCATAGCAATATAGGCCAACCACAAAGAAATAAATTACTTTATAAGTTTCAAAAGATTCTCACCAAATTACTGCCTTGTGCAAATTATGTTGGGGGGGGAAAGTTTGTTTGAGAAACATTTTCTTTTGTGGCTGCAGTGAAGCATGCCTGCCCCTGCCGAGATGTGAGTCACACCCCTGTGATAGGAAACCATGGCGGGTTTCTGTGGGTTGGGGTTTTGTGTTGAATTTTTGGTGCCTCATGTTTCCTATGACTGATGATGGGTCATCACCTGACACATAGGTCACCAAAATGGACCTTCTAAGTTCAGTAATGTGGCACCCAGCTGCTCAGAGTTTGCTTTTGGAGGGAGACACCGGAAACGTGAAATCAGTGCTTTAAAAGGGACTTTTCTGAGGTCCTTTCTTCCCAGCCTTTTTCAGAATTATAATTAAACTGGTCTAAACTAGTTAGCTGCTCTTATTTGAAAAACCCTACAATGCCCCCATTTTGGTCCACGTAGGGATACAATGAACATCTGTTTTTGTTCCAGATTAAAGACAAGCCATTGATGTTGACTTCAGCCTTCCTGAACATGAACATTCATTCATTCATATTCCACAAATATTTATTGGGTATCTACCTTATGTTCCACCCACTGAGATGATGGGACTTCTTTATTTAGTAGTCCAATATGGCTGGAGCTCATATTCGGGGAATTTTTAGGGAAAGAATAAGGGATGAGGGTGGAAAGGAAAGTCAAAAGCTGTGTCTTAAAAGAGCCCATGGGCGAGCTAAGGATTTTGGACTTCGTCCTGATCCGGGAGGAATCCTGAAAGTTTTCCACAAGGGGTGAAATGAGACCATTTTCAGAAGCATTATGTTAACCACTGTGATAAAAATGTGTCAAATGGTCTATGAAGCGAGTGTATGATGCCCCATGATCATATCAATGTATACAGTTATGATTTAATAAAAAAAAAAAAAAGGAAATATGGGGTGATGGCAATGCGAGGCGTGGAGGGGCAGCTGGCTAGGAGTCGTCCTCATAGTCCCAGGGAGGACTGGGGTGGAGTCTGAACGAAGCAGGTTCAGTGGGATTGGAACTGGACTTGGGAGTGGGGCTGGACTTGGTGGGCAAAGTGATGAGTTCTGGACTCTGGTTTTGGGTCCTGGTGAACAGACTCAGTGTTGGAACCCACGCCCCTGTCTACCTCGGGGGCACGATCCTTGGTTCTCTTCTTTTCTCTAGACAGAATCTCTTGGCAATCTTTACCCATCTCCGGATGATACTCAGATTTATAACCTCAGCTCAAACTTCTCTGAACTTGAGACTTTGAATACTCAGTGGCTTGGGCAGCACCCCGTTCAGACGTGCAGTTGAGCTCTACGTAACACGCTCTGATGTGAGACCTTCCTGAAATCTCTTGTTAGGGTTGATTCTTCCTCCTGCTACTCCTGTCCAAACCTCAGATGCAATTAATTAATTAATTATTAATTATTAATGACCCATCTTTTATGCTTATATACTCTGTGTGTGTGTGTGTGTACCCGTCACATTCAGGCCATTGGCATGTCCTCTTGGCTTTAGCTTTAAAATCTACAAAGAATCTGACCCCTTCCTGCCACCTTCACTCTCCCACCCTCATCTAAGCTGCCATCCTCCTCCTCCTGGGTTTTCCTAACAGCCTCCTGACTGGACACCCCCTCCTTTCTTGCCCCTGCAGTCTGTTCTTTTTGTAGCAGCCAGGATGGCACAATTTTTCCAGCATATTGAAGGAACAGTACAATATAAAATGTCTTTTATAGCTTTTTTTTCTGATCCAAGGTCCAATCAAATGCAGTTTGATTGTTGTCTTTTTAGTCTGTCTTAATCTAGAATAATCTTTCTGCTTCCCACCTTTTCACGGAGAATGCCCCACGCGTTCTGCATGTGTCAGGTTCCTCTCAGATGATGTGTGCGCCCCACACAGCCTCACGTCGGGAAGCACATACTGCCGGCTGCTCTGAGGTCAGTGAGGCTGAGTGATCACTCTGTTAACGAGTCACCTCACCCTTCCACTGGGAAGGAGAATTTTCCTCTTTATAACTAGGAAGAAATTTGTGGGGAGATATTTTGGCATTTTCCAAGTATCTTGCCCACCAAACACTTTCACCCAGTGATTATAGCATCTATTAATAATCCTTCCTAGATTATTTATTACACAAGAAGTTTCAAAATGGTGATTTTGAAGTATTCTCACTCCTTTTTTCAAGCAGGCATTTTAGTAAAATATTGCCTTTCTTATTTTTCCCTTCATCCTCCTCTGCTACCCTTTCTTGCCCTCCTCCGATTCTCATGGTAGACACATGGATTCTTTTTAATTCAATGTTCTGTAGTCAATTACCACAGAATGGTTTCTTTAAAATGTGTATCAGATCATGTTCTACTCTGCTGAGACCTCATTGATGATACCCACTTCATTCAAGCAAAAGCAAAGGTCCTAGTCCTCCCCCGCACCCCGCCACCGTCTTTCTGCTCACAGCTGCAGCCATCTGCTCAAGCGACCACTCCCGGAACCCTCCATCCCTCCATGCAGACTCCTACACACACCCCCTCTGTTTGCTGGTCCCCTGGCTGTTCACATGATTTTATTCCTTACTGTTTTCAATTTTTCTCATTGAAACCTGACCAGCTATTTAGATTATTTTATTTTTTGGAATCCTCCTTACTATACCACTTTATTTCCTCCATCAATCTCACCACCTTCTTAATTATCTACTGTGTTTATTGTCTGCCTCTAGTTAGAATGGAAGCTTGGTGAGGGTGGGGGATTTTGTCTTTACACACTTCTGTGTCCCGGTGGCTGGAATAATCCTCCTCAGCAGATGTCTACAGAGGGAATGGACGTGAGACTGTGTGAGACAGGGTGATGCCTGTCTTCAGGGTTGGTGACAGTGTTCTCTCCTCCTGAGGTGTGAAGCACAGCACAAAGAGTGTGTTGGGAACAAACTCTGGACATCATTAGTCTTAGCTGAGATGGCCTGCAAGGCTGCCCTGGGGAAAATCCCAGCAGGAAGTCAGCTGGACCTAGATCTAGGGAGAGACCGGGCATGAAGTCCTCTCCAGACACCTGAAGCACAGTCACATCTTCATTCATTTTTAATGAATTGACTGTTATTGAACTCAATTAATATGAATGGAAAGGCTACAAGTCTTTTGCTGCCCAAGCTGGCGTGCCAACCAAGGGTGGGAAGAGAGCTATTAACACTTTCCCGCATCTGCTAGGCTTTGAACTGCTCCCTCAAAGACAGCACTAAACACCTGGCAATGGTCTAACGGTTTGTCAACAAAGCTGGACCTGTTAGTCTTCTAGGGTGATAACTGTTTCTAGTAGTCTAAAGACTTGGTTTAAGACATCTGCATCCTGTATAGCGCAATTAGTACTTTAAAAGTGTGGTTTTGCTGTTGATCTGCTAAGCATGGTAACCTTTGCAATTCCTTTAATCAAAGGAAAAGAAAAGCAATGTCAAAAACTCTTTCTTTCATTAGGTTCTAATCTTTTCTCTTCCTTCCTACACCTTAATTCTTCCAAGTCTCGGGCAAGTGTTCAATAGATGATGAGCTGTAAGATTGCAAGAAAAGTCTGGCTCGTGTGATGTCATCAGTGCTCACACAGTGCCCGGTCTGAAATGGGAGCTCAGTGTGTTTCTTCATCTGCCTTTATTAACAGCCACCTTTTTTATTTTCAAACCACCACCCAAATCCCTGCTCCACACTTAAACCTCAGTCCCCTTTTTCCTCAACAATATCCAGAGCCACTAATCCTTATAGTTAAAAATGAAAGTAGCCCCGAGAAAGGGAGAAGTCGATGGTTGTCTCAACCAGGATGAACATCATTCATTGCAGCTTTAGATGTAGGGAAAATGTAAACTCATTCATAAGGTTGGACACAAACTAGTGAACAGGAAGGTGGGTCTTCCTGGTGCTTGTGGAGAATTTCCCTATTAGCTTATAAATCCTGCCCACTGGGTGAGTCATTCCGTAACTGCATGAGCTCCTGGATGTTTTTTAGTTTAGTTTTTTTTTTTTTTTTGAATGATGGTGCACAAAGTAGATGCTGTCATTCATATTTTTAGAAAAGATCAAAGTGAAACTATAGCATATACTTCAGCAATTTCAAAAGATTTTGTCATTATTTATGACAACGACAATATTGATGGTACACTGATCTATGGCACTTCCAGACTGGAATTTTAGTAAGTTAAGGACATTATAAATCAGAGCTGTTTCCTCTTTCCCTTTAGATACAGGAAAATAATTAGAGTCTTCACTGGTCAACATTAAGGTCAAAAGTAAATATATATTTAATTTGTCCATTGTTTTTATACCTTTATTTTCTTCTGTTTGGGGGCTATAGTTAGGATAAGAAGGCAACTGACATTAAGGATGTTTCTAAAGTGACAACAGTAGCATGACAAATCAAGATGGCGCCAACCACCAAAGTGCAGAGCCACTGAAATTCACCCCAGTGGAACTAAAGCTTAACACTTATTTAAACCCCATAGCTTTTGCTATTCTGACCTTTCTCACGGATTCAATTTTCAGGGTTACCTATAATTTTTAAAGAAAATTCTGTATAGGGGTGGTGCCTGTGGCTCAAGAAGTAGGGTGCCGGCCCCATATACTGGAGGTGGCAGGTCCAAACCCAACCCTGACCAAAAACTGCAAAAAAGAAAGAAAGAAAATTCTGTGTAGAATAGATTCTATATGTAGTAAGTACTTACCAAAGACATGAATGCCATCCTTTCAACTGAAGGCACAGGCCTTTGTGATGTGAATGTTAAATTCAGCAACAATAAATGCACATAATGGACTGTCATTAAGTTATAAGACAGTAAAGAATTAATAAATAGGATATGATATTTAAGTCTAAATTTCTAAAACAATGAACAACAAAGATCAACAACTTAGAAGATATCTGACTATGATTTTCATTTTAATAAGCAAAATTAGAAGACTTGAAAATAGCTAAATAATTCCTCTAAAGTTGAGTGGTTACTATCATACAGGCAGTCGCTGAGTTATAGACACTTAACTTGCACTTAACAAATGGGACTATTACAGTTAATAGGCAAATGCACCTGTTCCAACTTATATAAAAATTCAACTTAAGAGCAAACCTACAGAACCTATCTTGTTTGTAACCCAGGGACCGCCTGTATATGGTATTTCAATTACTTTTCATCTGTTAGCCCTTTGTTCACTTTAGAATTTCCACAAATGCCCCCAAGCACTTACACTGCACGTCACTGACGTGAGGTGTCTGCTCTTGGCTGGCTGCACCCCGTCTGCTCCAATGAGAAACTTGATGCTCTTTAGGATTTGTGGTGTGGGCAGGAGTTTGTCTAAAGTGGGGTTTCAGAAATGGCCGGAAATCCTTACAGGTAAAACCCATGTTTCTTTGTCTATAGTTGTACATTTATATCTAGAATCTCAACAATAAGCATAGAGCCATTTCGTTGCCCAATGACAGCTGAATTACAGTTTCCAACAGTTTGTAGAACACACCCAGCCCCAGCTTAAGTGGGTGCTCTCAAGCCCGTGTTAGATTTGGATTAACGTCTTTGGGTTTTGGAAAGGAGGCCAAAGTCTCACCAGACGGATTTAACTCACAATCTGGCAGCACAAGATACACTGGGGGAGGAAGGAGAAGGTGTGGTCACCTCTCTGTAGGACTTTTCTCACTGCTTGGTCACTACACTCCAACACAAACCCATTAATTCAACATGTCTCCTCCAAAAGTTTGATTTCAGAAAACCCATTCCCGGAATCGCACCTCTTAACTTGCAGCTCATGTGTTGTGATGCCTCCCGCAAGAGCAGTTTTCTGCTCCCTTGCCCCACATTGAATTCACTGCTAACTAACCCTATAACCATCACACTGCCCACAACCCCTCCTGTCTTCACTGCACTTATTCACTCAGCTTAGATTCCTCTGTGCATTGCTGAGGAGTATAACACTTTTCACAGAGAATAACACTGCACACAGTGAATAACACTTCTCCTGGAGTGCAACTCTTATCACAGGGTACAACACTTCTCACGGAGTATAACACTTCCCACAGAGTATAACACTTCTCACAGAGCACAAGACTTCTCATGGAGTACAACACTTTTCACAGTGTACAACACTTTACAGAGAGTACAGCACCTCACATGGAGTACAACACTTCTCACCGCATATAACACTTCTCACAGGGTACAACACTTCTCACAGTGTACAACACCTCACAGGGAGTATAGCACCTCACATGGAGTATAACACTTCTCACTGGGTACAACACTTCTCACAGCATATAACACTTCTCACAGGGTACAACACTTTTCACAGTGTACAACACCTCACAGGGAGTATAGCACCTCACACAGAGTATAACACTTCTCATGGAGTACAACACTTCTCACAGCATATAACACTTCTCACAGGGTACAACACTTTTCACAGTGTACAACACCTCACAGGGAGTATAGCACCTCACACAGAGTATAACACTTCTCATGGAGTACAACACTTCTCACAGCATGTAACACTTCTCACTGGGTACAACACTTCTCAAGGAGTATAACATTTTTCATGGAGTATAACACTTCTCACAGTGTATACAGTATAGCACTTCCTACAGCATATAGAATGCCTCACACAATGTAACACTCCTCGCAGCATATAACACTTCTCACGGTATATAAAAATTCTCACTGAGTATAATATTTCCCACAGAGTATAACACTTCTTGCAGCATATAACACTTCTCATGGAGTACAACACCTCATATAGAGTATGACACTTCTCACTGAGTATAACACTTTTCACAGAGTACAACACTCCTCACAGTGTATAACACTTCTCACACAGTATAGCACTTCCTACAGCATGTGACGTGCATCATACAATATAACACTTTTCACAGAATATAACACTTAAGGTAGAGTATAACTCTTTTCAGTATATAAAACTTCTCAATGAGTATAACACTTTCCACGAAGTATAACACTTCCTACAGCATATAACACTTCTCACAGCATACAACTCTTCTCACAGAGTATACACTTCCCACAGAGTATAACATCTTCTACTGAGTATAACACTTCTCACAGAGTATAAATCTTCTCACAGCATATAATACTTCACACAGTATGACAGTCTTCACAGCATATAATACTTACAGCAGAGTATAACACTTTGCACAGTATGTAACACTTCTCCCTGAGAATAACACTTCCCACAGAGGGTAACGCTTCCCAAAGCTTATAACACTTCTCACAGCATGTAACACTTGTCATAGAATATAACACTTCTCAAAGAGGATAACACTTCCTACAGCATATAACACTCCTCACACAGTATAACACTTGGCACAGAACATAATGCTTATAGCAGAATATAACACTTCTCACAGAGTATAACACTTCCCACAGTGTATAACACTTCTCACAGAGTATTACATGTCTCACAGTATGACAAAGTATAATACTTCTCAGAGTATAACACTTCTGACACAGTATGGCACCTCCCCAAGGGTATAACACCTCCCACAGTGTATAACATCTGTCACAGAGTATGACTCTTCCCACAGAGTATAACACCTCTCACAGAATATAACATCTCCCACAGGGTATAACACTTCTCACAGAGTGTAACATTTCTCACAGAGCATGACACCTCCCACAGAGTATGACAACTCTCACAGTGTATAACACCTCTAACAGGGTGTAACATCTCCCACAGCATATATAACACTTCCCGCAGAGTATAATACTTCCCGAAGAGTATGACACTTCCCACAGAGTATGACATCTCTCACAGAGTACGACACTTCTCACAGAATATGACACTTCCCACAGAGTATGACTCCTCTCACAGAGTACGACACTTCTCACAGAATATGACACTTCCCACAGAGTATGACTCCTCTCACAGAGTATAACACTTCCCACAGAGTATGACACCTCCCACAGTGTATAATACCTCTCACAGAATTTAACATTTCTCACAAAGTCTGACACCTCCCATGGAGTATGACACCTCTCTCACAGAGTATAACACCTCTAACAGGGTGTAACACCTCTCACAGGGTATGACACCTCCCACAGAATATAACACTTCCTGTAGAGTATGACATTTCCCACAGAGTATGACACCTCTCATAGGGTATGACAGTTTTCACAGAGTATGACACTTATCACAGAGTATGACACCTCCCACAGGGTATAACACCTCTCATGGGGTATACCACCTATCACAGGGTATAACACTTCTCACATAATATAACACTTCTCACAGAGTATAACACCACTAACAGTGTGTAACACCTCCCACAGCATATAACACAGAGTATGACATTTCCCACAAAGTATGACACCTCTCACAGAGTATAACACTTCCTGCCGCATGTAACACTTCCTGCAGGGTATGACACCTCTCACATAGTGTAACACTCACTTCTCACAGAGTATAACAGTTCTGTCAAAGTATAACACCTCTCACAGAGTATAACACTTCCTGCAGCTTATAACACTTCCTACAGAATATAACACCTCTCTCACAGAGTATAACACTTCTCATGGTATTTATCTAGAGTTCATTACCCACACTGGATGATAACCTCTGCACCTCAGCTTCACTTATGTATCCCCATGGACCGACACAATACAGATAATATTTTAATGTATTAAATAATGTAAAAATAATTTATATTTACAAATGAATACAACTCTGTGAAGAGAAGTTTTTTGTTTGGAACCTAGAATTCCAGAATATTCTAAGCAAAGAGACCTTAGAATCATATAACCCAATTATATCATCTACTGATGAAGAAACTTTGGCTCAGGAGAATTAGGGAACCCTGTGTGTTCCCAGACCTGGAATCCAGGTATCACTCAATTCCCAGGTGTCTTGACTCACTTCTTTTGTCTTGTGATGAATTCCTTCGGTTCTTTAGTTGAAAGCTAAGGAAAGTGTCTTTGGCTAATTCAATCAATAAGAGAGGTATTAAAAGGCTTTGAGTTGTTCTCAGAATTAAGGAGGAATCTGCCACCCAGGCTTTAGAAAAGACAGAAACTAGTGTGGCCCTGGACATTTGGGCAATGTGTGCTAACAGATTGTTGTAACAGCACCAAAGTCAGGTCATCAACTCCAATCGATCATTTTCTTCTGCTGTGTCACTCCTCTCCACAGGCACATTTCTAGGAGTAAAAGTATGAGAGTCTTAGTTTGGTTTCACTCTCACCCTCAAGCTCACCAAGCTCTGGTACTGCCAATTCTGGGTGTGATGATGACACCGGGAAATGGAAACGCTGTTGCTACAAGATGAAGGGCTGCCTGCAGGACAGGCAGAACTACAGATGTCCACAGCACATAGTAGCGCAGAGCTGGTAGGAGCTGTGCCTGATGCCACAGTCCTGGCCTCCTGACACGCCTTGCGACCAGGCTGGCATTCTATTCTTGTTGAAGTTATTTGGCCATAGCTCTCTTTCCGGCGAGTTATGCAAATTTTCCTGCATGAGAATTCTCTCAGAAAGGGCCCGCAGGCAGAGGGCAGGACCTCCTGTGATGTGAGCCGGGGCTGTGGCTCTGGCTCCACCGCACATTCTGTTGTGCTGGCTCCTGTCTACCCAGAGGTCAGCTTGCTGTGAGTGTGGAATTCCGTTTTCTCTCCCCTCACGTCCCTTCAAATGAAGTGGCCTGAGAAACACTCTCAGCGTGGAGAAGAAGGTGTGTGCACTAGGCATGTTTTCTCCTCACTACTGATACGGCACAGCTGAGCTGCAGAGACAGCAGTGCCCTCAGCATTAACTCACCAAACACCTATTAAACTCCTGGCCAGGGATTGAGATTATGTTGACAGCAAACAGAATTGGAACAACTGCCTCCATTGTGTTTTCCTGATTCTTGACATCATCCTTTCCCCCTCTCTGCCCCTTCCCTCACCGTAACTAACGATTGCCACATAATACCGGAGCTGCCCAACATACAGCTCTGCTTCTTCAGGATTTTTTATGGAAGAAAGGGAAAGAGAGGAAGACCAAAGAAGTGCTTAAGGTTTTCCAAAGTGGAAATAAGATCAAAACGAGAATTGAAGTGTCTTCTTCCTTTGCTCAACAGATCACTGGGCACATGGGGATCTGAAATGGAATCAGAGACTGGAGCTCCCAGGCCCTCTGCCCTCCTCTACCATGAGCGGAAGACATTAGCCTTCTTTCTGCTTGTCTTTTGAGATGTTCTTTTCACTCTGGAACATAAGGCAAGCCTGTTGTAAGTCCCAGCATTGCAGGGGACTGTAATGGAACCGAGCAGAAAGACTGATTAAAAATCAAGGTTAATGGAACTACACCCAGAGGCCAAAAGGAAACAGAAGCACTTATGACCAGACAATATCCTGGGAGGCAACACAAAAAATCAGAGTCAAAAACGTTTAATTTGAAATGATTCCACATAGCCTCGTCTCCTTTATCTAGAGTGTCGGCACTTGGCAAAATACAAGTCTGACTCGCATGTAAAGATGTTTCCCTGTCGCTCCCTGTGTGGGATAAACTCACCTGGGAGGAAGACAACATGCTCTGTACATGTAACTGTCTTGCTCCCCCGCCTGGGCCCCGGCCCACACAGAGCTGCAAGGTGCTAAGCCAGGAGACCTGGGAAAGGGGTTGCACTGATCACCTGAGGACTGTCTCGCCCAGTGTCACCAAAAGAGGGAAAGGTAAGGCCTCCATAGATAGGGTGGCCCCTGCACTGAGCCACCTGAGGTAGAATTCTTAGTGAAGTCACCTTCATTCTAATTAAGACAACACGTATCCAACGGCAGGCAACAAGTATTTCTTTCAAGCAACTGTAAGATGAAAGTCTCCAGAAGCTTTGGAGGCTTCATTGTCTGAAACTAAATATGATCTCCGTAGCAGATTCAAATATGTCGACTGCCTTGGATCATGTTATAATGAAAATTATAATAAAAGCCAAGACTCACTGACCTGTTATGTGCTGGAGACTATGGAAGTGTTTTTACACAGATTATCTAACTTACAGGGGTAATACCGTAATGCTGTGAGTGGATATTATCAATATCCCAATTCTTGGGGATATCCCAAGTTCGTACAGCTGGGAAGTTGTAGAGCTGCAGCTTGAACCAGGTACCTGGACCCTGGAGCCTGAGCCTGTGACCATCACCCAACATGTCACCCGACACCATCACATTCACCGAACCCCAGGGCTTTGAATCGGAAGCAAGTCCTCTGTAGGCTTTTTAAAACAATAAAAAGAGACAAGAGTTCATAATTCATTGAATCTTAAAAGGAGTTTCCTATCCTTTTTATTTTCCTGAAGTCGTGAAGATCGTTAGTGGTCTACTGGGACCTGGACATGAGTCTGTATTTTAGCTGCCTGTGCTTATCAGTTGGTGAGCCAGAGATTCCACACCTTGTGCTATGGGAAAGGCCAAACTCTAGACACCCAACTCTGGCCAGACGAAAGGAACAGAAGTTCCCTCGTCAGACCACACTGACAACGGGGGAGAAGGACACTGCCTCTGCGGAGGCATGGGCTGCCCTGGGAGCGGAATGAGCAGCAGGGCGGTGAGGTGATGTGGTCCCCAGTCCCCACAGGAGGAGAGTGCCCACTTGTTTGGATAATTCTTCAGGCCAATAGAAACCTGAAACCCTCCACTTGGGGATAAGAAGGGACTGTACCTGACCCCTTATTTACAGAGGCCGAGTTGGGAGGTAGATTTGGACTCAGGCCACCTGAGGCCCTCTGACTTCACCAAACATCAAGACAGGCCATAACAAATGGGCCTTGATGTTAATCCTCACGGCACAATCGCTCTGTAAAACACAAACAGATGGGACCCAAAGGGGACATGCAGGGTCAGATGCCTGCTAGACGAGAAGGGGGTGGGGCTGAACAACTGAAGCCACGTGGAAAGGGAAATGCCACATGGGACTAGGGGGTTGTAGCCAGATTTCCAAGGGCCTTGACAGCCCATTAAGATTTCTGAGCAATAGAAGCACCAGACCCAGGGGATGTTTCAGGAGAAACCTATCTGTCATGGGGATGGGTTGGAAGGGGGGAGGAACAGGGACAGGCACAGAAGATTACTGTTTATTAAAATCAGAACAGGGAGAAGCCACGAGCATTTGAGCTGGAAAAGTGGCCCCAGTGGAAAGAGAAGTAAAAGAGAAAGTCAAGAGAAATTATAGTGGCACAGACCACAGGACCAATCACCTGACCGGCTGTGGGGAGTGACAGGCCAACAAACTCAACGATTCCTCTGAGGTAGCCTGTCCTTGTCTAAAATTTTGTTAGATTGTCCATCATGGATTTTTTTACATTGATTTTGATTTCTGAAAGTAAGTATTATATTAAAACATTTATTTCAACTACAAGAGCATATTCGTTTTCTGTGACTATTGTAACAAATCATTATACATTTAGTGGCTAAAAATAACAGGACTGTGTTCTCTCTCCCAGTTGTGGATGCTGTAGGTCTGAAGTCGAAGAGTTGGTGGGGCTGCTCCCTGGGGAGGCTCTCTGGGAGAAAGCCTCATGTGCAGCCCGACCTGGCACGGCCGGCACTCCTCTGCTTGGGGCTGTAGCCCCTGTGGTCACACAGTCTTATCTTCTGTCTGACTCTCTTATAACCACACTTGTGATTGCCTGAAGGGGCTCACCTGGGTAATCCTGGGTCACCTCATCTCCAGACCCTTAATTCAATCATATTTGCAAAGTCTTTGCTATGTAAGGCGACATTCACAGGTTCTACAAATTAGTATGGGAACATTTGGGGTAGGAGGTACGCTAATTTTTAGTCTACCACACTGACTTTTTTAAAACATCACTTTACATTTTGTATCTAAGACAAGTGCCTCACCTCATTCCTCACTTTAATCCTTGATCCTGGAAAATTTGGAGAATTGTGCTTTTACTAATAGACATAGGGAATTCAAGAGAAGGTACTGATTTGGAACAAAAACAATATTGCTTAAATATTTAAAGAACACCCGCTATTGTGTCAGACATTATAGTATATGGAGTTAAAGTATAAGACCTGATTTTCATATTCTTTGAACACGGCCTCATTTTCCTGGAGCTAGATGGAGGCCTGCTAGGTCAGGCTGGACTAAGGATGCTCCCTGGTCTACAGTTCCCAGGGTCCAGATTGAGAGCTGGCACCGAGCGGAGCCTGCCAGTGACGGAGTGGGCACAGACACAGGGTGACCACGCGGAGCCAGCCAGTGACGGATTGACACAGACACGGGGTGACTACACGGAACCCGCCAGTGATGGAGTGACACAGACACGGGGTGGCCACGCGGAGCCCACCAGTGACGGAGTGGACACAGATGCGGGGTGGCCACGCAGACCCCGCCAGTGACAGAGTGGACACAGACGCGGGGTGACCACGCGGAGCCCGCCAGTGACGGAGTGACACAGACACGGGGTGACCACGCGGAGCCCGCCAGTGACATAGTGACACAGACACGGGGTGACTACGCGGAGCCCATCAGTGATGGAGTGAACACAGACACAGGGTGAACAGACACAGGGTGACCACACGGAGCCTGCCAGTGACAGAGTGGACACAGACAGAGGGTGACCATGCGAAGCCCACCTGTGATGGAGGAACGCAGACACAGGGTGGCCACGCGGACCCCACCAGTGACGGAGTAGACACAGACACGGGGTGACCACACGGAGCCCACCAGTGATGGAGTGACACAGACACAGGGTGACCATGCGGAGCCCGCCAGTGACGGAGTGACCCAGACACGGGGTGACTACGCGGAGCCCACCAGTGATGGAGTGACACAGACACAGGGTGAACAGACACAGGGTGACCACGCGGACCCCACCAGTGACAGAGTGGACATAGACACAGGGTGACCACACAGAGCCCACCAGTGATGGAGTGACACAGACACAGGGTGACCATGCGGAGCCCACCAGTGATGGAGTGACACAGACACAGGGTGACCATGCGGAGCCCGCCAGTGACGGAGTGACACAGACACAGGGTGACCACGCAGACCCCACCAGTGATGGATTGGACACAGACACAGGGTGACCACGCGGAGCCCGCCAGTGATGGAGTGACACAGACACGGGGTGAACAGACACAGGGTGACCATGCAGACCCCACCAATGACAGAGTGGACATAGACACAGGGTGACCACACAGAGCCCACCAGTGATGGAGTGACACAGACACAGGGTGACCATGCGGAGCCCGCCAGTGACGGAGTGACCCAGACACGGGGTGACTACGCGGAGCCCACCAGTGATGGAGTGACACAGACACAGGGTGAACAGACACAGGGTGACCATGCAGACCCCACCAATGACAGAGTGGACATAGACACAGGGTGACCACACAGAGCCCACCAGTGATGGAGTGACACAGACACAGGGTGACCATGCGGAGCCCGCCAGTGATGGAGTGACACAGACACAGGGTGACCATGCGGAGCCCGCCAGTGATGGAGTGACACAGACACAGGGTGACCACACAGAACCCACCAGTGATGGAGTGGACACAGACACAGGGTGACCACGTGGAGCCCGCCAGTGATGGAGTGACACAGACACAGAGTGACCACATGGAGCCCACCAGTGATGGAGTGACACAGACACAGGGTGACCATGCGGAGCCCGCCAGTGACGGAGTGACACAGACACGTGGTGACTACGCGGAGCCCACCAGTGATGGAGTGACACAGACACAGGGTGAACAGACACAGGGTGACCATGCAGACCCCACCAATGACAGAGTGGACATAGACACAGGGTGACCACACAGAGCCCACCAGTGATGGAGTGACACAGACACAGGGTGACCATGCGGAGCCCGCCAGTGATGGAGTGACACAGACACAGGGTGACCATGCGGAGCCCGCCAGTGATGGAGTGACACAGACACAGGGTGACCATGCGGAGCCCGCCAGTGACGGAGTGACACAGACACAGGGTGACCACACAGACCCCACCAGTGACGGAGTGGACACAGACACAGGGTGACCACGTGGAGCCCGCCAGTGATGGAGTGACACAGACACAGAGTGACCACATGGAGCCCACCAGTGATGGAGTGACACAGACACAGGGTGACCATGCGGAGCCCGCCAGTGACGGAGTGACACAGACACAGGGTGACCACACAGACCCCACCAGTGACGGAGTGGACACAGACACAGGGTGACCACGTGGAGCCCGCCAGTGATGGAGTGACACAGACACAGAGTGACCACATGGAGCCCGCCAGTGATGGAGTGACACAGACACAGGGTGACCATGCGGAGCCCGCCAGTGACGGAGTGACACAGACACAGGGTGACCACACAGACCCCACCAGTGACGGAGTGGACACAGACACAGGGTGACCACGTGGAGCCCGCCAGTGATGGAGTGACACAGACACAGAGTGACCACATGGAGCCCACCAGTGATGGAGTGACACAGACACAGGGTGACCATGCGGAGCCCGCCAGTGACGGAGTGACACAGACACGGGGTGACTACGCGGAGCCCACCAGTGATGGAGTGACACAGACACAGGGTGAACAGACACAGGGTGACCATGCAGACCCCACCAATGACAGAGTGGACATAGACACAGGGTGACCACACAGAGCCCACCAGTGATGGAGTGACACAGACACAGGGTGACCATGCGGAGCCCGCCAGTGATGGAGTGACACAGACACTGGGTGACCATGTGGAGCCCGCCAGTGACGGAGTGACACAGACACAGGGTGACCACACAGACCCCACCAGTGACGGAGTGGACACAGACACAGGGTGACCACGTGGAGCCCGCCAGTGATGGAGTGACACAGACACAGAGTGACCACACGGAGCCCACCAGTGATGAAGTGACACAGACACAGGGTGAACAGACACAGGGTGACCACGCGGATCCCACCAGTGATGGAGTGACACAGATACAGGGTGACTCCGCGGAGCCCAACAGTGACGGAGTGGTCACAGACACAGGGTGACTACATGGAGCCCGTCAGTGACGGAGTGGACACAGGGCGACAATGCGCACGTTACTGCAGAAGGAAAGAGAAGCCCAGTGAGAATCTGCCCAGGGAGCTGGATGGGTCCCCTGCAGGAGAGGGAAGAGGCCCTGAGTCTGAGCGCATGGTCTTTCCCGTGGGCACTGGGTGTCCCGCCTCCCCTGCAGACTGGCTGTGGTCTCCGTCCCTAGGGGTGAGTGGCAGGTTGTGGTTACACAGCAAACTTCTTATTACTCAGCAGTCTCCCCCAACCTCCCTGAAGAACCCCTGGGGATGTGGGGAAGATGGAGTTGAAATTTGCAGGGTTAGGGCGGCGCCTGTGGCTCAGTCGGTAGGGCGCCGGCCCCATATACCGAGGGTGGCGGGTTCAAACCCTGCCCCGGCTGAACTGCAAATCAAAAAATAGCTGGGCGTTGTGGCGGGCGCCTGTAGTCCCAGCTACTCGGGAGGCTGAGGCAAGAGAATCGCTTAAGCCCAGGAGTTGGAGGTTGCTGTGAGCTGTGTGATGCCATGGCACTCTACCGAGGGTGATAAAGTGAGACTCTGTCTCTACAAAAAAAAAAAGAAAAGAAAAGAAATTTGCCGGGTTAATTGTATGGTAATGACCCCAGGTCAGATTAAGGTGGGAGGGGCCCTGGCTGCTTCCAGGCTGCAATCCGGCCCCCACTCTGTGCCTGCTACATTTGCCTTTTGCAGACCTAACAGGCCCGCCCAGAGAACAGGGTGGGATGCTTTGCGTCTTACCCAGAGCTGCGGAGTGGTGCATAGGGCAGGTGAACTCTGTGAGCTGAGACTCTGTGCAGGAACATTTGTGTTTGATTTGGTGAAAATGTGAATTATTTCACCTTTGACCAGAATATCACCACTACCCTGGAATTTCTCTATTGTCACCAGTCCCCTGGGGGAACCCCAGTTTCCCTATAAGGACATAGGACTGTTGCACCAATATTCAGAAGATACACTGATGAAAGGGGGAAAAAGAACTGGAGGCGGGAATAGAATGGCCATTTGGTGATGTTGGGTAAAGTTAAGGTGGGGCCGTTTAGGGCAGAGATGGGGGCAGGGGGAGCTGGCCAGGAAGACCAGGAAGAGAGGAGGCAGAGAACACTCACCAGACAGCTTCAGGAGCCCAGAGTCCTCCTTCCTGAAGCTGTCTTGATCTTTCTTCACAAAAAACGAGAACCAAGGCGTGTGCTTAAAGCAGGGGCCTGAAGAGTGGCTCTTCTGTTTATAATACACCCAACAGGAATCTGGGGGTCATTGTGATGAGGGCACAAAACCTGTGGCCTCCCTGTGAACAAATTCCCTACCTGTGAAGAAGAAGAAAAAAATTATAAAATGTACATGGTGGGTGCATGGGTGATCACTGTATAATACCACTGTGTAACATACAATGCATACACTGTATTGTATGTTTAAAAAATTGCCTAATAAAATATTGGAAAATTAAAACAAAAACAAAAAACAAGAATGAGAACCAGTATCTGGTAGAAATGATTACAGCAGCATAAGGCTGTGTTGTGCTAAAATTGTGAAGAGTGAAGGTTTCATAATATTCCTACTTCACAATTCAATGTCGGACCTCAGGACAGCCCCTTCTGGTGTCCTGTTAAGAACTCCCGAGCTCAAGGGACCCACCCACCTCAGCCTTTCAGAGTGCTAGGATTACAGGTGTGAGCCACCTCTCCCAGCCAGTACGTTTTTAAAATTTAAAAAATAAAATAATAACACAATTTAAAAAAAGAATGTTTAAAACAAGTAGGAAGGCGCACTGGTAAAATTGCTTTTCCAAAAGAATAGTAGCTATCAGCCCAGGAATTCTACATTCTCAGCAATGATTTAACACCTTGCTTAAAATTTTCAAGCATCTTACTAATTCTTTCCCCTTAGCTGATTTAAAAAAAAAAAAAAATAGGCTCATATGTTGGGTAGTTCTTTTTACATTCTGTTAATAAAGTAACATTTGGTAACATGTTTAATACTAATTATATGAATGGATTAGAGTAATAGCAAAATAAAACCCATTGAAACTTGCTTTTAAAATATAACTAAGGAAATGAAGCGCCTGTGAAGATATTAACAGCTTTCCTCGATTTTAAATTTTCAAGCATTATTTAAAGCTCTTTGGGGACCGTCACCACTGACACCTTACTGTTGCTTGTATTTGGCAAGATTCTCCATGTCAACTGTACACTCTAAGGCTAGACAAGAAAGAGAAGTGAAGGGGAAAATTTGGCTGAAATAGAAGCAAATCGTCTTGGTCTGATGTACAGGTTTCACTTACATGACTCAGGGAGGTACTAGGTGTAAAAGGGGCAGTTATTGCAGTGAATAAATAGGAGAAGTGACTTCTGGGAAGAAATCCAGATTCTTTTTTATTTAAAGTAGTTAGTTTGATTTAGCTTGAAACAATATTTATGCACATCAGAAGTAAAACCATCAAAAAGATCAGCTATTTGATCAATTTTTAGGAGAAAACAGATCCCAAACTTGGCATTACTTATAAGCATGCAATATGTGTGTTCATACCTACAAACATATTCTGAACATTAACGTTTTGAAGAAAAAAAATGTTGTTTATACATCTTACATCAGTTCTGAAATTCACTTAGGAAAATTCCTTAGATGCTCTTAGAGATGGAAACTCTAATAAGTAAAGTCTAATTTTTAAGAATGTCTGTACTCAACAGCTCTTTGACCTGAATTACACAGCGCATTTTCAGCTTTGTAACTCTTAGAGTGCATGTAATTTTTAATTGACTTTTCTTTGGCAATATCAGTATGTTTGTGCTACATTCATGGGACTCCCTCTGGTGTATAACTTAACACATGAAAATTCTTGTTTTACTCTTTACTAAGGTTTTCTTGAACCCTGATGGATAAAGCATCTAATTATGGAGTACTGTGGAAGGCTTTGGATCAAATCGTATGTTTTTATTGAAAATGAGGTCATGTTGGGTTGTGTGATATAACTAAATAACCAGTTAACTATTTATCCAAGCCAAACACAGGGTAATTAGGGTTAGTAAGCAATGCTTCCTCCCTGAGATCCGTAACTCAGACATGGTGCTTTGGTAACAATATGGGTAGAAATTGTCTATGTTTTTCTTGGACATTAAACGAAGGATATTTTCTAACTAAAGTGTATTTAGGTAGAATTTAATTTTACCTTCATTTTTAATTTACATGGTAACACCTACAACATTTGCCAAGTAATTACATCAAATTATGTAGCACAAAATGTATGTATGTGTGTAACATAACAGATTATTATAAATAAATAATGAATTGGGAGTTCTAGATAATAATTTAAAAAGGGATTTCTTTAGTCATCCATTAGAACATTTTTGATACCCGATTTCTATATATTTCATGAAAATATTAATTTTAAATATATTATTCTATTGCTTCTCCTATGCAAAAAAAAAAAAAAAAAAATCTCCTCCTGAAATGTTTTAATTCCAATTCTCTGCCACTTTCAAAGGCCTGTGATTCTGTGTGCCTGGAAGCCCTGTGCTTTGGATCTGATGTTCTGATGTTCAGGAATCAACACACTCATGGTGTAGGTAGATTCATGTGTTAGAATTTTATTAAAACAACAAACTTAGATCAGTCCAAAGCATTTCGTCCTAATAATGCCTAATTTTTAACTTTGTAAAGTGTGTACTTAGGCACAAATTCTTAGAATATAAGATTATTAAACTGGATAACTAGTATACTCTCTTATTTCTCTTCTTGGGATTTGAACTATCGCTCCTATCAAGATTCCAGCATTTTGGTATACATTTCATGTTGTTTAGGTGAACCCAAAAAATTGCTTTCTAATTCAGCCTTGGCCTGCCTACCAGATAATTTTTTCATTCAGCACTTAGGCCTCGAGAGGTGATTGTAGTGTATCATCGTACGATGTCTATACTCATTTCGTGTTTACTACTGATGCCACTTCAAAAATGCGATATTGTCAAAATTGTGCCAACTGTGAAATGAAAATGTCTTAGACATCTGTGAACAGCTGTATCACATAGCTTGACATCTGTGAAATCAAAAGTGTATTTCAAATTCAACTTTCAAACCCCAGAATTCAAGTAAGCAAAAACTGACCATGTGTTAAAAACACTTGAAACTCTTCCTCTTGTAACTGTTTATCTACATTTTAAAAACTCTGTTTACATTGTAGTAACAGCTGTGTTTAAAAGGGACATGACAGAGCAGACTAATTTATAATGCAAAACTCTATGCTAAAAAAAAACTTATGTTTGAAAAAACACTTCAAAAGAGGGCAAAAATGATTAAAATAGACACAACCATTTGTTTAAACTATGACTTTCTCAAGAAAAAACAGCCTAATGTAAACTGCCCCGTGCGTGTTCCAGGCAGCTGTTCTGTGTAAAGCCTCCACAGAGCCTTTCCTCTGGGGGATGGGCAGAAAGCAAATGAGAAACTGACCATAGCAGAAGGTCGTCGCCGTTTAAGAAACCGCACAATCTAAGGAGGGAGTGTTGTCTTTGAAGTGGGCCAGGTCAGTTAAACCAGGTATGGAGGACAGAGCCAGTGGTCCTCGCTGTGGTGAGCCACCTCACAACTGAAGACAGAAAGGTCATTTGCTGAGTTTCTAGCAGAAAAACTGCAAAAGTTTTCAATAAGAAAGAAAGTACCAATTAAGTTGGTTTGTCTGTGTCATGTTGTATATTAGCTAAACTTTCTTTCTTATACTTGTTTGGGCATCTTGTGGACGCGACACTAGGCCTCTTTTCCATCGTTTCATTTTGTTTCTCGTGGTATTTGACCTCTCTCTCTCTCTTTCTCTCTGTCTCTCTCACATAACCCTTTTTTTTGGGTGGGGGGGTGGCTTCCCATGACGCCATTCTGCCGTCTCACCTCTTGACAACGCCTGAGGATCCAGATGCTGCACACTTCCTCTGCTTCTTTTCCAGATGTCCCCTGAGTCCTATCTTCAGCTGCTTTCTCTACTCAGATGCAGCAAAATGGTCTCATGTATCTCAGTGAGGAAAGAGGGCAGAGTTGTCATGTGTCAGCCTGGCCTTTGAAGCAGCCACTGTGTGCTCAGGAGTCAGGAATTAGCTGAGAGAGTCAGGCCTGAAGCAACCTGTGCAGACGATAACCAAGGACCAGCCGACAACAAGGACGCCAGCCAGGGGCAGACAGCACAGACTCTGCTCTCCCACTCCTGCACATCAGCTTTGGAAAATGTAGAGAGGGACATGAAATCCCAGACAAATTAAAATTGAGTTTTCCTGCCCAATAAAATAAGAACCCAAAATAGAAATTAAGCTCAGTTAAAGAAAGATAATGGCAGTTCCATTCTGCATTCCACCGACTCTGTGGAATGACTTCCCCAGCCATTCCTCACACAGGGCCGGGAACACAGTTGACATTCAAAAACACGATTTTCCTATTTCTATGGAACGTCACAAAACGTTCATGAAGCATTAGCTGATATGTAAAAGTGAATTGGCTTTCATTCGTTCATCTCATGTAACAGTGATAGTTTGAACACTTTCTGTGTGCTAGGCAATATTGTAAGCTCTGAAAATACAGTAACAAGCATACAAAGTTCCGGCCTTTTAGAAACAGAAATGGCTGAAAATGTGAATGCAGTAAAGAGGGAAGGAGGGAGGAGGAAGGAGAAATGGAGGAAGAAAGGAAGGAAGGAAGTGAGGGAGGGAGGAGCGATGGAGTAAGGGAAGGAAGGAAGTGAGGGAGGGAGGAGCGATGGAGGAAGGGAAGGAAGGAAGTGAGGGAGGGAGGAGCGATGGAGGAAGGGAAGGAAGGAAGTGAGGGAGGGAGGGAGGAGGGATGGAGGAAGGGAAGGAAGGAAGTGAGGGAGGGAGGAGCGATGGAGGAAGGGAAGGAAGGAAGTGAGGGAGGGAGGGAGGAGGGATGGAGGAAGGGAAGGAAGGAAGTGAGGGAGGGAGGAGCGATGGAGGAAGGGAAGGAAGGAAGTGAGGGAGGGAGGAGCAATGGAGGAAGGGAAGGAAGGAAGTGAGGGAGGGAGGGAGGAGGGATGGAGGAAGGGAAGGAAGGAAGTGAGGGAGGGAGGAGCGATGGAGGAAGGGAAGGAAGGAAGTGAGGGAGGGAGGAGCGATGGAGGAAGGGAAGGAAGGAAGTGAGGGAGGGAGGAGCAATGGAGGAAGGGAAGGAAGGAAGTGAGGGAGGGAGGGAGGAGGGATGGAGGAAGGGAAGGAAGGAAGTGAGGGAGGGAGGAGCGATGGAGGAAGGGAAGGAAGGAAGTGAGGGAGGGAGGAGCGATGGAGGAAGGGAAGGAAGGAAGTGAGGGAGGGAGGAGCGATGGAGGAAGGGAAGGAAGGAAGTGAGGGAGGGAGGAGCAATGGAGGAAGGGAAGGAAGGAAGTGAGGGAGGGAGGAGCGATGGAGTAAGGGAAGGAAGGAAGTGAGGGAGGGAGGGAGGAGCGATGGAGGAAGGGAAGGAAGGAAGTGAGGGAGGGAGGAGCGATGGAGGAAGGGAAGGAAGGAAGTGAGGGAGGGAGGAGCGATGGAGGAAGGGAAGGAAGGAAGTGAGGGAGGGAGGAGCGATGGAGGAAGGGAAGGAAGGAAGTGAGGGAGGGAGGGAGGAGGGATGGAGGAAGGGAAGGAAGGAAGTGAGGGAGGGAGGAGCGATGGAGGAAGGGAAGGAAGGAAGGAAGTGAGGGAGGGAGGGAGGAGGGATGGAGGAAGGGAAGGAAGGAAGTGAGGGAGGGAGGAGCGATGGAGGAAGGGAAGGAAGGAAGTGAGGGAGGGAGGGAGGAGGGATGGAGGAAGGGAAGGAAGGAAGTGAGGGAGGGAGGGAGGAGGGATGGAGGAAGGGAAGGAAGGAAGGAGGGAAGACCAGGAATGACACAGGTAAGGGAGTAAAACCTGGCAGAATATTGCAGTGTGATGGGACAAGGGAGCTCCATGCGTGGTCTTGCCCAGTGTGGTCAGGAAGCCCTCTCTGGTGAGGAAATTAATGCAGAGCTTGCATGACATTCGGAAACATGTCTTAGAGATCTCTGGAGAAGCCATTCCAGACCCGTGATCCAGACGGGTGATCCATCCCGGCACACACCCATGAGAAGTCTTCTAAACTAGTTCTTCTCTAAATGCACAACTCAAGTTAGCCTGGAAGGGAAGAAGTCCATAATCGTACAGTGACTCCTAGCCAACCTTGGGTTTCATTTACATAACAGCCAAAATACATTTTCATAACGATTTGCTATTGTTAAGGTGCCCTGTGCATATGTTAAGGTTAAAAAGTGATCTGTATAACCTTTACCTGTGTGCCTGTCTGTCCTTGGTTTGTCCATAGTCACGTCTGACCTGATGAGCACCCTGCACGTCTCTGCACCTCCACCCATGCACCTGCGTAGCACTGCACAGCTGGATTGCAGGGTCATTGCTTTGCTACTAAAGTCCCACATATTATTAACTTACTTCTAAGAGATGCAGAGTCTCCTCCGAGGGAGCTCCTGACTAGCAGGGTAGATAACTCTATACATACACTACACATATGTGTATCTGCGTCTGGTCATGCTTGTAATTGTCTTATGTACACATGAGGCTTAAACTTAAACATTCCTAGGTTATACTTTTTGCAAAACAACTGGATCAAACATCTTCAGCAAGAAGACGAGTTTACTCATAAAGCACAATTGAGGGGATTATTTTTGTTACTATCGTGTAAAGAGTTGCCAAAAAGTTCTCCCCAAAGGTAAAATTTTAATTTGAAGTAGCATACAATCTTACTTTGTTATTGGGAAAAATGTAAAAATTTTCTCCCACTGCTTTGCAAAGGTGCCCTGAGATTTCCCCTTTGGAAAGGGCCACCCACCCCTTCAGCAGAAATTGAATATCAGTTACTCAATGTCTACTCAATGTTCTGGTAGAACAAAGGGCAAAAAAACAAAGCTAGATGGTAGAGGTGTTTGCACTTCCAGCCAGCACCAGTGTAATAACAAGGGCATACAAATGTAAGGTTTATAAATGTACATAAATGAAATCGATACTTATAAATACGTTTCTCTGCCCAAATTGTACTCCTATAAACTAGTAGAAATTTGGAAGTCTGCAGGAAACTAATCATTTTTACTTTATTTGATAATAGCATGAAAAAGAATTACTAAAGATGAAAGGCTTCTCCTGCTTGTGTCAGTCCTATGAACTTTTAAAAAAATTTTTTTGCAGTTTTTTAGCCAGGGCTGGGTTTGAACCCACCACCTCTGGCATACGGGGCCAGCACCCTTCTCCTTTGAGCCTCAGGCGCCACCCAGTCCTATGAACTTTTCTTCTTTTCTGTGGCATGCAGCATTAGCCCTGTAAATGTACAATTGCCTGGGAGAAGATATCTAAATAATTGTACAGTCTAATATTTTTCAATTCTACACTTTTCCAGATATAGTAGAATTGGTTCTTTAGAACAGCATTTGTATTTTGTATTTGAAAAAGAGGGGGATGTTTAAAGGGACAGAGTTGAGCCCAGGGGTTTGAGGTTGCGATGAGCTATGATGGTGCCACGGCACCACAGTCTGGGGGAACGGAGCGAGGACTGGTCTCACAAAAGAGGGGTTCACGGGTCACAAAATTTTTGGAAAAAGTTGAACTAGTTTCTTTAACAGCGGGACTTCTCAGAACCTTTCATATACTAATGTACGTGGTGACTCTAAAAGATGAATATCGTCTGAGGCATTTCCCAAAGTATTTGCCCCGAGCTCTCTTTCCCCACAGCAGCCCGCTGATCTCATATCTGTGTAACACACCGTGGAAAGCGTCTCCTTAAAATAATGACTTACTCTCACAAATCTACACGAGAATATTGTCTTATTCTCAGAAATCTCACTTCTCTGGTAATGGCTTTGAAATGATTTAAAATACATTTGTGAAAAAAAGATGATGACAGAATGCACCTACATTTATTCATTTACTTATCCTCAGACACCTATTGAGTGAGTACCTACTATGTGAGTGAGTACCTACTATGTGCCAGGCACTTTTATAAGTATTGGCAAGAGAGCAGTGAGCAACAAAGGCAAAGTCTCTTTTTGCAGGGAGGTTATTTTCTAGTGCGAGATAAATAATAAACACAGACACGTGTGCATCCGGGAGCGACTATGTAGATACATAATAAACAACACACACACACACACACGTGTGCATCCGTGAGCGACTATGTAGATAAATAATAAACACACACACGTGTGCATCCGTGAGTGACTATGTAGATAAATAATAAACAATCACACACACGTGTGCATCCGGGAGCGACTATGTAGATAAATAATAAACACACACACGTGTGCATCCGTGAGCGACTATGTAGATAAATAATAAACAATCACACACACGTGTGCATCCGGGAGCGACTATGTAGATAAATAATAAACAACACACACGTGTGCATCCGTGAGTGACTATGTAGATAAATAATAAACACACACACGTGTGCATCCGTGAGTGACTATGTAGATAAATAATAAATAATCACACACACATGTGCATCCAGGAGCGACTATGTAGATAAATAATAAACAACACACACGTGTGCATCCGTGAGTGACTATGTAGATAAATAATAACACACACATGTGTGCATCCATGAGCGACTATGTAGATAAATAGTAAACACACACACGTGTGCATCCTTGAGCAACTATGTAGATAAATAATAAACAATAACACACACGTGGGCATCCGGGAGCGACTATGTAGATAAATAATAAACAACACACACGTGTGTGCATCCGGGAGCAACTATGTAGATAAATAGTAAACAACACACACGTGTGCATCCATGAGCAACTATGTAGATAAATAATAACACACACGTGTGTGCATCCGGGAGCAACTATGTAGACAAATAGTAAACAATAACACACACGTGTGCATCCGTGAGCGCTATGTAGGTAAATAATAAACAACACACACGTGTGTCCATCCGTGAGTGACTATGTAGATAAATAATAATCACACACGTGTGTCCATCCGTGAGTGACTATGTAGGGATGCCCACACTGTGATATTTTTTTCTGTGTTCCAATTTTCTCTAATATGGTTGTGTTACATCTACAAAGTTAATGCAATTGTAATCAACACTCAACAAGATTGTTTTGTGAAATTTAACAAACATCCTATATTTCTTTTCTTTTGAGATGGAGTCTGTTGCCCAGACTAGAGTGCAGGGGCATCATCACAGCCCACTCAGACTCCTGGGCTCCAGCAATTCTCCTGTCTCAGCCTCTAGAGTAGCTGAGACTACAGGTGCACACCACCATGCCTGGCTAAAATTTGTATTTTTTTGTAGAGATGGGGTCTCACTGTATTGCCCAGGCTGGTCTTAAACTCCTGGCCTCAAGTGATCCTCCGACTGTCCTCCCCCCTCGCCCTCCCAGAGTTCTAGGATTGCAGGTATGAGCCACCATGGCCAGCCAGCAAACATCTAAATTTTACCTAGGAAAGCAAAGAGCCAAACAGTCACACAATGATTTTTAAGAGTAAGAAACTTTCCCCCAAACAAGTTACAGTTATTAGTACAGGACAGATGAACTAATGAGATAGAACTAGGAGCCCAAAGACAAATGCCTGTTGCCTGGGGGTGTGCAGAACGGCACCTACATTAGTGTATGAAGGGTTCTGAGAACCCTCGGTGCACAGGGAAGGATGAACAGCACCATGACGGATTGCTAAGTGAGCAGTGCTGGGACAACTCCCTGCCTCACACCATACTTATAAAAGAAATCTGAGGAGGGATAAAGAAATAAACATATAAGAAAGACCACTAAAACTTCTGGGTAAGCATATAAACTATGCCTCTAATCTTATTTTAGAAGAAAGTCTTAAGATACAAACTGAAATCAGAAAGAAAAAAAGCGTAAGAAGACTAACTGGATCAAAATTTGAAACTTCTGTGATCAAAATATGTCATTAAAAGAAAAAGCTAGTGCAGATTGGGAAAATACGTCAGCAATGCAGATAACTGACGTGGCACTAAAATCCTAGGTATGTGGAGAACTTTCCAAATCAAGAAGCAAAACTCAGGCAAACAGAAAAATGACCACAGAATGTAAACAGATTATTCAGAAAAGGTAAAATGGAAATGGTCAATAAACATATGAAAAGATGCTCAACATTATTAGTAATTTAAAAAATGCAAATTTAAATCACAGGGAGATTCCATCTCTTGTCTGTCATTGTAGAAAACAGTTTCAAAGTCTGACAATGTGAAGACTTGTCACGTTGAGATGTGAAGCCATGGAAGCACTTGCCCTGGCTGGAGATGCTCATGCCTGATGACCCAGCGATTATGTCCCAGAATATCAAACCTAGGAAAATTTCAGCGCATGTGAACAGGAGACATGGGTGAGCCTGTCTAGGGCAGCCGTGGACATCACTGCAGAAGACTGGAAGTGAGCTAAGTGTCACTAAGACGTTTAGTGGAGTGGATATATAAACTTAGGATTAGTCGTCCGAAGGAATATTGTACCATAGTAGAAATGAAAGGATAAGAGCTATACACACCAACAGGGATACATCTCAACAACATACCATTCATAGAAAAAGCAAGTTTCAGGGAAACATGAAAAGTGAAATAACTCATAGAGATGTTAAGATCTAAAAAACATTGCAAAATAGGATTTAGAGGGGGCGCCTGTGGCTCAGTGAGTAGGGCACCGGCCCCATATACCGAGGGTGGAGGGTTCAAACCCGGCCCCGGCCAAACTGCAACAAAAAAATAACCAGGTGTGGTGGTGGGCACCCGTAGTCCCATCTGCTGGGGAGCCTGAGGCAAGAGAATCGCCTAAGCCCAAGAGCTGGAGGTTGCTGTGAGCTGTGACGCCACAGCACTCTACCGACAGCGGCAGAGTGAGACTCTGTCTCTAAAAAAAAAAAAAAATATATATATATATATATATACACACACATATATATAATTTAGAAAAACACACAGATATACTCAAAGTATAAAATCTGAACATAATCTAACAAGGAAAAAAAGATTGATGATGGGGAAGGGACATCGTGGTCCTCAGCTCTACCTGTGACATTTCTTTTTCTTTTGTTAAAGTAGAGTGATGGGTTCAGGGATGTCGGTTTTATTATTTTTATACTTTTATGTATGACTGAAGTATTTCACTAAAAAATGTGACAGAAGTGAGTGAACAAACAATGTCAACACTCCACACGATAGTAGCTCTCTGCCATTTCTGTCTAATAGTCTTCCAGAGTACTCATGTTTCTTTTTGGGATTCATCTAATTAACAAAGCAACATGTGTTAAAATAGACAACTATTTTAAATTGCACATGAACTTTATAGCCACCCTGTATATATATTTCTATACATAAAAACTAGGTACTCCAGGCAATGATGGAGTTCACATCAGACTCTTCCCACTGCTCTGACGCATTTAAAGTTCTTACGTGAACCTTCAAAACATTTGACTCTTCAGACTGGATTTCATCCTGTATAGCACGACAGTCACAAACACGCCCATCCCCCTGGACGACAGAGGTGACCAAGAAGGCAGGTTGATTGAGGAAAGTATCCAAAAGGCTGACCCCACAGTGGACCCCTGGAGTGCTGGGTTCAAGGCTAGGCCCACCATTCCCCGACAGAAAGCTCGCACACAAATAATCTGACCTCTGTGGGTCTTTGTCCTACTCTGTAAAATGTGGGTGATGATAGCATCATCCTCATGAATTACCAGGAGGATTAAATGAGGATATACAGGGAAGTGAATGGTGTATATCACAGTTATTTTGCCAAAAATAGTAATTCATTTCTGTACCAGCTGAATGCAAAAGATGTTTACCACAGGAAACTTACCTTATAGGAATATTTACTCTGGTGGAAGAGGCAAGATGAACACCAAAAACAACAGCAATCAGTTAAAAAAAACATTTTTTAATTAAAAAAAAATCCACACAGGCCAGCGCAATGGCTCCAGCCTGTAATCCTTGCCCTCAGGGAGGCTGAGGCAGGAGGATCACTTGAGCCCATGAGCCTGAGGTTGCTGTGAGCTGGGCTGATGCCACAGCAACAGCATGAGACTATGCATAAAAAAAAATTTTTTTTTAAACCCACACAAAGTAATGCAAGTTGAGTCATGCCGCTGAGCCTGTCAGGACCATAGGAGGCATCCAGAAGAGCCAGGGACTGGGAGATGAATGGCTTTCTGGGCCTTGTCCATGGCCCTTAGACCATGGAGGGTGTGGAGAGGGCGCTCCAGCCAAGGAAAAGAGAAGCACAGTCTATCTGCCAAATGGAGACGATGGGCATAATTTATCCAGCATGGTTAGGGTCTTTTTACTGTCTTCCCAGCCATGGTTCTTATTAAGTGTGGAAGGCTTTCTTGGCTCCATAGTTTAACCTAACCTTAAACTTATGTGAAAAAAGAGAGTCTGGGAAACAGTGAGAGCTGACGCTCACAGCATGCTAGCCATGTTTCCCGGGTGAGCTCTGTATATATATTTCTATACATAAAAACTAGGTACTCCAGGCAATGATGGAGTTCACATCAGACTCACGGGCAGGCAGAGCTCCGTGGCAGCCACATTCTATGTTTGCACTGTCTTGTCACAGTCCTGCCCACAGCTCTATGATCACAAGAAGTATCACTGCGGGAAACCTCATCCTTTCTTTGTAAACACCCCCAGAATCTGCATTTACTATTTCTAAGTCCAATCCCTACAATGGGCCAGCCAAGGTGCCGGGATGGTCTTCTCCAACAAGCATGAGACCAGTGTCTCAACTTCGATTCCCTCCACTTGGCTTGCCTTCTTAAAACAATTCCCTTTAACTCTTGTTTTCTTAAATCTACACAAGATGCTAGGTGGAGATAACAACTTCTGCCTGATTTTACCATCTGTATTCCCTGCTGGGTCCTTCTAAGGAATAATATGTCCCAGGAACCCAGAACACAAGGCTGTGGCTACAGAATTCTGAGGCGTCAGTGACATGGGGAATGTTATGCTGTGATTTTAGTTTATAGTGAAATGTCCTGTCATCACACCCTGGCATTGAGCGGTGATGTGATATTTATTTCTACACAAGCAGTCAATTACCTTTTTGAGGAGAAGACGTTATTGAAATTTAAGATAACTGATGCTTAAGTAAAGCTGATCCTCTTGATAGGTTTAGAAACAAACAAGCCCCGTGTTTGTCCTAACCACCTTCTGTATGTGACGGATGGGGAGGCGGGAGAAGTTGGTGGGCCTGGAAAAGGAATTGCTTTTTGTGGAGACAAGCCTAGTATTTCAGGGAAATAAGAAAGTAGTAACAGATGTAAAGTCCAGGTGAGAAATGGCACCCACCTCTCCCTCCTCCGACCCCCATTTCAAGTCACATTCCATCTGGAATATTTCAGTCCATCCCCCAACATTTCAGGTGCTAGAAATAAAACTAGACATCTTGGCCTACTTGCCCTCTGGTCAGGACACTAAGAATGAAGCCTTTCTTAGTAAATTCCTGTCATGTACTGATCTGGTAAAAGGTAATCATAATTCAAGCCTCTGATGGTGCATCGTGGCCAAAACTTATCAGCCACTCCAACATTACACTTCATAAGCAGGGCTGGCCGCCTCCCTGCCCTTCTTCTACCCAGCCGGCTTATCTCGCCCTCAGCGCTGGGAGCACCAGACCCGACCCTCCTCTCCAGCTCAGCCCAAGAGTCCCTTGAGCAGCCTGAGGTTCTCTTTTATGAAGCCAGCACCCATTCATCCACTCCGGGGGCCCAGCGGTAGACCGTCCCACATGATCCCTGAGATCCTGTCTGCTGCCAGGCATGGCTGAGACGCCAGGACGTGGCCTTGGTTCCACGCTGTCCCCCAGCACAATCTGTTCTGGCTCCCTGTCCCCACCCAGGCTGTGGCACTGGGACAATTTCTTCCACTCTATTGGGAAACATCCAGCCTCCTCCTCTGGTTTTTCCTCAGATTCCTTGAGACCCAGAGCACTGTCCTCAGCTCCATCCTGCTGCCAAACCACTGCACCAGATATTATTCTCAAAGGTTCTGAGGTCTCGCATCTGAGTCTCCGACTGGCTCTGGGGTCTTGAGCCAGCAGAGCTATGTGGCCTTCAAGGCTCGCGTTTCTCTGGTGCTCCCAGCCTCCTCTCACACAGTGGTTCCCAACTCCCCTCTCTGTCCACCTACCCCACACACCAGCATGCACAGTGGCATCCTTCCCAGGGGGTGTGGGGCCAGGCCTGCCTCCACCCTGTCCTGCCCATATCACCTTGTGACCTACGTGCTGCCACACCTCCTTCAATATTCACCAACAGAAGGGGACAGTAGCAGCACACATGCTCCAGGCACGGTCCTGGTTGGCAGAGACGCCAGGGGTCTGCAGCCCTCATCCGTGGAGTGATGCCGTGTCCAGAGACAGCAGGTGGAGAGTCTCTCTGATAGGCCGCGAGCTGCGTGAGATACACATAAAGTAACAACAGCGTCTTACCAAGCAGGCTTCCAGCAAAGAGTTACCACAAAGAGTATTTTAGTTTTCTATATTTCTTTTGCCATTGAAATCAGAACCAGGATTGCCTGTCTAATGCACCATGGAAATGAAGGAGGTGTGTTCAGAGGCCAAATTGGTCTTCCTAAGGCCAGCAAGGTCGTAGGCCTGGGGGTCATAGTTCTTAACAGCACTGGTACCTCTCCCTAGAGGCCTTTGTGGAAATTTGTGGGAGGAGGGGGATTTTTTGTTTTCACAACTGTTGGGAATACTCCTAGCATTTGATGGAGCAAGGATACCAGATGTCCTATGGTGCTGAGTCAAAGCACCCCAAGAAGAAGTCGCATCTTGCATAGTTTGTAGGTGCCCCAGCAAAGTGTCACATGAATAAGAAATTTGTTTATAATTAACCGAGCCTGAGGCTAAATGCTACTTTATGTACAGAGTACATATGAACAGTTTTAATAATTTCACTTCCACTCTTGCCAAGTTTAACAAGAAATTTACAAGTGTCTATTTGTTGCTTTAATTCAAGTTCCAGCATTCTCACGACGGCACACAAAAGCACGCAACAACAATAGTGAGCACCACTCATGTGAACATGAGCACAGGTGCAAGACCATCACGAACCCTTACCGAGTTGTTTGTACGGTGCTTCCAGTGTAAGTAAGCTCATGTTGTCAGACCTCATGAAACACAGATCAAAGTGAAGTTCGTTAATAACGTCTGATTTAATTAAAAAATTTAAGGCAAAATAATAAGAAATCTATAAAGGGAAAATTAGATTTTATTGAACATATTTGCCAGTGAGGGCTGCCCACTGATTTTCAGTCTTGCTCTGATCCTGTCCCCAGAGGTGTTCCTGGCAACTTCTGTACAACCTCGTGAACCATGTAATTCTTTTTCCCAACCTACCTCCTATTCCTCATGGTCTGCCAAGAGTTGTAGTATTGAAGGACTTTAAAATACTAGAGAATGAATATGTCTCTTACAAGAGAGGTGACGGAATTTTCTTTAATATTTTCCCATTGTCCTAATCCATGCCAGGACATTGGGAACTGTTTTGACATTTTGCTTATAAACAGGGCCCAGCTAACTCAAACTCCTTAGCAAACACAAACAAACCCCAAATTCTCTGATTAAAAATGGGCAAAAGATCTGAATAGACTCTTCTCCAAAAAGACATACGAATGGCCAGCAGGTATATGAAAAAAATGCTCAACGTCACTGATCTTCAGAGAAATGCAAATCTAAACCACCATGAGATATCATCTCATGCCAGTCAGAAAGGCTATTATCAAAAAGACAAAAGATAACAAATGTCGGTGAGGACATGGAGAAAAGAGGACCCTTGCACCCTGTTGGAGGGGATGTAAATTAGTGCAGGAGGCAGGTTCCTCGAAAACTGAAAATAGAACTACCGTATGATTCAGAAATCCCTGGTTATATATCCTGAGGAAAGGAAATGGGTATATGGAAGAGAGATTTGTGCCCGAGGTTCACGGCAGCGCTATGCACAGTAGCCAAGACATGGAGTCAACTTAAGTGTCCGTCAGAGGATGAGGGGTGACGAGAACGTGGTGTCACATACAAGGAGTACTATTCAGCCGTAAAAAGGATAAAATCCTGTTCACAACACATGAATCTCAGAGGCGGGGGGAGTGCAGTGCTGGGTGTGGAGGCTGAGGTGGGGTGGGGTTGGGGGTGGCCGGCTGACACTGGTACAGCAGGGCGGGGCGAGGGCATATCCTGGCGTGCTGCTGCACGGTCGGGCTACTGTAGTTAACAACACTGTGATGTACTTTCCAAAATGACTGGAAGACAGGATGCTGCCTGTTCTTACTACAAAGAGGTGATAGACGTTTGACGTGATGGATTTGCTAATCACCTGACTTGTATCATCACGCACACGATGAAACACCTCATTGTCCCCAGGAATACAGACAATTATTATGCATCAATTGAAAATAAAATGAGACTTTTTAAAAAAGCTTAGTTTCCCACACTTTGACTCTATTTCGTCTTGACATTTTCTTGTACTAAAATTAAATTTAGTTATTTCTTTCTGTTATTACTTATCCTGACACTAGTTTTTATCCTGGTATCATTTTGTACTTTTCCTCTTGAAGTTTTCTAGACATCTTGTACAGACTGTCTTCTGACCTTCTTAACTTCTGCTTACTGGTTATAAATAACAGGAAGTGTATTATTATGTCTTTTGGTGTCTTTTTTTTTTTTGACAGAGTCTCACTTTGTCACCCTCGGTACAGTGCCGTGGCATCAGAGCTCACAGCAACCTCAAACTCTTGGGCTCAAGCAAACCTCTTGCCTCAGCCTTCTGAGTAGCTGAGACTACAGGTGCCCGCCATAATGCCCAGCTAGTTTTAGAAACTGGGTCTTGCTCTTTCTAAGGCTGGTCTCAAACCCCTGAGCTCAGTCAATCCGCCTGCCTCAACCTCCCAGAGTGCTGGGATCACAGGTGTGAGTGCCCACGCCTGGCCTATCTTTCAGTGTCTTAATACCTTGCATTTACATATAGAGGTACGTACGATTTTTATGGTAAATTACATTCTCTTAGTTGGCCTTTACCTAATGGCTGGGTGTTGTATTTGAGGTAGGTGGCTTGCATTATCAATGAACTTACTGTAGGATTATAAAGGAGACTGATATAAAAAGGAAACATTGGATTTATAGGGTTGCTTTCGCTGCCTTAAATCCAGCACACTAACAGCATTTATCCTGCGAAGAGCTTCCTGCAAAGCAAGAGTGAAATTCAGAATATTGTACAGTCCATTCCGTGAGCGGCAGCCAATCAAAGCAATCCCGCCATGAACAGCTCTACAGCTGCCAGGGGCCAGCAGGCGAGCCTCAGGTGGGCCCCGGTTCTAGCAGGCCAGTCTGATGTCCCATGTCTCCACCCAGGGCAATGGTGCCTGGGTTTTGTTCAAGCTGTTTCTCAGGTTTTATCTCATTTGATCCTTTTTTAAAAGCACTATGAAGAAATATTCTTATGCCCATTTTTATAGATGAAGATAGTAAGAACTTGTACTGATTTTTAAAATACATATACTATTCAATTTGTATTACACAAGCTACAAATTACAAGCCAAAAAAGAGTTGAGCAAAAAGTATCCTTCCAAATATGAGTTATTTAAAAGGAACAGAGGACCTCAATTTAAAGGGCTGCATTATGACATACTTTCTTATGAAGCCCAGGTTTCTCATACGTTAAATAAATTTCTAAGAAAAAAATATATCAATTTTAAGAGTGATTTACTAAACCAGTTAAAAGAAAGGGAGTTGTATTCGTTTCCTGTGGCTGGTGTAAAAAATTGCCAGAACCCTGGCGGTTTAAGGTAGGTGGTTTGCGTTATCTGGAACTTACTTTAGGAAATTTACAGAAATTTATTTTCATACAGTTCTCTAGGTCAAAAGTCCAGAATACTTTTGGAGCATTGACACCGAAGTGTCAGCCCAGCTTTAGGCCCTTTCCTACCTCCAGAGCCGTCCTCCCTGCTTCACCCTTCCTCCATCTTCAGACCCAGCACCGAGCTTCTCGTTTCTTCGTCTCTGGTTGTGTCTCCCTTTTATAAGGATGTTTGTGATTGCATTTAAGGCCCCCCAGGGTAATCAAGGATAACCTCCCTATCTCAGGAACCATAACCTAATCACATCTGCAAAGTCTTGTATATCACACAGGTTCCAGGAAGCAAGACCTGGGCGATTTGGCGCAGGTGGGGAAGAGCTGTCATTCAACTTACCGCAGTAATAGACGCGTGACTTAAGCAGGCGGCTGGTGGCTGGACATTCAAGTTCCAAACGGGGAATAAGAGAGAGTTATACAAATAATTGAGACCACCGACTTTCTAGTAAATGTAGTGAAGGTAGCTTTCTGATAACCTTATGTTGTAAGCATATATACTTTCCCGCCTTGAAAATAGGGAGTGGTCATGAAGTATGTCCTCCATCATTCTTAAGGTCAAAATAGATATATGTGCAGCAGGCTTGCCATCACTGGCTGTAATCATTAATATAGTTGAGGATGTAACTGTTTCTTCCTCTTTTTTGTCCTCCAAGAGGAGGCATTTCAGTAGGTTACTACTACGTAGCGGAGTGGGCGCTCACAGTCCACTGTTTGTATTTTTCCTCAGTGATGGAGCGGAGGGCAGGAGGGTAGGCGGGTCTGATTCCCTCGTCCACTTGAACATTACATGATGGTCTCACTCAATCCCATTTTAAACATTTTTCTTAAACGTGAGTGATGGGCTGTAGTTAAAGCTCTTTGCTTTTCATTTGGGTCCCAACTGATGACAGATCCGGTTAACTCAATGTTTGGAAGAAAACAGATTTTGTTGAACATTTAAGAATCTCTAGCTTTCTGCCACCGCTGCTATAAGAACCATGAAAAATGAACACTGACGCCTCCTCTACTCATAAACGTGAGTTGGTGGCTGGGTCTTGTCAACTGTCCTGGATTCACCCTCTTTGTGCTGGTTTATACATCTCCAGGGGGAAAATTGGGGGTTGTCGCTCTATGGTGAAGACCACGATGGCGCCCCACTATTCAAACCCCCTCCAGCTTGTTACTCTGACCCTGAGTAGAAGATCCCTGCACCAACTCAGCCCACGTTCTGCCGTCTCTGCTGCTGCAGCCACTGGCTCACAGGGTTCCCTTACCACAGGTTTGTTTGGCGGGCTCACTTCCAAAACAGAAGACTGAAGTGCCTTTTCTCTTTAATAGTCTCGCCGAACACTGCTGCTTGTTACTGTTCAGACGCTCACAGGGCTGGCAAGAGCTGCCGCCTGTGTCCACTCATCACAGTCTAAACCAGACTGGGAGGCCAGCCAGCTCTGGCCAGGCGCTGACCACAGACGTAGTCTGGGAGGCCGCGACCATGTGTGCGAGTGAGAGGTCATTCCACTTGCTGTCTAGCCCACTTCCCAGGGACTGTCTGGAGAGCCGCTGGACGTCGAGAACCGTGGGGGGACTGTGCTCAGCTGGAGACTTCAGGACTGCCCTGTTCTTTAGCACCACAGTTGAGATGTGCGTCCAAGCTCCAGAAAACCGAGGCTGAGACACTCTGGGAAGCCGTGTGGGGCAGTGGGTGCTGATAGATGAGCCTTGTGGTTTGAAGGTGCTGGGGGTTTCATCCCACTTGTGTTTTGATGAGTGGGTGGGTTGTAAGAATTCCCATCTGCACTTCTTGGATGCTCATGGTGCTTCTCAGAGATCCCTGGTCCACTCTGCATTCGCCACACTTACCACAGCCACACTCTTCCTCCTTATAAAACAACTTTTGGACCATTTCACATTTCTCAGTAAGGAGATGAAGACAGATCCTCAAGGGTGCTCTTGTTACAATAGCAAAACACAAACTAGAAAACATACAAGGCCACTTGTATGCAGAGTGTGTGCAGAGCGTGTTTGCTCTGTCACTCTGAGTGTCCCCAGTACAAGTGGCCGCGCGTGTGACACTGCACCCCAGACCCAGCTTCTGTCTCATCACTTATTTGAGGATTTGCTATTAATCATCCACCCTGTGCCAGGAACCCTGATATATGCTGGGGTTTCAAAGATGAACAGACATGGTCCTTGCCCCCTGGAGCATGTATAATTTAAACCAAAAAAAAGTCACTGTGACAGAGGGATGTGGACAGCGTGAGGACTGTGCACGGGAGAACCTCCTAACTGGGAGGCTCTCTCTGAACTGTCATTTGAAAAACTATGAGGATTTGTCAAATGAAAAAAAAATCCCAAAAATGGAGGGGTGAGGCTGGTGCTGCAGCTAGAGCTACAGGGGTGCTGGAGAGGGCTTGGGCACCCCGGAAATCCAGGTCCCTCCCTGTTGCCATCACAGCAAGTGCGGGGCTCGGAGAGAGGCGAGGCTGGGTGGGCCTGCAGGATCTGGCATCTCAGTGCTTCATAAGCCACACGCAGACCTTACTCTGCACGTGACAGGAGATGAGGAGACGTTCCACACAGAGAAGTGACATTATCAGGGTCGCAGGTGAATAAAAAGTCACATTGGAAAACTAAATGCACATGTAGTGGGATTCACTCACCACCTGGCGTCTGGTCACTGTAGCCGCTCAGGGCAAGAGCCATCTACCCCCACCCCGGCCTTACTTCTGTGACGCATAATGGATTTACGGGGGGGTGAGTCTTAATTTTAGGCTTATGCAAGCTCCTGAATGTTCTGTCCCAGTCTGGGCCTCCGAGAGGCCAAGGTAGGAGGATCCCTTGAGCTCAGGAGTCCCAGACCAGCCTGAGTAAGAGACCCCACCTCTATTAAAAATAGATACCATCTCTACTAAAAACTAGCCAGGCATGGCAGGCACCTGTAATTCCCGCTACTTAGGAGGCTGAGGCAGGAGCATTGCTTAAACCCAGGAGTTTGAGGTTGCTTTGAAGTAGGTTGATGACATAGCACTCCTCTAGCCTGGGCAAATGAGTGACATTCTGTCTCAGAAAAAAAAAAAAGAAAAAATAAGAGTAGTAATAAATAACAAAGAACATTCAGTTTCACTAATATAATCATAAAAGGCTAATGAAAGCAAAAATAAGATAAAAGGAGCTAACCATTAAATGAGCAAAAGTGAGTGCCTGGCAGGTGAGGTACAGTCGAGAAAAGCATTCCCTTACCAGTCAAAAGATGCAGCTTTTCTGGAAAGGCTTTTTATGTATTAAAATGTACAAAACATGTATACAACCTTGGCCTTGCAATTTCATTGTTAGGAACGTATTTTTAAAAAGCAGAGTAAGAACAAAACAAAAACGCTCATTGCAGCATTATTTATAATATCACACTCTGAGAGGTAACTTACAAAATGAATGATGTCAACAGTCATTCTTCCAAAGAAATGAATATTTACTGAGCTTCTGCTGTGAGCCAGATTTATTTAATTTGGCTCATGTAATCTTCCCATGCACCAAACAGATTAGGAAACGGAGGCGCAGAGGATTTTGGTAATGTGCTCAAAACTACGTAAGTTTGGTGCAAACCCAGGGCTGACACCGAACCTTGTTCTTTTCATTACACTGCGCTAGTCCTACTTACAACCAGGTGTCAATCATTTGCTTAAATAATACCTGCAAGCTCCACTTCTGTTCTCTTATCTTTCAGAAAACAAGGAAGAGTTCTGGTCTGGGATTCCTGTGATGTGATTGGAAGAATAGGTTCCTACAATTTAAGGAGTCAGTAAACATATCTGCAATTTAGATTCTTTGTTTCCTAAGAAAAAATAGTGAGCTATCAGATGCAAATGCTCCTGGGAATCTTCCCTCTCTTACTCTTGGAGCAAATCCAGGGGAGACAAGCATTTAAGACAGCGAGTGATCACAGATAGAACCTGGGGTAAACACCAGCCAGTTCACATATCTACGGTGTTTGCAGTTATTAAAAGGGCTATAACCTCTAAACGGACAGTTTCTCAGACTTAAGGCAGGACTGTGTGGCCAGTCTGTTGGACACACAGGGAGTCCTGTCTCAGGCAGAGCTCAGGGTGACAGCTATTTCCCAGCAGCCAATTGCTTGGCTCGGTCCTTAAAAGAGACACTAGTTGGCTTGGATTTTGTAAAAACAGAAAGTGGAAGTGAAAACAAGTCACCAGCCTCCTAGTTGCAAATGTTCATCAGTCCGTCATTGCAGATTGCCAAGAAACATGTTGCTGGGACATGGAACAGTGGTTGTCAACTAAAAGGACATAAAATAAATAACATTGCTTTGCCTCCAGCTTGTATTTTCTTGCTTTGAAGATGTCTGGCACAGCAGCCTTAATTATTATTACCCAGTTATGTGCTGTATCTTTAGATATAACCATTGGCGAGTTTCAACTGTGGATTCTAGGAAAGATCTCATCGGAAGGCCCCAGAGAGTCTCTTCCCGGCTGTCCTCCCCTCTGCCTCCAGCCCTTTCTCCTTCCCTTTCCCGTCACAGATCAACAAAGAGTCAAATCCCAGACAACACTGATTTTAAGACTCACCAACAGGTATGACTAAGGAAAGTATGTCAATTTAAATGACACAAAGCTTTAACAAAAAACTTAGAATTTTTATTTTGTACTTAGTGGAAGAATTCATTTAAGCATATTTTAAAGTAGTTATTTTTCAGGGGGGTTTTGTTGTTTTTTTTGTTTGTTTGTTTGCAGTTTTTGGCTGGGACTGGGTTTGAACCCACCACCTCCAGCATATGGGGCTGGCACCCTAACCCTTTGAGCCACAGGCACCGCCCAAAATAGTTATTTTTTTAAATCATATATCACTCTCACGTGTACATAGAAAGGAAAATACAAGAAAAAATAGATTAAGGTATTCCCAACATTCAGAATTCGACTCTTCTTAATCATTATTTGAATCAAACAATTTTAATTGACATGTAATAATTATATGTATTTATGTGGATACATCCAGGGTGTCCAACCTTTTTCCCTTCTGCTGCACATCGGAAGAAGAGTTGTCTCGGGATACACATTAAATACACAAACGCTCACAAAGGCTGCAGAGCCAGTAAAGGTCTATGTGTGATTTTTACAACATCTGACACCACAAATGAACTGAACAGTCCTCAGGTAATCCACATGAGGCCCTTGGGCCCCAGGCCAGACACCCTGACTGGGTAGTCTCAGACCAAGGTAAATGACATACCTGTCACCTCAAACACTGAGTAAGTCTTTGTGTTGGGAACACTCAAAATTCTCTCTTTTAGCTATTTTGAAATGTGTACTGTAAGCTGCTGTAGCTGCCACTACTCTGCCGCTTCACAGAACACTGGGGAACTTATTCCTCCTATCTAAACTGCAGTCCCACCCCCAGGCTGAGGACCAGTATCGGTCAGTGGCCTGTTAGGGACCAGACCGCACAGCAGGAGGTGAGGGAAGGGCAGAGCTTCATCTGTGTTCACAGCCGCTTCTGTGAGCTCTGCCTCCGGTCAGACAAGCACAGCTGTAGGTTCTCACACAAGTGCAAACCCTCTGGTAAACTGTGTGAGGAGTCCAGGCTGTGGCTCCTGTGAGAACCTGATGCTTGCGGCTCTCAGCTGGAGCCGTCATGTGCTCAATCATCCTGAAACCATCCTCCCTGCAGTCCCCGCTGTCTGTAGAGAAATTGTCTTCCATGAGCTGGTTCCTGGTGGCAAAAAGGCTGGGGACGATGTATCTGAGTGTAATTTTGCACTGCTGTGCCAACCTCCCCATCCCTTCTCCTTTCTACCCTTTTCAGCTCCTGTTCACCACCGTGCAACTTGCTTTTTCTATAACCTGCCACCTAACAGGCAGCATTTGTCTTTCTGTGCCTGGTTTATTTCACTCAACGTAACAACCTGCCGTTCCATCCATGTTGCTGCAAATGACAGGTTTATAAAATGTTTCGTGGCTGAATAGTATTTCATTGTGTATAATTCCACAGTTGCTTTATTCGTCTATCTGTTGGTGGACACTTGGGTTGGTTCCGTAGCTTGGATATTGTGAATGATGCCACGGTAAACATGACAGGGCAGGCATCTCTTTGACAGGGTATAAGGATCCCCTTTCTTTGAATCCTTGCCAGAATTTGTTAATTATTTTTTGCTATTAGCCATCTTAACTGGGGCGAGATGGTATCTAATTGTAGTTTGGTTTGGTTTGGTTTGATCAGTGATGTAGAACATTTTTTCACATACCTATTGGTCATTTGTGTGTCTTCTTTTGAAAATGTCTATTCATGTCATCTGTCCTCCTTGTCCTCCCCGAGTGCAGTGGCATCATCACAGCTCCTTGCACCCCCAGATTCTTAGGTTCAAATGGTCTTCCTGCCTCAGCTTCCCAAGTAGCTGGGACTACAGGCACCTGCAGTCATCCTGCTAACTTTTCTAGTTTTTTTAGAGACAGGGTCTTACCATGTTGCTCAGGCTGGCCTCTAATGACCCTCCAGCCTTGGCTGCTCAAAGTGTTGGGATCATAGGTGTGACCCACCATGGCCAGCCTATTTGTCCATTTTTATCTTTTTTTTTTTTTTTTTTTTGTAGAGACAGAATCTCAGTTTGTCGCCCTCAGTAGAGTGCCATAGCATCACAGCTCACAGCAACCTGCAGCTCTTGGGCTTAGGCGAGTCTCTTGCCTTGGGTTTAGGCGATTCTCTTGCCTCAGCCTCCCAAGTAGCTGGGACTACAGGCGCCCACCACAACGCTCATCTATTTTTTTGTTGCAGTTTGGCCGGGGCTGGGTTTGAACTCGCCACCCTCAGTATATGGGGCTGGCGCCCTACCCACTGAGCCACAGGCACTGCCCCCATTTGTCCATTTTTAAGTTGGATTATTTGTGTGTTTGCTGTTGAGTTGTTTGAGTACTTCATCATTCTGCATATTAATCTCTGGTTAGATGGACAGATTACAAATATTGTCTCCCCTTCTGTAGGCTGTCTCCTCACTCTGTTGGTGTTCCCTTTACTGCCTGGAAGCTTTTCAGTTTACTATAATTCCTTTTATCTAGTTTTGTCTTTATTGCTTGTGTTTTTCAGATCCTGTTCAAAAAAACTTTGTCTAGACCAATGTCTAAGACTTTCCCCCATGTTTTCTTTGAAAAGTTTTATAGTTTAGGTGTTATGTTTAAGTCTTTGCTGCATTTTGAGTTGACTTTTGTTTATGGTGAGAAATAGTGATCTAGTTTCATTTTTCTACATATGGGTTTCCAGTTTCCCCTAGCACCATTTGTTGGAAAGACTGTCCTTTCCCAAAAATATGTTTTTGGTGACTTTGTCAAAGATCAGTTGGCTGTAAATATATAGACTTTTTTCTGGGTCTTTTATTCTTCTCCATAGGTCCATAAGTCTGTTTTTATGCCAGTATCATGGCTTTGTTGTATATTTTGTGGTATATTTTGAAGTCTGATGCTTCCAGCTTTGTTGGGTTTTGCTCGGGATTGCTTTGGCTAGTCAAGGTCTTTGTGGTTTCATACAAATTTTGAGTTTGTTTTTTCTCTTTCTGTGAAGAATGTAATTGGTATTTTGATAGGAATTATCTTGATCTGTATATCAAATCCGTATAGAGAAATTCATACATTTTAACACTATGAATTCTTCTAGTTTATGAACATGGGATATCTTTGTATTTTGTGTGTGTGTCCTCCTCAATTTCTTTCATCCATATTTTACAGTTTTAAGAGATATTTTACCTCTTTGGTTAAATTTATTCCTAGGTTTTTTTGGAAACTGTTTTAAATGGAATTGATTTTTTTTTTTCCAGACTGTTTGCTATTGGCAAATAAAAACACAACCGTTTTTTGTGTATTTAATTTTGTATCCTGCAACTTTACTGAATTTATCTGTTTTTCAGTTGAACCTTTAGGTTTTTCTAACTATGTGTATAAGATCTTGTCATCTGAAAACAAGGACAGTTTGACTTCCTCCTTTCCAATGTGGATGCCCCTAATTTCTTTCTCTCCCGCCTAACTGCTTAGACTAAATCTTTCAGTACTATGTTGAATAACAGTGGTGAAAATGTTCATCCTCAATTTATTTCAGATTTTAGAGGGAAAAAAAAGTACTTTTCCCAGTGCTGTGTGTTGCTGGTGTGGGCTTATCACACACAGACATTATTCTTCTGAGACTTGTTTCTTCTGTATGAATCGGGTTAGAGTTTTCATCATGAAGGAATGCTGAATTTCATCAAATACTTTTTCTGCATCTATTAAGATGATCATATGATGTTTTTCGTTCTGTTGATGTGGTATTTCACATTTATTTATTTGAATATGTTGAACCATCCTTGCTTAACTGGGATAACTCCACTCAATCGTGGGCTATGGGATGTGCTATTGTTAAGTACTTACTTTACTAGTATTTATTGTTGAGGTTTTGGCATCTATGTTCCTCAGGGATGTTAGCCTATAGATTTCCTTTTGTAGGGATCCTTGTCTGGTTTTAGTATCAGGGTAAGGATGGCTTCATAGAATGAGTTTGGAAGAATTATCTCTTTTTCAATTTTTTGGAAAAGTTTGAGAGTTGAGATTAGTTTCTTAAAACTTTGCTAGAATTCAACAATAAAGCTATCCTGTCCTGAACTTGTCTTTGTTCAGAGAAATTTTATTACTAATTCAGTATCTTTACTTTTATCGTTCTGTTTTCTGTTTCTTCATGGTTCAATACTGGTAGGTTGTATGTGTCTAAGTATTTACCTTTTTTCCCCCAGGTTTTCCAATTTGTTGGCATATCATTGTTCATAATAGTCTCTAATGATCCTTTTGGTTTCTATAGTATCAGTTTTTTTTTCTTTTTCTTTTTTTTTTTTTTTTTGGCTGAGGCAGGGTTTGAACCCACCACCTACAGCATATGGGGCCAGCGCCCTATCCCTTTGAGCCACAGGCACCGCCCTATATAGTATCAGTTATAATGTTCCCTTTTTTATCTCTGATTTTATTTATTTGAGTCTTCTCTTTTTTCCTAGTCTAGCTAAAGTTTTATCAATTTTGTTTCTCTTTTCTAAACCATGAATTTTTTTTTTTTTTTTTTTCTTGTAGAGACAGAGTCTCACTGTACCGCCCTCAGGTAGAGTGCCATGGCGTCACACGGCTCACAGCAACCTCTAACTCTTGGGCTTACGCGATTCTCTTGCCTCAGCCTCCCGAGCAGCTGGGACTACAGGCGCCCGCCACAACGCCCGGCTATTTTTTTGTTGCAGTTTGGCCGGGGCTGGGTTTGAACCCGCCACCCTCGGCATATGGGGCCGGCGCCCTACTCACTGAGCCACAGGCGCCGCCAGTTTTGTTTCTCTTTTCAAAAAATAACTTTTTGTTTTGTCGATCTTTTGTATTTATTTTTAGTGTCAACTATATTTATTTCTGCTCTAATCTTTATATTTCTTTCCTTCTACTAGTTTTGGATTTGGTTTGTTTTCCTTTTCTAGTTCTGTGAAGTGCATCATTAGTTTACTTTAAATCTTTCAGCCTTTCTCTGTAGACATTTATTGCTGTAAACTCTCTTAGTATTATTTCTTCTGTATCCCAGAGACTTGGGGTTGTAGCATTTCCAAAATCACTTGTTCTGAGAAATGTCTATATTTCCTTCCTAATTTCGTCATTGACCCATTTGTTGTTTATGGATCATGTTTTGTTTCCACGTGTTTGTACGGTTGGTAAAAGTTCCTCTTGTCATTGATTCCTAAGTTTATTACAGTGCAGTCAAAAAGATATTTGGTATTGTTTCTATTTTTAAAAATTAGTTGAGGCTTGTTTTGTGGCCTCAGATGTGGTCTGGAGATTATTCCACATGCTGGTGAGAAGAGGGTACGTTCTGCAGCTGTTAGATGAAATGTTCTATAAACACCAGTCAGATTCACTGGTGTAGAGTGCAGTTTAACATCAACGTTTCTTTGTTGATTTTCTGTCTGTATGATCTATTGATAAAAATGGGGTGTTAAAGTCTCTACTATTATTGTCTGTCTCTCCCTTTAGGTCTATTAATAGACCTATTATATATTTGGGTAATTCCGTGTTGGATGCATTTATCCTCAGCGTCGTTATATCCTCTTGCCGAATGTACCCTTGTACTGTCATAGAATGACTTTGTCTCTTTTTACAGTTTTTGACTTACAGTCTATTTTATCTGCTACAAATAGCTACTCCTGCTTTCTTTTGGTTTCCATCTGCATGGAATATCTTTTTCAACCTTTTCACTTTCAGAAGGTATTCTTACAGTGGAGATGAGTCCTTTGGAGGTAGCGTATGATTGGGTCTTGTTTTTTTATATCCATTCAACCACTCTGTATCTTTTCATCACAGAATTTAATCCATTTACATTCCAGGTTATTATTGATAAGCACAGACTTACTCCTGCTGTTTTGTTAATTTTTTCTAGTTGTTTTGTAGCTCATTTGCTCCCTTCTTTCTTCCTCTCTTGCTTTCTTCCTTTGTGATTTGAAGACTTTCTTTAGTGGTATGCTTTGATTCTTTTCTTTCTAACTTTTTTGTATCTTTTATAGGCCATTGCTTTATGGTTACCCTGAGGTTTACATAAAATATTGTGTACTTATACTAGGTTAATTGAAGCTGATGACTTAATCTTGATCACATACAAACTCCATTTTTATTCTCTCTCTTTCCTCCTCCCATGTTTTATGTTTTTGATGTCACATTTTAGATCTTTTTATGATACATATACTCAACAAATTATTATAGCTTTAGGTATTTTTAATGGTTTTGCCCTAGAGATAGTATAATTGATTTGCCCACCATTGTTACAGTATTACAGTGCTTTGAATATGAAAATGTTCTTACTTTTACCAATTAATTTTATACTTTTATATGTTCCTATGCTGCTAATTAATGTTCTCTCCCTTCAGCTTGAAGAACTTCCTTTAGAATTTTTTATGATGCAGTTCTACTGGGAATAAACTCAGCTTTTGTTTGTCTGAGAAAATCTTCATCATTTATTTATTATTTTATTTTTATTATTATTATTATTTTTTGCAGTTTTTGGCTGGGGCTGGGTTTGAACCCACCACCTCCAGCATGTGGGGCCAGCGCCCTACCCCTTTGAGCCGCAGGCACCGCCCACATCATTCCTTTATTTTTTGAAGATAGGATTGCTGGGTATACTATTCTTGGTTGACAGTCTTTTTATTTCAGGATTTTGAATATATTATCTACTCCTTCCTGGATTACAAGGTTTCTGCTGAGAAGTCCACTTATGATGGATCTTCTATACATAATGATTTGCTTTTCCCTTGCTGCTACCAACACTCTGTCTTTAATTTTTGACAATTTGACTAGGTATGTTATGGTGTGAGTCTTTTTAGATTTATCTTATTTGGTGTTAAATGGGCTTCCTGGATCTGACCTTCTAATTTCTCCGCCAGACTTGTAAGTTTTCAGCTATCATTTCTTTAGATATATTTTCTGTCCTTTTCTCTCTTTCTTCTCCTCTGGCATGCCAATACTGGGCAAGTTGTTCTACTTGATTACATCTCATAAGTCTTTCAAGCTATCATCACTCTTTCATTCTTTTTTCTTTTTGTTCCTTAAATTGGATGTGCCTTCAAATTCACTGATCCCTTTTTCTAAAACTGGTCTGTTGTTACTTCTTCAGGTCTGTGATTTACTTTTGATACTTTGCTATACTTTTTATTTCTTTTTTTTTTTTTTTTTTTGTAGAGACAGAGTCTCACTTTATGGCCCTCGGTAGAGTGCCGTGGCCTCACCCAGCTCACAGCAACCTCCAACTCCCAGGTTTAAGCGATTCTCTTGCCTCAGCCTCCCGAGTAGCTGGGACCACAGGCGCCCGCCACAACGCCTGGCTATTTTTTTTTTTTTTTTGGTTGCAGTTCAGCCGGGGCCGGGTTTGAACCCGCCACCCTCGGTATATGGGGCCGGCGCCCTACCGACTGAGCCACAGGCGCCGCCCTACTTTTTATTTCTTAGTTGAAGTGCTCAGTCTATGTTTGCATCACTGTCTTTACCTTCGTGAGCATCTTTATGACCATTATTTTGAATTCCCTGTTGGGTAAATCACAAAATTCTGTTTCCTTTGTGTCAGTTCTTCTTGGGATTTCTTTTCCTTTTTTGTTTGGAATACGTTCTCCTGTTTTTTTTGTTTTCCTTGACTCTCTGTGCTAGCGTATGCATTAGCTAAGGCGAGTACTTCTCTCTATCTTATTAGACTTGTATAGGAGAAAGTTTTCACTAATCTGGCTGGAGATTTTAAGATGCCTGTTTAATCTTTGTGTTTGTCCAGACTGCGGTCTCTGCTTTGGGTGGCCCTTGGAGCATAGGATATGCCACATCTTGTCGGTATCCTGAGATTGGTATTATAGAAACCACACACTTTAGATGTAGCTGGGAAGTTCAGGTTGTTGGATAGTGTGTTCCAGTTCTGTCTTTACTATAGACCTGGATTCAGGCATTTATTTGCCTCTCTTTCTGCACCAAGCCAGGGGTAGGACCTGTGCTAAATGCTGTACTCACATTTAGGCCACACCTTCTTACCCTGGAGGGGCACCTTGCTAGGAGTGGGTCCATTATATGTCTCCCTGTTTGTTTTCTATGATCTTGGATTACTCAGGATCTCAAAGCCCCCTCTACTCTTAGAGCTAGGTCATTGAGGAGACTTCCCTGAGGAGGAAGCTGAGGAAGTTGTGACACTTGGTGCTCAGCCTAACTCCTTCCCGAGAGAATGAACAGGCCTGGATTTACCCTCTGAGGTGAGCCAGGGGCAGGTCTCATGAAGTACGTAAATTGCTGTTACTTGTTTGCCCAGATAGCTCCCTGGGCAGGCTCATTCCAGGCCAGGCCATCAAGCAGTCACTGGAGTGTGCAGTACAAGCTCCTTTCAGAGAGAAGCTGAGAAATGCAAGTTCAAGTCAAGAGGGGTAGCCCACAGGAGTGTTTGGGCACTTGTTTAAAACTACCTCTTTTTTCCAAGGAAAACTCCCACATGCCAGTGCCTTTGGTTCTCAGAGCTACAAGCTTGAAGATAAAGTCCTTCAGAAGGTAGCCTTGAAAATGGGGGCTCCCAGTGTGTGTTCTAAACCCCTTCTGGAGAAAAACGAGGAGTTGTGTTTTTAAGCCCCTTCTTTGCACTGCTTCAGGGGAACCAGGTCCATGAAGTGCTTGTACATTTGTTTAAAAATACTGCTTTTGGCAAGATGTGGTGGCTCATGCTTACAATGCTAGCGTTCTGGGAGGCCAAGGCAGAAAGATCACTTGAGGCCAGGAGTTCAAGAGCAGCCTGGGCAAACATAGAAAGACCCTGTGTCTAGAAAAAAAACATGTTTTAATGAGCTGACCTGTGGTCCCAGTTTCTCAAGAAGCAGAGGCAGGATGATCCCTTGAGCCCAGGATTTTGACATTATAACAAGTCATGATCACACCACTGCCCTCCAGCATAGGAGATAGAGACATTATCTCAAAAAATTAAAATTAGAAAATAAAAATTCTCAGTTTTTCCTGTAGTCTGATAAGGCATGTTTGCCCAGCCCGTCTCCTCCTAGAGCAAGGAGATCTAGGATGCAGTCTCTTGGGTGGGTGTGGTGAAAGTTGGGGCTCTTGGTGTGAGTGCAAATTCCTCCCAGGCTAGCAGCAGATAAAAACTGGCCTGTCTTTAACTTTCTAACGTGAGTGAATTGAACATCCACTGCCAGGTGGCCTCTGGAGGGGGGGTGTTTGTATATCCCTTACCGGGGTCAAGGGGGTCTCTCTTTTTTTAAGCTCTTCTTGGCATTCCTCCTGGGGATGGAGTCTTTTGAAGAGCTGGTGTGCACATAGGAATCTGCCATTTTCTCCAACAGTCTAAAGAGACACTTGGTTGTCTTATCCCCTCCACTCCTATCACTGGTGAATGAAGAATCAACCATGGGGAAATTTAGGGTTAGGGCCATATGCGTGAGACCCAGATCCTGCTCTCCTGGGGGGTGGAGAGTCTTATCACTCAGAGTCTGAGGTGGGGTTGGTGCTCACGTGCACCTCGAGTTTTCTACCTGTTCACTGTGGAAATTTCTCAATTGCCCCATGGGCAGGCATCTCAGTCCCCCCATGGGCAGGAGTCCTAGGCGCCCTATAGGTAGGAGTCACAGTTGCCCTGAAGGTAGGATTCTCTCAGCTGGTCTCCAACTCTTTCTCAGAGGGAAATGACCACAGGCAGACTTTTATTTGACTCATCCTGTGAGCAGAGGCTGTGCCCAAGGCTTCCTGTTCCAGCACGTTGGTGCCGGCACCCCAGATCCAGAATCCTTCCCCACACACAGTTCTGTCTCTGTGCCATCACAAATGCTGTCTCTGTACCATCACAGCAGTGCTCCACCGTTACCTCTCTGAAGGTCTTTCAAATCCCAGTCACTTGTGTCTGCTGGTAATTGCTTCATCTCACCCAACCTCAAAGGAAGTTTTCCAGACAATAGCCAGAATTCCTATTTCTTCCACGAATTATCTTTCTACTGTTTTTTGACTAAAATGTTGAAGGGTTGCAGTGATCCAGTCATGCTTACAGAATGTCAGCATAACTCAAGGCTGTGTGAGCAAAAGTAGTAGCTTCTACCTGGTTGAGGATGATTATATCACGGACTATCCGATGTCAGAAATGCTAAAAAAAAAAAAAAAGTGAAATGGAGAGAGAGGAAGTGTGTCCTGGCATTGAAGATGGACTTTTTCGGTTCTCACTATATACAGGGAATGGTGGAGACTGGGAGAGAGTTAGGGTTAGGAGATTGTCTTCTGATCATTATTGACTTCAAATCTGAGATTTTGTGTCTTCTCAAGATCACCACAAAGGGCGCAGCCAGTGTTTGTGGGGTGACGTAAGTGTCTCCACAGGACCCGCTGAGCCACTGAAAGGTCCTCAGCAGGCGCATCAGGGACAGCCTGAGCTTGAATCAGCACCTAGTTTTCCTTTTATTTCAATGTCTTACAGAACTGGATTCATCTTAAACAATCAAGTTCCTTTGTTTTTCACCCTGCTCTAAAGTGTGACAACATTGGAGAGTATCCACACTAACCCTTGGGGGTATCTGAGCCACTTCCCTGAAAATAGATATGTGGAACCTGCCTGTGTGTCTAAATTGAAGTGTAACAAATTGGTGCGGTGGCTTCATTGAATTTACCTTGGGGACCTCACTTTGTTAATTATTCATACTAGAGTGTGGAATGAAACCCCAAAGTCAACCAATGGCAGCATGCTTCATGGTTTAATAGAAAGAACCACCCCACCCAACCCGAGCAAAAGACAGAAGCATTAGCCAGATGTGCTGGTGCATGACTGTCGTCCCTGCTGCTCAGGAGGCTGAGGCAGGAGGATTGCTTGAGCCCAAGACTGTGAGGTTGCTGTGAGCTATGATGACACCACTGCACTTTAGCCTGGCTGACAGAGTGAGACTCTGTCTCAGAACACACACACTGTGGCTGATGTTCCATGAGTTGTTGTGAGCCCCTGTCCTGTCCAGGAAAGCTTTGCCCACTGAGGGGTGGAGTCCCTTTCTCTGTCCACCTCCCTCTTCTGGGCCAGGGCTGAAGCTGCTCTCTCCTCCTCCACAAAAATTCTGTTTCCACCAGCCAGGGCTCCCAGGTACCTCCCCCAATCCAGTTCCTCCTTCTCTGGAGGACCCACACATTATTAGAGGTTATTAAATCCTATTATTTTCACTTTTTGATAAAGAGGCTATGTAGACGGGACAGGTACGTTAAGGGCTCAGGTTTCCTGTGTGGGTGAGTGATCCCAGGCCTGACCGTCCATCAGTGACACAGAATGTTGGGTCCTTTGCCTTTTCTCCCATGATGCATCAGCCTGAGGGTGTGGAGAGCGTCTGCCCGACACGCGTTGCTCTTGTCCACAGCTATCAGCCCAAGTGTTAGTTCAGGGTGGGATGAGGTGCAGAGCCACGTGGAGAAGGCTTGGAGTCCTGCAGCCTCTGCTCTGATGAGCCATGTGGCTGCTGATTTATTCCTTTTTTTTTTTTTTTTGTAGAGACGCAGTCTCACTTTATCACCCTCGGTAGAGTGCCATGGCATCACAGCTCACAGCAACCTCCAACTCCTGGGCTTAGACGATTCTTTTACCTCAGCCTCCTGAGTAGCTGAGACTACAGGCGCCTGTCACAACGCCTGGCTATTTTTTGTTGCAGTTTGGCCGGGGCCGGGTTTGAACCCACCACCCTGGGTATATGGGGCCGGCGCCCTACTCACTAAGCCACAGGCGCCGCCCATGGTTTATTCTTTCGTATGTGGCAGATGCATCCTGTTAGCAGAATGCCACCAACCGGAGCTGCTGGCGGTTTAGTGCCATTGGTCTGTATGGGGGTCATGAGAGGTAGGGGTCACCATTTCTGGCTTTTGTGGACACTCATTGTACGTTTAAACCGAAACAGAGCTGCAACTGAGTTTTACGTGATATCCCCCTGAAACTGTAACTCACTTCTAGTTCATCTGGAATTTGCCCTTAGCTGGTTGAGGACTTGAGGCAGGGTCACTCAGAGGCTCGCGAACCTCTTAGTCAGGCCTCTCAGTGAACTTGGCCTGAATTTGAGGTTTGGATTCAGAAGTTTAGTGTTTTCATTCAGGAGTTCTACAGGAGCCTCTAGGATCTCAAGTCACACTCTGAAGTCCCGTCAGGCTCACTGCAGACCACAGGGACAAAGACAGAGATCTCTGGGCTTCTGCCTGAGGGTGCACCTGCACTCCCCTGTTTCTGAGGGTGCACCTGCAACCCCCCTGTTTCTGCGTCCCCAGCAGGCCTCCCCAGAACACAGAGAGCTTTCCTTTTTTTTTCAAAGAACAAAAAGGGAGGTATTAGTCTTGGTGGTCGCTAGAAAATGAACTGGTCAAAAAGACTATTCATTTCTTGACACCTCACTACATGTGCTGAGGGACTGTTTCCAAAGTGCTGCTTTTCCTGCCTTCAACAGATGCTTGTTGCCTTTGAATCCAATAACTACTTCCAACTGTAAAATATATTAAGATTTTGAACTATTATTTATAATTGTCTTGGGAAATTTTCAAGAACACTAACTTATGTATTGTTAATTATAAAAGTCACAAAAAAACTAATTGCCTTAAAATACTTTTCTTAAACTCTACAGATAGTTGTAAGAAATGAGACAATCTAAAGCTGTATGTTTTTGAAGTCTGGGGTTTTACCACTGGATTTCTCCGTGCTAGTTACTGTCCCAATGTGAGAATCTATTTCCATTACAAGTTCTCATTTGTACATAAATGAGTTTTGTTTTTACAATGAACTATATTTTGTTGCTGCTTTCAACATAGGTAATAGTAGATCAGTGGTTCAGGCTCTACTATTACTATAAGGTAATAGTAGATTTCGTTGCTGTAGCAATGAAAATAATGAAAATAATTTTATAGTTAGGGGTCACCACAACATGAGGAACTGTATTAAAAGGTTGTGGCATTAGAAAGGTTGAGAATCGCTGGAGTAGATCATAAGATGAAATGGAACAAACCCACATAAAGAAATTTGTATCAGTTTTGACAATTGGAGAAATTCTCCTTTCCTTTGGTAAGTAATGCAAATGTGGGGTTTTTCCTCAGTTATGGTGCTTTGACAGACATCTGGCTGCAAAATACTGGATTTTTCCTGAGATTGGTCTTTATAGTTGATTTGCAAGTTATTTCTCAAATCCAAAGGAAACGGATTAGCTTTGCAGCACATCCTCATTTATTCAAACGTACTAGAAATCGAAGTGAGTCTGAGCTGATAAATGTCTGCTTAGAGACTATTTGTAAAGAAACTGTCTGATTCCATTTAAGTATATATGGTCATTGAAACATGACTATCAAAGTTTCTAAACCAGAGCCTTTGAATGAAACTTGGGAATGGAAGAGAAAGTGCAGATTAAATTATAACCAGCAAGCCCATCGTTTCTACTGTTCCTAGAGACTATGTTCCTTTAAGAGTTAAGATCCTCCCAAGTCTAGATTTTACTGTTACTTCACTGGGCACACCCCTGCTCCTGGGGAGTGCCTCCGTCCAGCTGCCAGCAGAGAGGTTCTGGGAAGGTAGGCACCCCCCACCCTGCTGCTGCCTGCCTGGCTAGCTCGGGGGTCACTCCTGGATACATCTCTATCCCTCCTCCTCTGCTACCTCCTCACGGGCAAATAAATTAACTACCCCCAGACTCCCCTTTGTCCAGTGGTCAATGTGGTGGTTTCTTCCAACCCAAGATCACTCACCGTCAAGCTTAAGACTTACTCCTTGTCAGCCTTTATCCCTCCTCTTCGGAGTTCCATCAGGGACCACAAAAGTTCCAGCCAGTGATGAGGCAACAACCCCACTAACTGTCCGAGCATGGTTGCTCACTCCTGTAATCTCAGCACTCTGAGAGGCTGAGGCAGGTGGATTGCTTAAGCTAGGAGTTCAAGACCAGCCTGAGCAAGAGCGAGACCCCATCTCTTAAAAAAAATAAAAAAATAGCCGGGCATTGTGGTGGGTGCCTGTAGTCCCAGCTACTTGGGAAGCTGAGGCAAGAGGATCACTTGAGCCCAAGAGTTGGAGGTTGTTGTGAGCTGTGACAGCATGGCACTCTACCGACGGCAACAG